>NW_028258365.1:3952374-4264811 GCF_053883595.1 Heterocephalus glaber | reverse complement strand
TCTCCCACAAATGTGGGGTCAGAGAAGTTCTACTGAAACATAATATTTAAATGAGAAGTCACATAACATAATATCCAAAGTGTCCAAAGTACAAGTGAGAATTTTCATACCAGGAACCAGGGATATTTTGAATAAGGAAAGGCAACAAATAGACACTAACATGTATGCTGGAATTATCTAACATGGTGCTTAAAATAGCTGCCATAAAAATGTTTCAACAAGCAATTCTGGCATGCTTGAAACAAATAAAAATAGAAATCCTCAAGAAAAGGAGATAAAAAGAAGAATCAAGTGAAAATTTTAGAACTACAAATACAGTCACAAAAATTTTTAAGCTTATGAGATCTCAGTGTCTCAACAGCAGAATGAATAGATAGAGGAAAGAACAAGTGAACTGATTTAGACAATGGAGAGGAAATAGATTTTAAAATGTGATCTGAGTATCAGAGACATGTTGGACTATAATAAAAAATTTAATATTTACATTATTAGAGTCTCAAAATGATTGGATGAAAAGAATAAGGATGGGAGGGTACCCAAAGAAATATGGCTGAAAATTCCCCAAACTTGGGAAAAGATTTAAGTCTATAGTTTCAAAAAACTGAAACGAAACTCATAAAGGATAAAACCAGAGAGACTCATGATGAGGCACAGTGCAGGAAAATTTCTAAAAACTGTAGACACTGAGAGGCTGAGGTAGGAGGATCACAAGATTGAAGCCAGTCTGGGCAACTTAGCAAGACTCTGTCTCAAGAATTTAATGAATATTTTTTTTTAAGTGCTGGGGATGTAGCTCAATGTGAAGGCCCTGGATTCTACTCCCAGTATTACAAAACAAACAAACAAACAAAACATTAAAACCAAATAAAAATTGAAATGAGCATCTCATAGAAGAAAAACAATTGGAATAAAAGCAGATTTCTCATTAGAAACCAAGGAGAACAGAAAGATGAGAGATATTAATATCAGGATTTTGATCTTCTTTCCTTTTTTCTTTCTTTCTCTTTTTGGTGGTGGTTGGGTGCTGGGGATCAAACCTAGGCCTTGCTAATGCTAAGCAAATGATCTACCACTGAGCTACATCTCCAGCCCAGGATATCATTTTTTAAGTGCTGAAAGGAAAGAACTATCAACCCAGAATATTTTTTTCAACAAAAATATACTTCACTAATAAGTGAGAATTTAAGACATCTCAGATTTTCTCACATGCAGACCTACTCTACAAGAATGGCTAAAGGAAATTCTTGAAACACACAAATAAAAACAACAGTAATAAGAAAAGAAGAACTCTTAGGGAATCAGGAAAGAAGAAAGAACAACAGAGCCGGTCCCAGCACCCGGAAGGAAGCTCCCCCACTGCCATCCCAAGCTTCTAGGCCAGAGAAGCTGAGCCGGTCCCAGCACCCAGAAGGAAGCTCCCCTGCTGCCATCCCAAGCTCCTAGGGCAGAGAAGGTGAGCCACATGGGCGCCAGAAGCACACAACCCCCCCCCCCGTGGAAATGAGAAGACACATAAACAAGCCTCAAAAACAGACTTCCAGATCACCTACAGCAACCCCAAAGAGAAACAAGATGGAACACTCTGATACTCAACCACCTGGACTCTCTGAACTGGCAACAAAAGAAGATCTGGGAAAAATGAAATCAGAAATAATTACTCAGATAACAGCAAAGATTGTGCTCATGGTGCAAGACATGATTAATAAATCTAGAGAGGACACAGATAAAAAAATAGAGGAGCTGAGGAACATGAATGAATCCCAACATAGGAAACAAATGGATTCCATAAAACAGATACAAACAGATTTCCAAGAGATTAAAAACTCCATGGAAAGTCTGCGCAGCAGAATGAACCAATGTGAGGATAGAATTTCACATATAGAAGATAAGATTGCAATTAGTGAGGAGGAAAAGAAAAATTGCTTTAAAATTGTAAGGGAATGTGACAAATCAATCCAGCAGCTGCTAGATGATGCAAAGAAGAATAACATAAGACTGATTGGAATCAGTGAGGAAAGAGGAGAGAGTGCAGATGACATAAAAAAAAACTCTTCACAGAGGTGATGGCAGAAAACTTTCCAAGGAGGGGAAAAGAGCTTGACATACAGATAAGTGAGGCATATAGGACTCCAAATAGCCTTGATCAAAAAAAATCTACACAGACATATAATTGTTAAGATTCCAGAAACACAACAGAAGAACAAAGTTCTCCAAGCACTCAGAGAAAAGAAACAAATCACATACAAAGGAAAGCCCATCAGAATCACAGCAGACTTCTCAATGCAAACCCTCAAGGCAAGAAGAGCTTGGAGTGATGTATTTCAAGCCCTAAAGGAAAACAGCCTCCAACCCAGACTGATGTACCCTGCAAAACTATCTTTCAAAATTGATGGAGAAATAAGATACTTTCAGGAGAAAGAGCACCTCAGGAACTTCATGAATACCAAACCGGCACTCCAAAAAATTTTAGACAATACCCTAGGAAAAGACAATGAGGATCACAACCCCAGGAAACCCAGCAGAATGAATCCATTGGGTGTGACAAATTAAAGGCAAAGTGGGAGAGTCCAACAAAAAGAAAAAGTCATGACAAGGCTTTTAAAACTTTTGACTTCATCTCCCTAATGAGTGTATAATTCAATCTCATTATTGTACTGATTAGTATTTTTCTGATTCTAGAGTTGCACACATTTCCTTGTGCTATGCTGGCTATTTATCATCTTCTTATGTCTACTTTTTAATTGGGTTGTCTATTAATGAGCTCTAAGAATTCTTTATATATTCTGGTCATAGGTTATATGCATTGTAAATATGGTCTGTTTAAGGACTACTTTTTATTTTAATGATGTCATTTAAAGTTCTAAATTTTGATGGAATCTCACTTATCATTTTTTTTCTTTTATACATCATGTTTTTTGTATCCTAGGTAGTTCTTGCCTATCCTGAATTCATAAATATTTTCCCTTATAATTTCTTCTTAAAGTTTTATACTTTTAGGCTTTCTTATTTAGGTTCATAGATCCCTTCAAGTTATTTTCATGTATGGAAAAAAAGGATTGAGATTAATTTTTTATATATGGATACCAGGTGTTCTAGTGGCGTTTGCTGAAGACACTATCTCTTCCTCGGCTCTTGAATCGAGTTTATATTCTATAAAATGGTAATGTTAAATAATCTTTCAAAACTCAGTGGACCATATATGTGTGGTTCTATTTCTAGATTCTCTGTTTTATTCCAATGATCTATACATCTTTCCTTACACCAACACTGCCTTGATTACTGTAGCTTTAGAAGAAGTCTTAAAATTAGGTACTATACATCTTCCAACACTGTTTTTGTTTTTGTTTTTGTTTTTGGCTTTTCTGGGTCCTTTGTACTCCTACATAACTTTAAAATTTCAATATCCAATTCTTCATTTATAGCAAGTATACACAGACCTGAATTTTTATATATACCTTGTGTTTTCTAATCCTGCTAAATTCAAGTACAAGTTCTAGGGGCTCCTAGAAATTTCTTAGTATTTTCTCTGGAGATGATCATTTCATCTACATATAAAGATTTTTGCTTCTGCCGTGCCAATCCTATCCTAGTTGTGTCATTTTATTGCCAGACTATTTTGGTTTAGACCTATGTTTCAAAGTCTAATGGACAATGAAGAGTAGGCATATATGCCCTTGTTCCCCACTTCAGGGAGAAAGCATTGTATCTTCTCCATTCATGGAAGGAGTTTTTGTTGGAAGTATGGAGTACATGTCTTTGATCTGTTGAGAAGGGTCTGTTCTACTTCTAGTCTCCTGATAGCTTTTACCATGAACAGCTGTAGAATTTAGTCCAATACTTTTTCTCCAACTAGTGGCAGGATCATATGGCTTTCTCCTTTCTTCTGTTAAAATGATGACTTTTGGGGGTGGATCTTCCAATGCTGAACCAACACTGCCATCACTATAACAAAACCACTTGCTACATCCTGCCAGATCTGACTTCTAATAGTTTGTTTTGTTAAACAAATTTCTATCTATGTTCATACCTTTTTCTTCTATTATCTTTATCCAGTTTTAGGATTAGCACAATGTTGAGTTCCTAAAATGAGGGGAGAAGTGTTCCTTTTTTTCTGCTTTAATTGTTTCATATAATTTATCAGTTAAAATGTTTATGAGCCTGCTGTTGTCATATAGGTAGGTTTTCAAGCTAGGAATATACTTTCTTTAATAGGTGCTATTAAAATTTTATATTTCTCCCAGAGTTAGTTTCATTAATTAGTCTTCCAAAGTACTTCTTAGAAGTTTTCAAATTTATTTCAAAACAGATTTTTGTAATATGCTTTCTATATCCTTTTAAATTCTGTAAAGTCTGTGGTAATGTCTCCTAGATCTTAATATTGTAATTTTAAAAATGTATAATGGATATTGTGTAACAGGAAGAAAAGGTCTAAAAGAGCAGGGGAATTGGGAGGGGTAGGGGAAGGGAAAAAAGGGAAAGGAAAAAATATGAGAAGAGGAAAAAAATGGAAACAAGGTCTTTACAAATAGGTAAGGGTGGAGGGAGTGAAGGGAGGGCAAGGGAAGGGGAAAAAAAAGTAAGAACCAAGAGACTCATGTAATGGTACAAGATCCCAGTGATGAATGTAACTGTATTTTATACCTAAAATGTACCAATAAAGTTAATGGGGGGGGTGGGGGGAGAAGAAAGAACAATGGAAAGAGTAAGAATATGGGTAAGTCCAATAGGCTTTCCTTCTTCTCTTGAATTTTCTGCATTGAGGTTGGTAAAAACAAAAAGGAAGCCAGTTCTCAAATTAAGTACAAAAAGAAGAAAGGAGAGATAACCACTAGAATAATAAGGAGGCTGAAAAAGGATTTTCAACTTACGTAGAAATATATTTTTCAAAGAAGAAAAACCACCACATCTATGGGACCATTCCACAGAGAAAAAAAGAAAAAAGGACTATATTAATCAAAATCGATATGCAGAACCCAATCTGGATGAAAACAAAGCCCATTAAATAGAGATAATTCTCTACCAGCATATGAGGGTATAGAGGAAACTTATAAGAACATGAATATAACAGAAAAATAATTCAAGGTCCAGATGGTAGGCATAAGGCAAAATGAAAGTGGAGATCGAAGAGCTAAGGGGGAAAAATTGGAGAAAACACTAACTCAATTTCAAAATCAGTAAACATCACTGAGCCAATTTCACTGTACCCTCCCCTCCCAGATTAATGGAGGTGGTTGGATTTTGGGTCAGAGGCAGAGGCCAAGAGTGCATCACTGAAAAGGAGGCACTGAATAAAGAGACCTCCACACTAGCAACAATCTTTCTACTACAATTGATCTGTCACCTTCAGCACAGGGCAGAGGTGTGTGTGGGGGGGGCATGAGAAGACAAGGCAATAAAATGCCTCAAAAAACTTCCAACTAAAAAACTTCCAACTTCCCAAAGTTGACCAATGAGAAAGAAATCAAAAGCTGAACAGATGAATTATAGGAAATGATAGAAGAGGAGAAAAAAACAGGTCAATAAAGTGTGGTGCTTGGTGAGCTCAAAGATGACCTGACTAAACAGACATGTCATGGACACAATAAACAAAATGGCCATTGAGTTCTAAGACACTAATAAAAAGCTAGCTGAGCTAAATAAAATGATACAAAACAAATGACCAGTTTAGCAAAAAAAAAAAAAAATCACAGTCCAAGGAAAGGTACAAAACAGACATCCAAGATAAAAAAAATTCTAAGGAAAAGTATGGGCATCAGAAGTGACCAGTGTAAGGACAGAGTGTCAGAACTAGATGAAAAGGCTGATGTAGGTGAACATATGCTTACGGATACCTTCAAAACAGAAGAACATGGAAAATAGATCCAACAGCAGCGAGATGATGCAAAGAAGACTAATCTAAGTGAATTGGAATTAGGGAAAAATTAGAGGACAGCAGAAATGGCATAAAAGGCCTGTTTATAAACAAGTAGCACAAAAGTTTTCAAATATGGGGAAATAGACCCTGCCGAGGTCCCCAGTCATGCGGAACACACGCTGACTCAGCCCGCTGCAGACAGGCAGGTCTGTGCATGCCCTACCGAGGACCTGAGTCACACAGAAGACACCGGATCACCCCACTGCAGACAGGCAGCCACCTGATTCCACATTACCAAGGCGCAGAGGACACCAGACCACCAGACCAAGGTACTGAGTCCCACTGTTCCCGGCCCAGAGGTAGGGGCTTCCCGGTCACCATCCCTCCCGCTGCTCCCAGCCCACAGGAAAGGGCTTTTGGGTCACCATCCCTACTGCTGCTCCCGGCCCCTGGCCCACCCAGCTCAGAGGAGGTAATCCGTGCAGGCGCTAACAGCCCCCTGCCCCAGTAGAAATGAGAAAACAAGTAAATAAGTCTCAAAACCAGACTTTCAGATCACCTACAGCAACCCCAAAGGGAAATGAGATGGAACCCTCTGATACTCAACCACCTGGACCCACTGAACTGGCAACAAAAGGGGATCTGGAAAAAATGAAATCAGAAATAATTTCTCAGATAACAGGAGAAATTGTGCCCCTAGTGCAAGACATGATTAATAAATCTAGAGAGGAGCTAAGGAACATGATGGAATCCCAACATAAGAAACAAATGGAATCCATAAAACAGATGCAAATAGATTTCCAGGACATGAAAAATTCCATTGAAAGTCTACACAGCAGAATGAACCAGTGTGAGGACAGAATTTCAGATATAGAAGATAAGATTGGAATTAGTGACCAGGAAAAGAAAAATTGCTTCAAAATTATAAGGGAACATGAGAAATCAATCCAGCAGCTGCTAGATGATGCAAAAAAGAATAACATAAGACTGATTGGGCTCAATGAAGAAACAGGAGAGGGTGGAGATGACATAAAAAATCTCTTCACAGAAATAATGGCAGAAAACTTCCCAAGCAGGGGAAAAGAGCTTGACATACAGATAAGTGAGGCATGTAGGACTCCAGCTAGCCTTGATCAAAAAAAAATCTACACATAGGCATATAATTGTTAAGATTCCAGAAACACAACAGAAGAACAAAGTTCTCCAAGCACTCAGAGAAAAGAAACAAATCACATAAAAAGGAAAGCCCATCAGAATCACAGCAGACTTCTCAACACAAACCATCAAGGCAAGAAGAGCTTGGAGTGACATATTCCAAGCCCTAAAAGAAAACAGCCTCCAAGCCAGATTGATGTACCCTGCAAAACTATCTTTCAAAATGGATGGAGAAATAAGATACTTTCATGACAAAGAGCAGCTTAGGAACTTCGTGAATACCAAACCAGCACTCCAAAGAATTTTACACAATAGCCTAGGAACAGATGTTGAGGATCACAACCCCAGGAAGCAAAGCAGAGTGAACCCATCGGGCATGACAAGAAATTAAATGGAAAGGAGGAGAACCCAACAAAAAGAAAAACTCATAGCAATGACAAGTCAATATGTTTCAGTTATAACCATCAACGTTAATGGCCTCAATTCACCAATCAAAAGAAATAGACTGGCAGAATGGGTCAAGAAGCAAAATCCAACAATATGCTGCATACAAGAAACACACTTCATTCAAAAGGAAACTCACAGACTGAAAGTTAAAGGGTGGAAAACAATACTCCATGTGACAGGAACCCGAAAAAAAGCAGGAGTAGCTATCCTCTTGGCAGATCAAGTAGATTTCAAACCAACACTGATTAAGAGAGACGAAGAAGGACACTACAGCCTTGTAAAGGGAAGAATCCAAGAGGAAGACATGACAATCATAAATATCTATGCACCAAACACTAGTGCACCCAACTATATAAAACAAATACTAACGGACATGAAAAGTCATATATGCACTAATACAATTGTAGTGGGGGACCTCAACACCCCACTGTCACAAATAGATAGATCAAATAGACTAAAAATAAGTAATGAAATACTAGAACTCAATCGAACTCTTGAACAAATGAACTTAACAGATGTTTACAGAGTGTTTCACCCCACAAAATCAGAATACACATTCTTCTCAGCTGCACATGGGTCATTCTCCAAAATAGACCACATACTCACACAGAGAACATGTTTAAGTAAGTGCAAAGGAATTGAAGTTATCCCCTGTATATTACCAGACCATAGTGCAATGAAATTGGAGATCCATAGCAAAAGAAACTGCAAAAATTTCATAAACACGTGGAAATTGAACAACACACTTCTGAATAACCAATGGGTCACAGAGGAAATTAAAGAAGATATCAGACAGTTCCTTCAATTAAATGACAATGACAATACAACATATCGGAATCTATGGGACACAATGAAAGCAGTCTTAAGAGGGAAATTCATAGCAGTGAATGGCCACATTAGGAAAACAGAATGAGCCCAATTAAACAACCTGATGCTGAACCTCAAGCTTCTAGAAAAAGAAGAGCAGGACAACCCCAAAGCTCATACAAGGGAGGAAATTATAAAGATCAGAGGAGAAATCAATGCAATGGAGACTAAGAGAACAATACAAAAAAATCAATGAAGCCAAGAGTTGGTTCTTTGAAAGAATCCACAAAATTGACAAACCTTTAGACAACCTTGTCAGAAAAAGGAAAGAAAAGGCCCAAATCCATGCAATTAGGAATGAAAAGGGTGAAATTACCACAGACCCAGCAGAAATCCAGATGATCATCAATAGCTACTTCCAGAACCTATACGCCAATAAGATGAACAACACAGAAGAAATGGACAGATTCCTAGATACATATGAATTACCAAAGTTGAATGAAGAAGACCTAAAAATTCTGAACAACCCAATATCAAGCAATGAAATTGAAAATGGAATTAAAAACTTATCAACTAAGAACAGCCTGGGCTCTGATGGCTTCACTGCTGAATTCTACAAGACATTTAGAGAGGAACTGCTGCCACTACTGTTTAAACTCTTCAATGAAATTGAAAGGGAGGCAATACTCCCAAATTCATTCCTGGAAGCAAGGATCACGTTGATCCCCAAAGCAGAGAAAGACCCAACTGAAAAAGAGAACTGTAGGCCAATCTCACTAATGAACATAGATGCAAAAATCCTTAATAAGATACTGGCAAATAGAATGCAGAAGATCATCAAGAAGATCATACACCCTCATCAAGTGGGATTCATCCCAGGGATGCAGGGATGGTTCAATATATGACAATCAATTGATGTAATACACTATATCATTAGAGCCAAGGACAAAAACCATATGATTATCTCCACAGATGCAGAAAAAGCATTTGACAAAATCCAACATGCATTTATGATAAAAACCCTACAAAAAATTGGAATAGATGGTCTCTACCTCAAACTGATAGAAGCCATCTATGAAAAACCAACAGCCAATATCATACTAAATGGTCAAAAACTGAAATCCTTCACACTAAAATCAGGAACAAGAGAAGGATGTCCACTATCACCACTCTTGTTCAATATAGTTCTGGAAACATTAGCCATGGCAATTAGACAAGAGAAAGAAATAAAAGGAATAAAGATAGGAAATGAAGAAGTCAAATTGTCATTATTTGCAGATGACATGATACTCTATATAGAAGACCCCAAGAACTCCACCAAAAGTCTTCTAGACTTAATAACCAAATTCAGTCAAGTAGCTGGTTACAAGGTCAACACACAAAAATCAATACCTTTCCTCTACACCAATGACAGACTCACTGAGAGAGAAATAGGGCAAACAATTCCTTTCACAATAGCATCCAAAAAACTGAAATACCTAGGAATCATCCTAATGAAAGAAATCAAAGACCTCTTCTCTGAAAACTATGGCACTCTGAAAAGAGAGATTGAAGATGATATCAGAAAATGGACAGACATCCCCTGCTCCTGGGTAGGAAGGATTAATAGAGTGAAAATGGCCATACTTCCAAAACTGCTATATAGATTTAATGCAATTCCAATTGAGATCCCAGCAGCATACTTCATAGACCTCGAGAAAACAATCCAAAAATTCATTTGGAGCAAGAAGAGACCCAGAATAGCAAAAGCAATTCTAGGTAACAGAGACATGGCAGGGGGTATCACAATCCCCAACCTGCAACTATACTACAAAGCTACTGTGATAAAAACAGCATGGTACTGGCAAAGAAACAGACTTGAGGACCAGTGGAACCGATTAGAAGATGCAGAAACAACGCCAGACACATTCAGCCATCTCATCTTCGACAAAGGACCCAAACACCCTCACTGTTGGAAAGATAGCCTCTTTAATAAATGGTGCTGGAAAAATTGGGCTTCAACTTGCCAAAGATTAAAACTAGACTTATATCTCTCACCATGCACTAAACTAAAATCAAAATGGATTAAAGATCTAAATATTAAAATAGAAACTCTGAACCAGTTGGAACAGAGGTTAGGTAGAACCCTTGAAGACATCGGTGTAGGAAAAGATTTTATGAACAAAACCTCAGTTGCCCGTGAACTAGCACAAACAATCAACAAATGGGATCTCTTCTTATTAAAAAGCTTCTGCACAGCAAGAGAAACCACCAGCAGTGTGAAGAGACAATCCACAATGTGGGAAAAAATCTTCACCTGCTCTTCCTCAGACAAAGGTCTACTATCTTGAATCTATAAAGAACTTAAAAAGATCAGATCTCCCAAATTTAAAGACCCAATCCAAAAATGGGAAGCTGAAATGAACAGACATTTCTCAGACAAAGAAGTAGAAATAGCAAATAAATACATGAAAAAATGTTCAACATCACTGGTCATTTGAGAGATGCAAATGAAAACAACGCTGAGATTCCACTTCACTCCAGAAAGAATGGCTGCTATCATGAAATCAACCAATAACAAATGCTGGCGGGGCTGTGGGGAAAGAGGAAGCCTGCTCCACTACTGGTAGGAGTGTAGACTGGTGCAAGCACTGTGGAAATCAGTATGGAGATACCTCAAAGAACTAGGACTGGAAGTCCCATTTGACCCTGCTATTCCGCTGCTGGGGATCTTCCCCAAAGAATCAGAAGAATCATACCACAGTGATATATGTGCACCCATGTTCATAGCAGCACAGTTTGTAATAACTAAAACTTGGAAACAGCCCAAATGCCCATCAACTGGAGACTGGATAAAGAAAATGTGGGGTTTTTTATAAAATGGAGTACTACTCAGCCATAAAAAATGAGAAATTAGAGACATTTATAGCTAAGTGGATGCACATTGAGGCAGTACTCTTAAGTGAAATCAATAGGACACACATGTGTAAATACCGAAGAGTTTCTCTGGTGTGAGAAACTGAAAGTCTAAATAAGGACTAAATGTGTAATAGGTAATGTGAAATAGGAAGAAAAGGGGCAAAGGGGAAGGAAGTGGGAGGGCTAGGGGAAAGGATAGAAGGGAATGGGATTAATATGAGAAAATGGAAAAATAGGAACATAATCTTTGTAAATAGGGAGGACTGGAGGGGTTGAAGGGAGGGCTGGGCAAGGGTGAAAAATAAGAAGCAAGAGAGACTATGTAAAGGTGCAAATTTCCAATGATGATTATCATTATACCGTATACCTACAATGTACCAATGATTAGAATGAATAATCGATAATGCAAAATAGGAAGAAAAGGTCCAAAGGGGTAGGGGTAGTGGGAGCAGCAGGGGAAAGGAAAGAAGGGAAAGGAAAAACGATGAGAAATGGAAAAAATGGAAATAAAGTCTTTGTAAATAGGGAAGGGTGGAGGGGGTGAAGGGAGGGCTAGGAATGGGGAAAAAGTAAGAACCAAGTTGCATCATGTAAAGGTACAATTCCCAATCAGAAATGTAATTGTGTTGTATACCTACAATGTACCAATAAAAGAATTTAATACAAAAAAAAAAGAAAAGATGACATATAAGAAATACATCACAATAAACATGGAATTCAGGTATTGAAGCAATTGAACTTGCTGATCTTAACATTAATTGCGTATGTCAGTCTCGTGACTAAAATATTGCCTGTAATATATAATTGTAGATCATAATGCCATTGGATAAAATGTGATGAGTGGAAACACAAATGAGTGAGAAAACAGAAATATAAAGTGGGGCAAAGTAATAATAAGAACAACAATACCAGTAGTAATAGCAGCAGTGGTAATGGTAGTAGTTGAAGCTGCCACTTGCTGAACACATAGGATGTGCCAAGCAGAAAAAGAAATGCTTTCCATGAATTATCTCATTTGGTGCCCTTAACGTCTGACTTCTAGAGAGATTCGGGAATCTGCCCATGGTCATACAAGCAATCTATAGCAGAAAACTGAATCTTTGATTTCTAAGTAAATCTTTAGTTTCTTATTTAGAAAATTTCCAAATAAGAAATCCTTCACATATCGACTTTCTAAAGTAGAGAACTATCTTTTAATAGCTTTAACCACCTTATTGAGATTTTTGTTTTCTTTAATAGATTTAGAGAATACATTCAAATACCCTCCAAGTGTCCTCTACAGGATGAAAATTGAGTTTCCTCTATCTTGTTTCTTTCCTCTTACGTTACTTTCATTTTTGCAAACTCAATTTCTTCCCAAATCATTGCAATGGCACCTTTGAGCCCAGCCTAGATTAAATATCCATCTTTATCTCCTCCTGTTTTGCAATGTGACACCCAGATGAGGATCCAAGACTTCAATTTCAGTGCTGACACATATTCTGTCTTTGTCCTTGGCCAATCTTTCTGGTTTCATGCCCTTATTTGTGTAAAGCTAGCAGTGAGAATAGTCAAGGCCCAGTAAACTTAATTTTAAGCCATTAGAAAAGTCTTCGGCAAAACACTGGATGAAAGTGTCAACTATTAATGAACATTTTTATCTCTTCATCATGAGGCAAATTTGCTGAATTATTAATATAATCTAAACTCCTATGAATAGTTCACTAGCTCCTAAAATTCACACCAGCCCACCTGTTATGTTGAAGGCACAAAGCAGGAATGCTCCTCAACACTGTGTGGCCCTCTATATAGCTAAAGGCAGTAAATACAAAAATCTAAAGGGAACTGGTCCTTATGGAAATTTTTTCAATGGTTGCCTGGTTTTAAAAAACAAATTATTTGGTCTAATTCTTCTCAGAGATTGGATTGGAATGTAAGGCTACAATTCCAACGCACCTGCAACTAAGGAAACTCAGAAGACTAGAAGCTTCAGTCTCTGTTTAGATTCATATGTTTATGAAGAAATGGCAGGGAAATGTTTCCAGTTGTGTCCATCCTGTGGTGAAGACTAATGGACCAGAAAGTTGGAGACAGAACAAGACCAATTCAGTATGCTGGAGAGAGAAAACAAAAATTAGTACTCTAATAGGACAATTTAGTACTGGTCTTATATGAAGTCAGAGTGCTTCACATATTTTGACTTCTGATAATCAGTTTTTTTACTAAAGAATACCTCTATTTAGATGGATTTTTCTCAGATGCAAAAGATAAAAATTTAGCTTTTCCAGGCCTGAGTATAATAAATACAGAACCTGCATGAGGATATATTATAGTCATCTCATTGTTTCTTTTCCTTCAGTACAAAAGGACATATCTACATATCTTCTTCAGAGAAGACACACTTTCCCCTATCTGATATTTTGGGGGGGGTCATGACTGGTGTCTGAAGGCTGAGCCCAGTGGGGGATTGGTAAAGTCTCAGATTCACTGTCGACTCTGGCTCATGGGAAGACAGCTGCGGTGCAGCATCAAGTCGTCAGGATTATGAACATATATCCACCTAGGATCTAGTGGGACCTTCAGGAGGTAAAGTTCCGTTCAGTCTAGAATAAGATAGGATGGGAAGTTTTCCAAAAAGGCTTTGTATATGGATTGGAGCTGAGTAGAACAGGTTGGCACGGATTCTGGGAAAAAGCTGAATTTAATTAGACTAGACAGGGAATTTAATACAAAGACATGAATGATTAAAAGAAGTCTGGAATGTCCTGCTGATTGTAAATGGTTTGGCATTACTGATCAGGATGCCAGGGATTTAGGAAAGATGGGCCAGAGGTAGGCTTTATCATGTTAGACTTTGCCCTGTGTAATTAGGCAGAGGCCCTGCCAGAAATAGTGTACCCACAAGGAATAATTGAAAAGTTTAACGAGGGGTATATTTATAAAAGGGTAGGCATGTTGAAGAAACCAAAAATCAACGATAAAGCACCCTGAGTCTAATTATAATGGGCATCCTTACCACATCAAGGACCAAAGAGATACAAAGAAGGACCAGGTATTACAGGATTTCCCAACAAGAACACTATTGACATTTTAGACTGGGCAAATCTTTGCTGTGCGACTGTCTCAGGCCATGTGGGATATTTCATAGAACCCTTGAACTCTACCCAGGACATGCCAGTAGCACTGCCTCTCCCCCACCTCTATGACAATGAGAAATAAAAATATCTCCAGGAATTGTCAAATGTCCTTTTAGGGGCTAAGTTTTCCCCCACAGAGAATCACCGATTAATAGAAATCTAATGTGCCGAGGGACTCCTAACAGGAAGTATGAATAAAAGAAATAGAAGACAGCCAGTAGAGAATTATACCTAATGTTTCTCTTCTCTTATTTATTTCTCCATTTCACCAGTTTTAAGTGGAAGCTGCATAATAAGGAAGCCCACATGAGGTAGACTGCAGAAATCAGATTCCAGGGTGCAGAGCTTGGTGGAGAAGGCTGTGGTGTGGATCTAAGAAGGCCAGAAGAGCTCACCCACACACCAGGTTAGGGATCTGGACATCCTACTCTAGGCTGTGCAGACTTTCATGTGAAGATTTCTTTTTTCAGTTTTGAAAAAATATATATATACACACTACATATACATACATATATGTATACATATGTATATTTATACACATATGTATATATTCTTTCACAGGTTTCACAGCAAGCAAGCAGTCTCTTTTTTAAAGAAGAGCTATTTCATTCCAGGCTTTTGTTACCTTTCTAACATTGGTGGCTTGTTAGAAAATTGAATCATGTGCAAATTTTCATCTTCTGCTCAATTAATCACATTTCTCCAGAATGTAGGATGTGATTATTTCTTTAAAAAAAATTGTCTTGTTTAAACATTGTCTCCAGAGATGGGATTGCCTCAAAGACACCTTGAACTGAGTGAGTTGGAACCATGGAGGTGTTTCCCTACTTTCAGTGGTATCCCATGGCTCCTTTGTGTAGTATGGTCTTTGAGTAGTATTAGGCCAGTTGACACAGGAAAAGTAGCATATGCAAATTGAATTCCTATGCTGAACTGTGGCAGCTGGAGACACCAGCGTATTGGAAAACATCCTCTGGGCAAGAGCTATTGGACTGGGTTTCAGAAATAGTGACCTTGCATCATGAACAATGATTACTATTACAGCAAGAATTTGCACTATGCAATGGGGCTCATTTCTATATTTCTTGAGTTTTAGTTTGTATATTTGTGAAATGTATTACACTAAGTTCTCTTCACCTACAAATGCAGAAGTTCTATAAAGGGTAGAAGATTTCTGGTTTTGTTTGTTCTGTTTTATTTTTCCTCTCCAGAATTGACCATCCTATAAAGCCCAGGGCCAGAGGTCTGAAGTAGTATTTACAAACCTTCTGGACTTAATTTCCACCATTACACAAAGAAGAATATATTTTCTATCAGCCCCAGTGAAATCACATCAAACTACAAAGCTTAGAAAAGAGATTCTAATGCTTTTTAAATAATTATTGAATTTTTGGAAGAAAGATCACAAAAGTAAAATGCCTTTTAATCACATGATAAGATCCATATGATTTATGACAACTGTTGCTGACTTTTTAAAAATAAATTTTATTTTATTTTATCCCATTCCCCCTCAAGCCCCCTCCCCCCCCCTCCCCATGTACAAAAGCTGTTTCCATTTTTCCCTAATTTCACTTTTTTTCTTGTTGCTTCCTTCCTTTCTCCCTCCCTCCTCCCTTGTTCCCCTTCTCATTTGAACACTTTCTTCCCGTTTCCCAACATCCTTTATACCTGATGATGACTTGGATCACCAACTCTATTAGTGTTTGACAGGTTTCTGCACTGGAAAGTTACCTTTTTTCATAGCTCTTTTCCTACTGTAGTCTTTGGAAGGAAGTCACTATGTGCAGCACATCCTTCAGGAGTGGAGGGGGCATTCATGCTCCCCCTATTTTGGGATGGAGTATTTACCTAATTTACTCAGGATTCAGCACAGATTTGTTTCTTCTTCCTCAATTATTAGTTTATCCAATCATTTATTTTCATTGTTATGAACTCATGGATACACTTATTTTATACTTTGAGTTACAATCTAAAATTATTTACTTTATTGTTTAAATTATTCCAATTTTGGCCTGGCTGGTTCTGTATGTCACTTTGCCATTCATCCATCATTAGGGTCGGTTCTTTCTTTTTTGAGCACTTCCTTACTTTGTGGCACTACAAGACACTCCAGATTGTCTTAAGTATTTCTTGCCTAGGTCTTAGAATTAGCCATGACTCCAATAAGCCCTGGTGCCTTTTACTGGGAGATAGTATTTAAAAGCCAAAATCTGGGTGGCGTGTAGTCACTGCTATGGAGGCATTTTTTTCAGACTCTTGAAGCCAACAGAGTGTAGGAATGTATGGGTTTGTACAAACTCATGAGAGTGCTTATAAATATATCTATGAATACTTTGTGTAAGCATCTGTATCTATATTGAGTTAAAAGTGAGTTTATATTGCCTGTTCCTCTGCATGTCTATAAACTCCCGGTCCAATACAGAGAAAACTAGCTCCTGTCATCTGCCATTGAGTTGCTTAATTGTTGGATTCCAGAGTCATGTACAGCAATATCAGAATTGTTAATCTCTACCCCTGCGGGAGGCAACTCTATCAATACATGCTGCGTCTCTCCTATGTGGCTCTATCTCTTCCCAAAGTTTCTTTGTAAATTTATTTTCCTCACTTCCTTCAGTGAGGTTTTGTACATTTATAATACAGTTCCCTTTCCAGTATGCATTCTTATCTGGAATCTGCAGCTTTTGAAATAATTTTAGAAATATACGTGCATTAAGATGTATGTATGTATTCCATGTTAACATAGAAGTAGCCTTTGCGTTGTGTACTTCTGTGGGTTTTGACAAGTGGATAGCATATAACACTCCCCATTATGGTACCATACAGAACAGTTCCACCACCCTTTCTTTACTTTTCTCTTCCTCCTCCCCCTGATGGAAACTGCTGACCTTTTTTATTGTATCTATAGATTAGTCTTTTCCAAAATGTCATATAGCTGGAATCATACAGTTTGTAGTCTTTTCAGATTTTTTTTAGCAATATGTATTTAATTTTCCTCCATGTATTATCATTGCTTGGTAGCTCATATCTTTTCACTGATAAATAATATTCCATTATATGGATGCACCACAGTTTATATTCATCTACTCAAGGATATCTTGTTTGCGTCTAAGTTTTGGTAATTATGAATAAAGCTATAATAAATATCTGTATGCAGATTTTTGTGTGGATTTAAGTCTTCAACTCAATAGGTAAATACCTAGGAACATGATTTCTGGGTGATATGGTAAGACTATGTTTAGTTTTGTAACTGTTATTATTCAGATTTAAAATGCCCCCCAAAGTCTCGTGCATTTGGAATGTGATTAGATCATGGGGTGCTATACTCATCAGTGGATTCATCCACTGATGAGTTCAGTAGCTCAGGGCTGTTAGGAAGTGGGGCCTGGTTGGAGGAGGGTCACTGGGGTGTGACTTGGGGAGTGTATTCTTGTCCCTGGCTCCACCCTCCTCACTCTGTCTCTCTGTTTCATGGCTGCCATGGGGTGAGGGGCTGTTCCTCTGCCATGCTGCTCCACCAAGTTGTTCTGCCTTGGAGCCAACCAACCATGGACTGAATCCTCTGAAAACCTTGAGCCAAATAAACTTTAAGTCATGGGTGTCACATATTGTGTCTCAGAGATGAAGAAGCTGGCTAATACAGTAAGAAGCTGTCAAACTATTTCCCAAAGCAGCTGACCCATTTCGTATTCCCAATAACAATAAATAAGAGTTCCTTTATTGTCAGAGTTTTACATTTTAGCCATTCTAATTGGTGTGTAGCTATAGCCTGTTGTTGTTTGAATTTCCAATTCTCTAATGACATGAAGTATTGAATATCTTTTTATATTTGCCATCTTGAAATCTTTTTTGGTAAGACATCTCTTTAGATCTTTGCCCATTTAAAAATCAGATTGTTTGGCATCTTATTGTTGCATTTTAACACCACTTAATATTTTTTGGAGAACAGCAATTTAACAGATAATGTCTTGCAAATATTTTCTCCCAATCTGTGGCTTGTTTTTTCATTTTAACAGTATCCTTTACAGTGCAGCAGTTTTAAACTTTAACTTGGTCTCACTTGTCAACTTTTTCTTTCATGTGCCATGCTTTCAGTGTTGTATCTAAAAACTTATTGTCAATCCAAGATTCACCTAGATTTTTTCCAGTGTGATCTTCTAGAAGTAGTACACTTTGGACTTACATTTAGGTCTATGATCTCTTTTGAGTTACTTTTTGTGAAAGGTTTAAATTCTGTGTCTGGATTTCTTTTGCATGAGAATGTCCAGTTGCTTCATTAACATTTGTTGAAAAGATTATTATTTCTTCATTGAATTGCTTTTGTTCCTTTGTCAAAGATCAATGGACTGTATTTGGGTGGGTGGGGAGGTACTGGGAATCGAATTTGGGACCTTGTGCTTGTGAGGCAGGCGGCGGAACCACTGAGCTAAATCCCCGGCCCCTTATGGACTGTATTTGTACGGATCTATTTCTGGGTTCTCTGTTATGTTCCATCAGTTGCTATGTCCATTTTTTGCCTTCACCATGCTGCCTTGATTACTGTAGTGCATTTAGAGATACAATGAGGTAAATGGGAGTTGAAAGGGAACTATGAAAGGGTGCTATTTTGTTGGTTGAATGTACTGCATAAAATAAGTTTCTGAATTCCACTCACAGAACTTTGTCTGCCAACCATGCAAACAGTCATTTGAAATATTTTTCATTCAAGTTTGTCTGACTTTAGAAGTCTGATTCGAAGAGCCTAAGCAGAAACTTCACTCTTAATCCTTCCTTTCTCTGGTAATGTCTTGTAGTAGGATGCAGTGTAGTGTGGTCCAGTTGCACCTAATACTTCACAGCACAGAAATTAGGCTGTAAGAGATGAAAGTTTAAGGTGATGTTTTACTTGTGACCACCACAGGTACACAACGCAAAACATTAAGAACTGCTGACATTTCAATAAAAGAGAAGTCTATTTTGTTGTCTGTTTACTTTTTGCTCAGCAGTATCAACTTGTAAATGTCTAGTATATTACACCTACCCATATGACCCATGACTAAATTGCCACAGGAGGATGACAAGGAAGATTAATGTTTAGTAATGATGTAGGAGACACAAGACCTGACTTCTCCAGGACTTCTTATCTCTATAGTGTTCCAGTCTTTCAAAAAGATAAAATTCCAGCCGAAAGAGTCCACCCTCTGGCTCAGACTATAGCAGGGCAAACTTCTAGGGGTTTGGTTGGCTGTCCTGGCTGGGCCTCTTATCTTCAAGGTCTCTAAGAAGACTGGTTTGGTCTTTACCTATGCAGACCCAGGGCTAGGAAAACTAAGGTAAATCCCAAGTGTGGGTCCCCCGTTTGAAACAAAATGAAATGGACTCAGGGTCTGTTTGGAAAGACTTTTTAAAAGTGAATCTTGTTCTGAAACACCTTTAGCAGCTTCTTGTTGTAGTTGTTCATGAGTAGAAGTGTGTCATACACATACAATTGTACCTGTTGGCTGTACCAAATGTCTTCCTTTCTCCCCACTCCTGAGAAATTAAAAGCTGCTCCTGAGGTTGGGACATTAAATCTGCTATGGCTCCTATGGCTCTTGGAATAGAGATCAGCACAAATGTGGAGCTGTAAGGAGTCTCTCGGCCCCAGGGCTGACTGAAGGGGGCTGTTTGGGCATGAGTGACATGGGATAAGTCACACTTAACCCTTCCTCCTACCTCGGCACCGAGAAGGCTGAAATCCTTTCCCAAAGGAAGCTTCTTTCCTTAGGAGCCAAGGCTCTTCCAAGAACATTCTTCAGGATGAGAAATTAAGTGAACAGTTCTGGATGGGCCTCGAAGCGCCCTGGAGAGCTGCTGGTGCAAGTCTCTGCTCAAAGGCTAAAGAATCTGGAGTCTGATGTTCATAGGCGACAGCAGCAGCAAAAATGCATCTACTCAAGAAGATTTGAGTGCAAATGTGCTTTAGCAGTTTTCTGGGCATCCCTCGATCCAGTCAAGATGACAACCAACATCAACTATCACAATACTTGTTTTATAAAAGGTTTCATGCTTGTTTCCTTGGCTATAAAATTCCAATGATATTACTAACCTCTAATGAGAAAGTATCGAACATCCAACCAAAATAACAGCAAAATACTTCACAAAATTGGCGAGTTTTAGGAAATCATTAGTGATTCAATTATACAACCATGTAATGTTTATTTCTAAACGGAAATACTACAGTTACTTCTATGAAATGTCAATGTGATGGTTTAAATCTGTTTGAAAACATGAAAATTGAAAAAAACCAAACAGTTGAACATGAATATGTTCTCCTGCCTCTACTTCTTCTACTGAAACATCAGGCCTAGGTGCTGTCTTGGTGGGTTAAGGTTTAAGATGAGTGCCAGTGACCTTTTGTCATTTTGTCACTTCAAGGTCTTTGTCCATTGTTCCCTCTGACTTATGTGCCTCCCATCTCTAGTGAATTTATTTTTTAAGTGCCTCTAAAAGCAGTATTTTATCCACTATGACTTCTCTGCTCCCTTATTCCCTCTTCCGTGCTCCCAAAACACATGTGCTTTTCCCAGCATGCCTGTAAGGTCATGTTTTAGACTGTGGTTCTTCTCTCCTGCTTTAGGCCATGAGCCCTCTGTGGGTGACCTTGTCTCATTCATTATTTCCCTGGTGCTTTCCACAGTGCCCTGGATATAGCACATCCTCAAGACTTACTTGCTAATTGAAAACAAAATGCAATCATATGAACAAGTCAAGAAGTCAGAGTTGATTTTTCAGGCTGTGCAAGTCCTTCAGGTGATGGAGGAGTCTCCCTTCCCCTTGGAAAAGCAGTGCTTCCATTTTCTCCCCTTCCTCCTGCTCCTTGAGATTGTTGCTAATGTCACTCTGCTTTCTTCCTCCCTCCAACATTCTAAAAATGCAACAGGGATTATAAGTGAGGCACAATGATTAGGAAAGGCTGGCCTTTGGGTCTGAGTAGGGGTCAGGTAAGAAGGTAGGGGCAGTACAGTACTGGAAACGCTCCTAGCTATTCCTTAGAAGCTGAGGGTGCCGAGAAAGACTCAACTGCTGATATAATCTTTGAGGCTGCATCAGGATTACCTAGATGTTTACAAAACAAAAATCAAAACAAACAAACAAACAAACACCCAATTCTAGACCCCTGACTGGGTCAGAATCTCCAGGGAAAGGGCAAGGACCTCTGAATGTTTAGCTCCCTCATTCTAGTACATCAACCAGCTTCTGAGCCAGTTCCTAACTCTGCTCTCTCTGTTCCAAGTAATTGGCTCTGAGGTGAGCAAAAAAGGAGAAATGAGAAGATGAGTCTTGGAAAACTTTGAGGAGTAGCTGAAATAAGGATTTCTTTAGTTTTGGTGGCTTGGAGGGAAGGGAAACTGCAACAGCTCACTGTACAATTGATGAGGAAATTGAGTCTTAGCCAAAGCCACAGAGCAGGTAGTAGAGTTGGGATTTTAATGCAAGCTTGTCTCCTTCCCACGCATGTCACCTTATCCCTTGCAAGATCCTGTCTTCCATACGGGGAGCAGATATCCATACTTCAGAGCCTGCCGGTAGTATAACTGTGAATTCCAAAGAATGTTAAGCTAATGGCCATGTCCAGGTAACAAGGGGGAAATCTAGAAGCACAGCTAGACCAGTCCCACCCGCCAAAGCCCTTGGAACATCTCCAAAGCTCCTTTTGGGCCTCAGTGGGCTGGTGCCTTTGCCTTTGTGTTGGTTCCCCTCACCATAAAAAGAAAATAATATTTATTTACCTTCTTCCTAACACTGCAATGGAATTAATTGGCTTCTATTTATTGTTTCCTTTGAAGATGAAAAGCTCTGCATAAAAGCTCTCATCATTATTCCGCATTTCTTGATTCTATACACAGATCTGGAATTATAAATTTTTAAGATCCTTCTTTTCCTCTATTTTCTGCTGTTTCTAAACTGGTTGGGGCCAGGAATTTCTTGAACTTTCCAAACTGGAAATGGTTTCAAGGATCTAATTGGTGGCTGCGATTAAAGGGTGGTTGGAAAAAAGCATGTCTGAACAGAAACTTCAAGCCTTCTGAGGTCTGCCCTTCAACCTGGAATTCTGCGGCTGTCTCAGCATTAGCTTTGACCTTGGGGTGTTGTACCATTTATTTATAGCCTCAGACCTCCTGGCCCTTCAACTCTCCCTTACCACCTCCCTTCCCTTCCTCCTCCGCTTCTCCCCACAGGCACACAGTGAGTCTGAGACGTCGGAGGAGGACGAAAAATTATTTTTATGCATTAATTGGCATTTTAAACTCTGCTTCACAGAAGTGTTCAGTGTTGTGAAATATCTGCTGTTTAACATGCTGATTTTTACCCTTTGCAAAAAGTAATCATATATAATGAAAGAGAATACTTGTAGTTTTTAGTTCTATGAAAGTAGTAAAATTCAATACTGCTTTCAAGATAACAGTAAAAATATGACCTCTTCTTAAACAAATACATTTAAAACAATATAATTTGGTGGGGAGGACTGGAGGGGTTGAAGGGAGGGCTGGGCAAGGGTGAAAAACAAGAACCAAGAGAGACTATGTAAAGGTGCAAATTTCCAATGATGAATGTCATTATATTGTATACCTAAAATGTACCAATGATTAGAATGAATAATTGATAATGCAAAATAGGAAGAAAAGGTCCAAAGGGGTAGGGGTAGTGGGAGGGGCAGGGGAAAGGAAAGAAGGGAAAGGAAAAAATGATGAGAAATGGAAAAAATGGAAATAAAGTCTTTGCAAATAGGGAAGGGTGGAGGGTGTGAAAGGAGGTCTAAGAATGGGGAAAAAAATAAGAGCCAAGATGCATTATGTCAAGGTACAGTTCCCAATAAGAAATGTAATTGTGTTGTATACCTACAATGTACCAATAAAAGAATTTAATACAAAAAAAAAAAAAAGAAATAGAATTAAATGCAAGAAGTATGTTTAATTTGAAACCTTGAAAGCTGACCATTCTGGCCAGACTCCAGCTTCAGTTTCTTGAAGTTGAATAATATCTCAGAGTAACATTGGCAGTTAGCTGAGATGAGAAGCTGGAGCACTTGGTCTTTGGCATCCAGGAGTCCAAATGTATATGCTTCCCTGGGCTCCTTCTGTCACTCTGTTCCTGTTAGACACAAACAGGATTTGTCCCAAACACTTTCCATTTGTGCCTTCCCCAATTTGCATGGCAAAAGAGAAGGAGGGAGGGCAGCAGACAGGACTCCTAAGGTCTGTGGGTGGCCACCAGGCAACACCATAGAGAGGTCAAGGCCAGAAAATGATACACACATTGCATTGTGGTCTAGGTCTGCTGGGGGCAGGGAGGGGGCACTCATCTTCTAATTCAAGCAATTTTATATAGCAGCAGATTGAACATCCTTACTCCAAGAATTCCTGATTCAAAATGCTCCAAAATCTAAAACTCCTTGAGTGCTGAAAGGGTGCCACAAGTGGAAAATTTCCCACCATGAAAACTTTGTTTCACGCTCAAAAATGTTAAAAATATTAAAAATGTTGCATAAAGTTATCTTTGTGTGTGTAAGTATGTATGAAACATAAATGAATTCTGCATTTAGACTTGGATATTCTCCTAATGTATTACGTAAATGCAAATATTCCAAAACTTGAAAAAAATCTTAAAATCTGAGTTACTTCTGGCCCCAAAATATGTGTTTATGTACAGCAAAAATAATACATTACAAAGGCTTGTGTAGCCTTGCATGTGCAGTCTGTCCACACAGCCTAAGTTGGAGTCAGAGCTCGGAAGACTGATGAAATTCTAACAAATTCAACCCCTGACTATGTGGGAGCAGGACTGTGTTCAACGGCAGCAAATAATCCTGACTGTCCTCCTCAGGCTCTAAAAAATAGAGGACCGTCTTCAACACAAAAGCTGGTGGGTCTGCCGCCTGCCTTGCAAGCGCAAGGTCCTGAGTTTGATCCCCAGCACCAAAAAAAAAAACAAGCTGGCTGCAGTTAATGCCTGATAAGGCTACTTTATTTTTTCCAACCAAACAGAACTAGAGGTCTTCTAGGGACATTTCCTCTACTTAAAAC
The DNA here is from genome assembly GCF_053883595.1 of Heterocephalus glaber. Lineage (NCBI taxonomy): Eukaryota > Metazoa > Chordata > Mammalia > Rodentia > Bathyergidae > Heterocephalus > Heterocephalus glaber. The sequence continues at coordinate 4,240,491 of NW_028258365.1, read as the reverse complement.
CATCCAACTAGGGGAATGAGCTATTAAAATTAAAGAATTAGTCAGTGCCGCGGTTGACACTGGGATTACTGTCTGTCCCTCAACCTCAGCACACTTTCAGGGTGCCCTCCCTAGATTTCTAGATTATCCAAAGGGTTGGGGTTGATAGCCAACCTCTGATAGTTCCCAAATCTCTGCTCCTTGTTTTCCAATTAGGCTCTCTCTTGGGAGGTCACTGTTTGGTACTCATCCTATTGCCCTCTGTATACCTTTTGGGGAAGGGTTTTCTGGAAACACATCAAGCTTATATCTCTTTCTCCAAAAGGAGAGGCTGACACCATAATTAATCTTAACAGAGGCTCTGTCCTTGTAAAACTAGTTCCTACACAATTACCCATCTACCTGTCAACTTCTCTAACCCATTTATCTTACTTTCCAGATTGCCTGAAAACCTCGGAACATATTCCAACACTGGTATTAGTCATAGGCATTCAGCACTTCCCAATAAAATCCACGGGGATCATAACAAGCCTTTCCCCAGCATCAAGCAGTGCTCCCAAAATCTGAGGCCTTGGCTGGCATTCAACCCATAGTGGATGACTCTATACTTAAGAAACTTGTTGTCCCCTGCCCTTGCCCTTGCAATACTTCCATTTTGCCTGTCTGCAAGCCTAATTGAACAAGATAGAGATTTGTGCAGGTTCTCAGAGCCATTAACACTATAGTTATTCCCCAACATCTAGTGGTCTTCAACCTTCATACCCTGTTATCCAGTGTTTCCCCTGAGAACCAATTATTTTCAGCTGTTGGCCTGTGTAATATTTTCTTCAGTATACCAGTATACCCTGAAGCCAGTTTTTCTTTACTTTCATCTGGAAGGTTAAACAGTATACTGCACAGTCCCTCCTCAAGGATATACTGAAAGTCCTACCTATTTTTCTCAAACTCTTGGGCTGACTTGGCTGATGTCTCTTTCTGTTATGATCTAGATCTAAAATGTCCCCTAAAAGTCTCACGTTCAGAGGTCAGGCTTTTGGAAGATGATTGGATCATAGGGGTGCTATATTCATCAGTGTAGTAATCCATTGATGAGTTAGTTCATAGCTAAATGTGCTGCTAGGAGGTGGTAACTGGCCAGAAGACGTGGGTCACATGACCTAGAAGGATATATTCTTGTTTCTGGCTCTTCTTCCCTTCTCTGCTTCCTGGTTGCCATGAAGCAGGCAGTTTTCTTTCACCATGCCCTTCCACTATGATATTTCTACCTTAGAGCCAGCCAACCATGAACGGAATACCCTGAAACATGAGGCAAATTGAACTTCTCCTTTAATTTGAAGGTATCAGGTATTGTGTCCCAGAAGTGGGAAAAATGACTAATAAACCTTCCAATATGGTTCAACCTGACTTTGATATGTAGTTGATTTGCTTTATGTTCACCGTCCCAAGAGACTTGCCTCCCTAACAGCATCCATATGAACCATACCCTCTCCTTCAGAGGGATAAGATCTCAAAGGAAACTTCAATTCTGTGAGGCTTATGTCAAATTTTGGGGTCACCCCTTGACACCTGAGGATCTGACTCTTGTCCCTTCTTTTTTTGAGGGTATCAGGGCTCAAACTCGGGTCCTTGCACTTGCGCAGCAGGTGATGAAACCACTGAGCTAAATCCCTGGCCCTGCCCCTTCTTGTTTTCAAGGTATTTTTGCTTTCCCTGTTCTCTGCACTAAAAAATAATCCAGGGATTTTTAGGACTTGCACATTTCTGTCAGAATTGGCTACCAAACTTTCCTTTGATGTCCCAGGCCCATATATATATATGTATGTATCTCCCAGCTCTATCCAATGGACTGCTAATGGAAAACCACCTTCAAGGTTATAAAAAAAAAAACCCTGACCTTAGCCCCTACTTTGGGACATCCATGTGTTTCCACGTTTATTCATAAACAAAAAGAAAATGCTTTAGGAGTCCTAAAGCTCAACCCAGAGGACAGAGCAGGCCAACAGGTTACTAGAGTCAGCAACTAGACCCAGTGGCTCAAGTGTTACCTCTCTCTCTGAAAGTGGTTGCCGCTGCCCCAATTCATACTAAAGGCACTGAAAAATTATCATGGGCTCGCCACTTACTACCTGTATTCCTCACTCTGGGGAGGCCTCCTTAACCTTTGGGAGGTTGTGGTCCAAAAACATTACAGCGGAAGTCACCTGCAAATTTGCATTTATTATATTTATATAATAAAATACATGATTTTAAATTTATTTTCAGTTATAATGTAGAAATTATTAAACAAAGAAATATAACAGTACTCACCAGAGTTTGTGGTGTCTCTCATATACAACACACTACTGAATATTACAAAAATTACAAAATACATGTTAAAACCAAACTGAGGGTTTAAATGTTATGACTCAACATTAATCACATCCAAACATGCAGCTATTCATGAACTTGAATCGATGCACCCAATATATGCAACACTATTTAACAGTTTGCTTATATTTCTCAGATCAGCCACGACCTCCCAAGGGTTGACTCACCACAACGAACCACTCTCCACTACTGACCTGACTATGCGATCCTCTTCCTCTCACTTTATCTCACTGTTACCTATATAACCTGCTCAACCCTGTTATGTGGAGTCCTTCCTTGGACCATGACTCTCCTCATGACTACACTGAGTCAACTGATTGACTCCTCACCTGCTTACATCTACAGGAAACCTCCTGTGTGATACAGACTAGAAATAGTAAATGGTAAATCAGCTCCTTCCCAAGGCCAGATCTGGGTTCCTTTCTGAGGCTAGATCTGCAGTCTGGACTCCTTGCCTTTACCAAAGTGAACCTTCTAGCTGAAAACAAGACCCCCAACCTTTTGACTTTGGCCTATGCTGGAAGCAGAAAGAATTTTTAACTAAGCACAACAGGTAACAAACAACAACCATGTCCCTGCCCTCTTGGATGGTATTCAGTTTCCAAGGGCTGTAGCCACCGTTAAAGTTTAGCAACACTCTTCTGCTCAGAGGAAAAAAAGAAAAGGAAATAAAATAGCTGATGCCATTGCCAAAATAGTTTCCTTACAAGAGGCTCTATATATCACGGCCTCGAAAAGCACTCCCATTTCTCCTGCTTCCTTAGCTCCAGATTTACATACGGACAATAAAGTTCCTGTGGTCAAAAAGGGGAAATTTGAGAAAACAGGGCTGTTCCTTTGATAAAAGGAAAGGTCTTTGCATGAACTCAAGCTGGTGTCCTATCCTTCCAACCAGCCTTCAGAAGGAAACTTTATCCTTTATTCATTCATAACTTTACTTGTTGCAATATTGACAAAAGTGTGTTAGCTGACCTTCTATCACTGTAACAAATATCGAGACAATTTATAAAGAAAAAGTTTTATTTTAGCTCACCATTTGGAAAGCTTAGTCCATGTCTGAATGACCTGCTGCTGTGGGCCCATGGTGAGGTAGCACATGAAGATGGGAGTGTATGGTAGAGCAAAACCTGCTTACAGGTTGTGTCATGCAGCAAAAGAGGAGGAGGAAGGGGATGGAATCCCACAATTCCACAATTGGGGTTGCCCCAGTGACCTAAGGACCGCCCAACCAGATCTCGCCTCTTAAAAATTTAACCTTTCAAGCGCAAGGACCTGAGTTCGATCCCCGGTACCAAAAAAAAATTTAACCTTTCCAAAAGCATTACCCTGAGGACCAAGCCTTTGGCACATGGACCTCTAGGAGAACCAAGAAATAACAATGATCTAATAAGAAAAGAATAGGGAAAGCAATATCATCAGAGGCCCTCACTCATGACTGCTCATCAAGTACACCAATATTGTAAAATATGTCTCTAGTATAATCCTAGGAAGATACTTCATGCTTCCATGAATCATTTTCTCTTACCAAATAGTCCAGTCCTTTTTGAAGTATGGCAATTAGATTTAATTCAACTCCCTGTCTCACAGAGTTATAAAAATGTCTAGATCATTGCATGTTTTCATCCTAATTTGAAGCTTTCCTCTGCCACCAGGCCCAGCCATGACAATAGCTAAGGCCTTACTAGCAAACATTATGCCAACCTGGAAGTTCATAGTGACAAATTGTTCAAGATGTTTGCAAAATCTGGCCTACTTGGCTGGGGATTTAGTTCAGTGGTTCCACTGCCTGCCTTGCAAGCCCAAGGTCCTGAGTTCGATCCCTGGTACCAAAAAAAAAAAATCTGGCCTACCCATCAGCATTTCCATTGTGCTCCTCATCCTCCGTTCTCCAGGACATTCAAATGAACCAAGAGAAAAATTTAAAAACCAGTTGGCAAAAATTTGTGTGGCATTTAATCTTCTATAATTCAAGATTTTTTCCTTAGCTCTCTTCCACTTTTGTTTCACTCCTACGGGAAAATATGTTAACTACTTTTTAGATCATTACTGGTCACCCCATGGTCCTAGGCAAAGGACTTCAACCCATGCTCATTAAAGGGCCCTCCTGAAGTGGGAGGAGTAGGGGAAAGGAAAGAAAGGAAAGAAAAAAATTTGAGAAAAGGAAAAAATGGAAACAAAGTCTGTAAATAGGGAGGGGTGGAGGGGTTGAAGGGAGGGCAGGGGAATGGGGAAAAAGTAAGAACCAAGATATATCATGTAAAGGTACAAATTCCCAATGATGAATGTCATCATATTGTATACCTAAAATGTACCAATAAACTTAATGGGGGGAAAAATGGCCCTCCTGCATTACTCCAAGGAGCTTATTAGCATCTTCTAATATAACACTACTTGTTTAAGATTCCTTCAACAGTGTATTCCTGAGAATTCTCACAACTTAAGGCCTGGAGACTATGTTTATTGAAATTATTCCAGCTGATAGGCTCCCTCCAGCCCCACTGGAAGGAACTTTATAAAGTACTCTTGAAGTATTAACTCATGAATTTATACGTCTCATTAAAAGAAAAAAAAGACCCTTGACTCACCTGCCAAGTGGATTCTTCACACAATCACCAACACTGAAGTCAAATAAACCAAAACCAGGAAATCAGAACAAGAAGCAGACAACAGCTGATGTGGACAGCAAGTCCCAGAATTCAGTCCAGGCCAGTAAAATGATCCTGCTTCTGCTCCTTCTACTTTTAGGATTCTCTGATCCTACTCACACCAGCCTCTAGTCATGGAGGGACAACTCTGTTGTCCACCTATCCTAGTCCTTGGCTTCCACTGGAAACCTTATTGATTGCTGGATTTGTCATCTCTTCCCTGTAAATTTCTTCCTAAGGGATAATGAGTGACCCAATTATAATAACTCATTTTATGTAATTCATAAGAAAAAAATCCTTAAGAGATTACCTTGCTTGCCTGTGCTCCCTCACATCTAATATGTCTTTTTTTCCCCCTTACTCCACCTGAGGAATTACCTACAACGCTTTCTGGATCTAACCCTTGTACAACCCCATGGTATGTATGTATGTGTGTATACATACATATATATGTGTGTGTGTGTGTGTGTGTGTGTGTGTGTGTATATATATATATATTTTTTTTAGTATGGGGGATAGAACTCAGGATCTTGAGCCCTGCAGGGCAGGTGGCAGAACCACTGAGCTAAATCCCCAGCCCAGTCTATATACTTTCTTTAAAAAAACAACGTAGTAATACTAAATAATAATCAGAGCACCAACATCCACCTCAGCATTACTCACCTACCCGCTCCAAGTTTTATTCAGTTCTTACAAGAGACTTTCTATAATATCAAACCCCCTTGTACACAGTTTACCGAGGTTCTACCTTTTCTCTGGCATTCTGTCAACTTTGTCTGACTGACAGATCCATCTCCTAGGCTATCCCTAAGGCTGACCTTTTTTTTAATGACATAGTTGTTTATTGTTAACACAATCACACTGGGGAAATTTTTCAAGAGTTAGAAACACCATATTATGACTGTGAGTAGTGAATGTAGCCAATAATATGTTCATCTAGTTCATGAATTTTGTTTTTGGTTCAAAAGCTGAAATGAAAGATACGTTACACATGGTTATATTATGAGCCTAACCCTAACAAACATTCTAAGCAAATGCCTAAAGATCTATTTTTTGTTTTTGTTTTTTGGTTTTTTTTTTATATCGGGGATCGAACTCAGGACCTTGCGCTTGTGAGGCAGGCGCCGGAACCACTAAGCTAAATCCCTGGCCTAAAGACCTGCTTTTTCTTTTTGCGATATGGCAAAATCCTGCAAATCTCCAATCAGTTTAAAACTGAAAAGTGTACACAGGTGAGCTCCTAAGGTTCTTTTAGAACAATGAATGATGTATATAAATGGTGTTTTCTCTTTATACAAAATGATTACAACAAAACAGATGAATCAAGCTAATCACAGTAAGGATAATTGATGTTAAGTACAGTACATTTTTATTCTTCATTCTTCAGCATCTCTAAATCTTCATAGATGCTGCTTTTTAGAAGTAACTGTCCAAGTGTGGTTCCTAGAATAGTAGCATCACCTGGGAACTTCATAGAAATGCAAAGTTTTGTATCCCACTACAATCCTGTTAAGTAACAAATCCCAGGGTGGGACCCAGCAATGTTTTAATAATCATTCCAAGTAATTCAGATCCATACTCAACTCTTGGAACAACTGGAGTAGAGTTGGCTCCCACTAGGCTCTGGCATCATTGTTTCCAGTTTCTTCTGTAAAAAGGGACTGGCCTCCTCCAGTAGCAAACCTTGAAAGTATTTTTCCTTTCATAAAATTACTCTTTAATGGTGCAGTTACAGTAAAACTACCCGTACGCCTGGAGTAGGAGGTGCCAATAATATTTTTCTCCCAGTTTAAAAAAATATATTTTTTAATACTGTAGTTACTTAAAAATACCTAATATGTCTGATAACTCCTAACCTGTTTTGGTTTTTGGAAAGCAATTTCAGATACCCTATTGGAAAAGTGAATCAGAGTAGGTTTGATATAAGACCAGCAACATTTTAAGTTGGTATTTTTATAAGTAAAAATATATCCCACTCCAAAACAAGTCTACAAATGGTAGAAATTAAATCATTTCATTAATATTTACCAATATTTACAGTCCTCCTCCCTGTCTACAGTTTGGCTTTCCGTACCTTCAGCTACCAAAAACCAAATATAGTCTGAAAGTATTTAATAGAAAATGCCAGAAATCATAGAAATTAAATACCTTACAGAATATTATCATAGTTTTTATTATGAGTAGATACTGTTGTTACTCTTACTGTGCCTAATTTATAAATTAAACTTTCTCACGGGTATGTATGTACAGGAAGAAACATAGTATATATGGGGTTCAGTACTGTCGACTTTCAGGCAACCACTGGGGATACTGGAACATAGATAAGAGGGCCTACTGTAGTACATATAATACAGCATTACAGTCTCTACAAATTGTCCTCTTTAAAACCACAAACGGAAAAAAATATATAAATGCCTCAACACACTTGTGAAGAATAAAACTAGAAAAGAGCTAACCCTTTGATAAACCCTGGGTTTAAATCCTATCTCTATATCAAATATATCTTGGCAGTTTTATCAGTATATTATGTAATAGTCACAACTGGACTAGAGAAGAAATAATTTTTATTAAGAGTCAATGTCCTCTTATACCATTTTCCTAGAATAGCTACTGACATAATCTGATGAAGGAATCTTTAAATGACAGTACATGTTAACCAGATTGCAGTTATTGTCAGAATTCACAAGATGTACTTGTTCTTTGTACCGGTACTATGACAATTGATCATGACCTTTGTACAGTAAACACTGAACTGGTTTTCTCAAGTTTAGCTGCATAAGGGAAGCTCTGAGTCCTTCAATTGATTCCAATGTCCAAGCACGTTTGAGAGCACTACCTTACGATTTCAGCAACTACCTTCTAACCTAGCATGCTACAGTAACTGATATATTCAGCATTCTGAACATATCCTGGATTTGACAGAGTCTGGTGTCCTGTTATCCTGTTCTAGTGCCGACTGCTGCTCTAGGGTTAAAGAAGTTGCCTCTGCTATTAAGACTGTCAATGCTTCTTATCAAGATTACTGTGAAAGTTCTCCCTGAGAAAAATCATTCCTTGTGAAACAGATCTGCTTTGACAGTGGTTTGGGTTTCTTAGGACTTCTAAGGCACTAAAAACCCTTTGCAGATATTTCACCACCCCCATATCCAAGAGTCTCTTAACTCTGCATGCACATTAGGAACTGAGAAAGCTATAATGACAACTTCATATCCTCTATCCATCAAATCCCAATCTGTGGTTGTGTGGGCCTATCAGTAATTTTTAAAGCTCCTCAACAGAAGGCTTAATATTAGAATGTCAATTTCTTAATTCATTATCCCATATCTGCTTTCCATTTTCCTGGAGGTTTTAGTATAAAATCTTAAGATTTTACTCATAAGACTTCTGAATTTTGCCCCTAATAAAATGACAACAGAGCAATCAAAGGATAACATTCTGAAAGTCCAGGATTAACGATGGGTGCATTTGGGTCAAAAGGGTACATACTGCTAAGAGCCAGCCTCAAAACATCAACTTCCAAAGTAGTTTTATCTGAATAAGGATCATATCCAAATGTGAAACTCAAATGAGCCAGTCTCTAAGATGTCTTTAAATTCTTCGAGCTCATCTTGAACAGCTCTACAATTTTGATCAAATCCAGAGCTCCACTTCCAAACCTACTGAATCAGAATCTCAAAAGAGAAAAGGTTGAGAATCCACGTGTTGGGATTTTTTGGTTTTTTGGTTGTTGTTGCTGTTGTTGTTGTTGCTGTTTTTGAGACAGGGTCTCACTAGATAGTCCAGGCTGGTCTTGAACTATGTAGCCTAGGCTGTTCTTGAACTCTCAGCGATCCACCTGCCTCAGCCTCCTGAGTGCTGGGACCACAGGCATACGTCACCACACCCAGCAATCCATGTGTTTTAACAAGCTCCAGGTGATTGCTATGATTAGACAAGTTTGGGAAACACTGTAATGGATATTGAAAGAGCAGGTAAGAAATTCTGAAGTTGTCCTAAGTGCAAGTTATCCATTGAAACTTGAATTTGCTTATGACCCATAAGGGTTACTTAATTAAATGATGATAATAGCAAAATATCTGATTCAAAATCATCTCTGCTCAGATTCACTAACTTTTTGCCAGTGATACTCACCGGGAGCCAGGACAGGAAAGGGGGATAGGTTTATTTCACAACTCCGTTTTAAGTTTCTCATACAGGCCATCCTGGTCAATCATGTCTGTATGCCCATTCCAGCGATGACAGGTGAGGACAGTGGCATTATAGCCTGCAATGGCACTCATTTCCATGGCACTCACAGCAAACCCTATCCCATTGAGGTAATACAGCCAGTCACAGAGCACAATGGCAGGGGGCATTTCTGCGGGGGCCTATACAAAGGATACGCACGCCAGGTCTTCTTCACAGCATAATCATAGGACAAAAAGAACTTCATAATTTGCCTTTTACTAAGAACATCTGGGGAAAATAGCTTCCAAACATATGTTCCATCTGTTGATGGTAGAGGATTTTCCTCTCCTCTTACAAGGGATACAATGCCAAGGCTGATAATGAACAAATCTGAACTATCAATGACTAACACTGTAGACAGGCCAAACTGATTTTTGTCTCCAGAGCTAAATATAGTTGAATTTAATTCTCCCTTAATAAGAGTTGGCACTATTTGTTGGTAGAATTGATCAAATTCCTCAATTGGAGGATCAAAGTTGGGGAAAGTTATATTGGACATTTTTTGATTCAGTGGTGTGGCCACGAACACGATGTCATAGAAGTCTGAAAGGAGCTCAGATCCAGTTTGGTAGACCACTTCATACATCTTTGTGGGATTTCCTGTCAACTTGGTCCTTGTTTTCTCCTGTATAAACCTTACTGAGCCAGATATAAGATTGCCTTTGCAAGCCTTAAGTAGCCTTGAGCAAACAACTTTATTGCCACCTTCTACTGCCCAGAGGCCAGAATCAGCACCAGCCATTGACACTGGCCCCCCCAAAGGCGCTGATGTTTGTGCTTTGGCCATAATTGACCTTCATGATAGGAGCAACCATTTCACTGAGGAATTTCTCAGCGAAGCCTGCTTTCTGCAAGGTTTCATGAAGCGTGTGGTTAAGCAGTCCAAGGAAGCCATCCCCTCCCACAGCATGTAGCAATTTCTCTACACTGCTGAAGGCACAGTCATGAGATTGGTTGCGGTAGAGCCTCATGCACTTGTCTAACACATCTTCTACCCACATATGCATTCGAAGAGTCTGAAATCCACAGTGCCAAACTAATTTAATCATGTTTATTATAAACCAGCTGCTCTCCTCAAACACCAGAGTCTCTCCACTGTATACCTCCACTAGGCCACCTGAAGCTGGAACCATGGAGAGACCCAGGTCTTTGACAAAAGGCTTCATGTGCAGATTTAAAGAATGGATGACAGAACCGCCTGCCTCAAAGTCTCGCCCTTCCACCTTCAGGGTGGCCAAACGGCCCCTACCTCTTGTCTCTCAAAGATATCAGTCTTCACATCTTTCCCAAATTTCTGCCGCAGTTAATAGGCTGATGAAGTGCCACCAATTCCAGCTCCAATAATGGCGATCTTAGCCGGCGGGGCCCTCAGCTGGGAGCTCGCGAGGTGCCCCCAGCTGCACAGCAGCAGCCACAGCCCAAGCAGCCACGACCCGAGCTCCGCAGATGCACGCCCCACAGCCTCTCCAAGCGCGACACGGACCTTCCAGCTCCCAGAAGCACCCCCAGTCGCAGCGCGGCTGCTCGCTGTCCGCCCCGCCCCTAGGCCCAGCTCCGCCCCTTCCTGGGCCGACCCCTGGAACACCCCCTAAGGCTGACCTTTGCTTCAATAATCTCACAAAACTTTTACCCAAAAATCGAGCTCTAAACTTCCAGAATATTTCTGAACTAACACACACCCTCTCAACATGTCTTCATCTGTGGCCCAGCTGCACTCAGACACCATCTCACCCTTCTGCTGAATGTCCTTAGTTGCCTAAATTCCTGGCAAATAAGAAGACATGCTTATTGGGGTGTGTGATCACCCCCTTTTCACCCTCCAGTTTCTGGCCCAAATGCCACCCCATCAAAATCCCCAACCTTCTGAAAGGAGAGGGCTTCTTCTATAAGCTATTACCCTGGTAACAGCTCCTCAGATTACGAGGATGACAGCTGTGGACATTCCCGAAGGTTAAGATTTACCAGGAGGTGTTGGTGATCCCTGTGTCTGGGCTCGATTTGGAAGGATGTTGGAATTCTGACTAGGACATGATACAGCCTGGAATAACTACATGATCAGAAGCTTTTCCCACACTGTTAATAGAATTTCTGGTTCTACAACTTAGCCCAACATGACAGCCCAACAAAGGTCTTTAGATTGCCCTGCTCCTATGGTCCTGGATAGCCGCACCATGTTACATTACCTCCGCATTGGGCAGTATGTTGTCTGTGTTGCTGCGAATATCTCATGGTGTATTTATATAAATATTTCTAGCCTGATTGAATTGAAAACTTCTGAAATCTTAGAATTAGCTAAGTCCTAATAAGAGTACCTTCAAAGGGTCTTCTCAGCTAGTTAAACTGAATTCTCAGATATTTTCAGCAGGCTTCTCTCTGGCATTTGTTCCCTCTTAAGTTTTCCCCTGTAGTTCTATTGATCTTCCTCATACTACAACTAAGGATTTGGGTTCTCTTTAAGATCATTTTAGCCTGTTTTAACAGATGTTTACAAGAGACACCCACCAAAATCATGGTAGCACCTCAAGACTCTAGTTTCATTTTAATCAGAACCAGAAGCAACTTAACCCAAGAGATTGTGACTCAGATCTAACTGCTATCTGGATGTCCTTCATTAGCAGGTGGCTCCAATTGCTCCACTGGTCACTGCCTAGGTACAAGGATCCCAACAGAGAACTGAATGGACCCAGTGCTGGCAACCAACTATTCTGATAACATGATGGGATGTAACTGCTTTATTTGATGATCAATGCTGTTGATGTCACTTTGGGGGGGGGGGCGGTGCCAGGGATCGAACTTGGATCCTTGCGCTTGCGCAGCAGGTGACGAAACCACTGAGCTAAATTCCTGGCCCTTGATGTCACCTTTTGACAAGTTTCTATCAAAAGGGAGAAATGTGAACTTAAGAAAAGAGTAATCTCCAAAAGGGTCCCAAATGGCTAATTTTTCATAAATTTATAATGGAGCCTGTTAGCCATTTGCTGACTGGAGAGTCACACATGTACTCTGTGTTCCTAGAAGAATCACTAACTTCACTTTGCAGCCAGCCCTCACCTGGGCATGTTCCTGTTTCAACTACCAAGACAAACAGCCCTAGGGAGTCTCATTTTGCTACTAGATCTGATCAATGAGCTGTGATCTGCAATCAACCAATCAAAACCAAGCACTTCCCACACACTTACATCCTTCATTTACATAAGCTGACCACACTGGGTACCTGGATGGGAACTTTCTCTGTATAAACCAGTTCCTCCTTTTGTTCCTTCATAGCACTTTCTTTTTATATTGAAGGCTGCTTCTCCCTGTTTTGTGAGCTATTTCTTTAAAAAAAAATCCACAAATTTTTATCTTGAACTCTTTTTCTAGTGAATTTTTGCTGACAAAGGCACAGGAAATTCCTTTACGGGAACTTTCTGGAATATGGCCAGAAGAATTCCTTTCCCAAATGCTTTTCAGAGAACTCATGAAACTTGAAGAACGTTCTTTGGCAGTCTGTTCCAGATGCTGGTAGGAAACCCACTTCCCCAAGTGAGTCAGCCCAGCTCCTTATGGAAACTGGGCCTACCTTTCAGGGTCTGCTATGTCCTTCAGCTTCTGCAGCACCATAGTAAGTGAATGGTTCCCACAACTCAGGCTGTAGGATTTGAAGTTTTTTCTGGTAAATAGATATTCTTCTGTTAAGACTTATGTTTCATGCTTTCAATAACAAATGAAATGCACTCTCCTGAGGAAGTGCATGGCAGGTTGTAGAGGCACTCGACAGATGACACCAGGCTCAGTTGCACTGACACCACCTTCTGGTGAGGCCATGCTACCTGGGCACTCCTAGCCAGGGATGGATGAGCAGACCCTGACCTGGGCATGGGCTCCTCTCATGGCCCCTTTCACTTGGGGATCCTTAGCAGCCACGCTGTTACTAATTAGTTGAGGGTTCTTTGGCTCAATTTGAATAGAAATCACAAAAAGACAAAGTAGAATTTCTTTGGTGTTACCAGCTGTTCTTTCTGTTGGCGGTTCCTAGCATTACCAGGCCTCACCAATACTAGCTCCTCCACCCACTTAAGACATAAATTATGAAAAACCAAAACAATATCATCTACATGAGGTTTTATTGGGGTTTGTACTGCAGCACAAGGGAGGCTGTACATGGGACAGGGTTCTTGGAGGCTCTGGGAGAATATGATGATTAAAGCTCATATAGAAAAAGGGGGCAGGAACATACAGGTGCAGTCAGTGGTGTACTGCAGAATTTCTGCACCATCATGCTAGCTAATCTCGTTTCTTGACTGCCATGGGATGGTGGAGGTGCTCACTACCATCACCTCAGGAGAGTATGGGAAAACCCCTGGCAAACCATGAGGGCCATTACCCTATTTGTCACCCAGCAGTACTGATGACAGCAGCAGAAGCAGTAAGCATGACAGTAGAAGCGTCATAATGGCTGCCACAGTGATAAAGGCAGCCATGTTGGAAGTGGCAGTGGGTGTCAGCAAAGCAGCAGTGGCAGTGCACATTGGTACGGTGATGGTGATGGCAACAGTGGGGGCAACTGCAGCAGCAGTGGCAGCGGCAGTAATGGTTGCCATGGTAACAGCAGCTCCTTTGTGCCCTGTAATGACGACAGCAGCTGCAGGGGCATGGCCTTGAATCCAGGTGGCCAGGCCTGTCCTGAGGTCAGCACACACTGGAGTGTGCACAGTTCTTAGAAGCCCTGCACCACACAGCCAATGAGACTCGTATCTGCTAGCTGTCACTGCACATGCAGGTATAAATGCAGGGGTCACCACTACTGTAACGAGGCAGGAAGGACCCCACTGCTAGCTCATGGCCTCTAGGACTAGACACGCAGGCTTCTCTAAGGATGAGTGAGCAAGCAGGCTTGCTAGGACCCCAGCCTGGCCCAGCATGGGGATACCTGCTCTATTTCCACCCTGCCCAGTGCTTTTGCCCAGATGCACTCCTAGGCCTTTGTGCTGGCTCCTGCTCACCTAGGAGGTACCAGCCAGCCACAAAAAGATCCTGTGTCTAAGAAAGGTAGAATTTTTTTTAAAGCTAATAGAAAAATATCCTTTGGGAAGGGCCAGACCCCCTCTATTTTATCACAATGCAAGCCACCTCAGAAAGACCTCCTCTGCCTTCACTGGACAAACTCACATTTCTTCAGTGGCTTTGCCAGCCCTCTCCTTGTTTCTCCTCACACAATCATGTACTCTAAAAGGTTCTGATATGTTTAATGGTGTCTTGGTGTGTGCTTCTTGGAAGACCTACATTAACACACTGTATTTAAGAGAGTAAATGTTAAAAAGAACAAGAGAGAGAGTGTTAAACAATGCTAGGTTCAAGCTTTGGCTCTCAGCTTGTACAGTCAAGGTGATGAACCTCTCCTTGCTTCAGTGTACTCACTGTATGTAATTCTAATATATTACTCATAAAAGTGTTGTGATTATTAAATGAGAGAATGCCCATAAATCAATTCATGTCATTCCTCACTTTAGTCTCTGATACTATTTTTGAAATTAATACCATTTTCAGAGTTCTTTATTCCAATGTACTTTAAGGTATTATATAAAATATGGAAGGACCACTGATAATGTCAGTGTATGGATAAGGTTTTTCAGGGTAAAAAGATGTTTTCCTGTTAGTGCATTCCTGTGATGTGACCTGCCGGAGTAGCAGATCCTTGCTATCTTGAGAAGCTCTTGAGTGTAGTTTAAGGACCAGGCTGCCCTTTGATAGTATGGCGTTTGATGCTTTAAAAGATGGTAGAGAGTCATACTCTATGATAGGATGTCCTCAACTCTGAGGGTTATCTTTGTTTTTATTTTAGCTTCTAGACTCCTGATGGACAGACATGTCTTATCTTGAAACCCTTCACTGTAGATGACTTCTGAGCCAGTAATGGTTAACTTCAGTCTTAAATGTAGCTTATTTTCCAAATTTCTCAGTTTCCAGTTAGATCTTAGTTTTCAGATACAATGCTGGAAGGCATTATATCCTAGATATACTGACTGGTGTTACATGTGGGAAGCACAGAATAAGATCTGCCAGAGGAAAAAGGGTGGGATGATGGTGAAGCATTTAGTAATGGGAAACTAAATGGTACCCAAAGACCGAAGGCTGTGCCTTTTCCACACCCTCAAATATTTTCTATGGATTCATAATTCAGAATACAGTATTTCAACATACTGTAATACAGTATTACATATGAGTATTACATAGCTGTGTGGCATGCTCAGAAATATGTGACATGGTCTGAACATTCAAAAAACATGCAATGGATTCATTTTTAAGATGAGGTCTCATACTTTGATGGAATGAGAGAATCATCAGGCAAACCAGTCATGTTCCTGTCTTTGTCAATAGGAAAGTCTCCCTTACTTGTCCTTAGTTTAACAAATGTGTCATTCTGAGAAATGTCAAGGTCTCACAGCAGCAGCAAATAATCAACAGTCTCATGAGCTACATGTAACTATTCAAAGGCCTTTAGTGACAAGACATCAGTGCCCAGCAAAACAAATAGGTGGTGTTTCTACTTCAAGGATTTTTCCTCAACCCTGAGATTAGTGTGATTGCATTAAAGAGGGAATAATAAAATGGGAAGCTAGAAACTGAAATTGATGAAGTCTTTTTTTGCCATGAAGAATAATCCTACCTAGAATCAGTGAATCTATGGCCTTTCATACTAAGAAATTTTAAAAATGAGAAAAGAACAAGTGCAAAATCTATTTGACAATATAAGGTAATGTGACTGCAAATCAATCAATCAATATGAATGTATATTATATATTTCATATATTTGGTCTTTTATGCCCAAGATTAAACAACAGAATGACAGTTATTAACCTCCTTAAATATGTGAGATTAAATTTTGTTGAAACCTGAACATGATGAACTGAGGTATGGTTTTAGTATATGTTTATATTTAGGTTTTATATTTGTCTGGCCAGGAGCTAGACTATCTTTTACTGTTTGCTCTAGTTATAGAATGGAAGTTAAAGCTTCTTTTGTTGTTTGTACTTTTGGTTCCTCTGTTGTTTGTGGGTATCCCTTGAGACATCTTCTTAGGTAAAATCAGTGACACACAGTTATTTCAGTTGTAGTCCCCTGTTCCTTCTTATTACTCTGTGCTTGGCTCCAACTGGTAAGCACATATGATGATCCAGTTCTGTCACTGAAGTTGCCATTCCCTCTCATGGGATGCTGTAGTGCAACAGTCCCCAAATTTTTTAGTACCAGAGATTGATTTCATGGGAGACAATTTTTCCACAATTAAGGGCAAGATTTTGGAGTGATTTAAATGCATTGCATTTATTGTGCACTTTGTTTGCATTATTATTACACTGTAACACAGAAGTCTCTGTTTAATGTAAATCTGAATTTCCAGCCACTCCCCTGAGCTAGCATCACTGTCTCAGCTCCACTTCAGATCATCAGGTTTTAGATTCTCAGACATGTGCAACCTAGATCCCTCACATGTGCAGTTCACAGTAGGGTTTGAGCTCCTATGAGAACTAATGCTACTGCTGATCTAATGAGAGATGGAACTCAGGAGGTAATGAGAGAGATGAGAATAAGCTATAAATACAGATGAAGCTTCACTTGCTTGCCTGTCATGCACAACCTGCTGGGAAGCCCAGTTCCTAATAGGCTACAAACTGGTACCTCACCAAAATGCGCTCTACTTTCCAGAGCTTTCCTTGTCCACCATGTCCTATTGTTTCTCTTTTCTGGTTGTTTTGAGAATGTACCTTGACTCTACCACTCACTTTAAAGCTTATTCATAAACTACCAGGATTGTTATTAAAAATTTCATTAGTTTTATGCATGGATACAAGAAGCAATTATACATTTAGGAACAGATCTCAATGAGTACATAGAAAATTATTCCATAATATAAATTTGAAATATTCTAGAAATAGCTTTTCATGATTGTACCACATTTTGTACTAAAGGTATAATGAATTTTATTCTAAAATAATTTGTGTTACACAAATCTTTTATTATTCATTTTCTTCTCTTCTTCATGCTTGGAGATGAGAAAGCCTCCATGCCAAGGAATAAGAACTTCTTGTGACCCCTTCCTAAGAGTAGATTTTTCCTAAAACACATATCCTATGTAAGTGACTACTTTTTTGAGTGGGGTATGAAGTATAGGCAACCTTATCTGTCAGAAAGGAAAAAATGCAAATTTTCCTTCCTCGGGAGAGGGAAAAATGGGTTTATCTTTGTTAATATGGGTTTATCTTAATTAATATGATTGTAATATCATGATTATTGCTATATTATCATTATCATTAGGTGATCAGGATTATTATTATCATGAGGTGATTGGGTTATGAGGATGCTAATCTAATCAATGCATTAACCCATTGATGAATTCATAGCTGAACGGGCTGTTAAGAGATTGAATCAAGTTGGAAAAAGTAAATCCCTGAGGGCTTGCCTTTGAAGGGCATTTCTTGCCCTCAGGCCCTCTTTCTCTGTCTCTCTTTCCCTTTCTTCTTCCTGGCTGCCATGAGGTGAGCCATGCTCTTTCTCCATGATGTTCTGTCTCACCTCAGCCCTGTAACAATGTAGCCAACTGACTATGAACTAAAACCTCTGAAACCATGAGCCAAGACAAACCCTTCCTCATTTAGGTTGTATTCTCAGGTATTTTGTCACAGCAATGCAAAATTAACTAACATAAATTAGAACAACTGCTTGGAAAACGCATGTGAATGAAGTAGGCCATGATGAACAGTATTAAGAAACACTGGGGAAAACTGGAGAATTCAGACTAAGTCTGAATGCACAGCAAGTACATCCATAAATCAATTCAGCTTTCCCTAACTTCCCTTTTTGATACCCAGGTGAAAATATAATGGAGAAATAACATGATTCAGTTAGGAATCCTAAAGCATACAAATCACACTGCACCCGGACCTTTACTTTATAAATGCTAAGATAGACCAAATCAAGATTACATGCATTCTTTGGTTTTCCTCTTCCTTTCTTCTCCTATCCCCACATTTCCACTTATCTTTTAAATCACATACCACGACTTAATTGCAAACATTCACCATATCCAGGTAGGCACCATATGGAGTCTGTGACCTCTGGAGAGTTTAGAATGTAGTAGGGAAGGCTAGAAATAAGAGAAAAGCAATGTGGAACATGCAGCATAACCCTAAAATATCTCCAGGTGGTTAATAAATGTGTTACTCTGACTCCAGAAGAATTACGGATCAAAGTGAAATCAACTGCAATGTTTTCAGATTTCTTAAATAAGATGACACTTGAAAACCTTGCAAAAGAGGTAGGATTTAGCTATTCAGAGGGTCAAGAAAGGGCAGTTTAGGTGATAGCTATGTAGTGAGCAAAGGAATATAAGTAGGTCCAGCTTTTATCCCCCTTTCCTTCCTTCCTTTTACCCCAAACTCAAAGTTTCCAAAGGTGATTGGGAAGTAATTGGAAAATGTTGGGAGTGGATGGGTGTTTTCCTGACTAAATGGAGAAAAGCATTTTTCTCCTTATTTATTGAAAAGTCTGTATGAGTCTCTGTCATTCACTCCAGATTCTGAAATACTAAATGCTGTGCAGCTCTGGCCTGGGACTATGTCAAGGAAAATACTACCTTCACATTTTAGAACAAAAATGAAATTTTAAACAGGGTATCAGATAGTGTGGCATTCAACTGAAAGTAATAAAAAACACAACTCAAAATTACTGAAACAACAAAGAATCTATGCTATCTCCTGTAATAAGAAAGTGCAGAGGTCAGGAATATTCTACAGGGTTTATTAGTGCAGTAACTTGGCAACACCATCAGGCCCTAGGTTTCCTCCAGTTGGTATTTTTTAGGGAATTTGAGTATTCATTTTGCATATAGAAATCATACCCATGTCTTAAAATTATCTGCCTGACACAAATTTAAATATCATACGATTTTTTTTATATGAGAAACCCAAAATATAAATAAAGAGCAAAATGCAAGGTAATAGGAAACAGGGAGATGGACATTTTGCAAAAGGGAAGGAGACCAAGAAATGGAGGAAGGGGGAGAAAGGGAAAAGGAAGGGGTTGAAGAAAAAGAATTAAGATCAGTTATGTATATGTTCTGACTCCTTCTCCTAATGAATGTAAACATTATGTACGGCTTACATGTACTAACAAAAATAAAAATTAAAAGAAGTTGCCTGTATGAAGTGATAAGAAATTGTTTTGAGTCAACTAGATAAAGTGGAAAGAGTTTGGAGTTAGAATTCTGGTCTTGTCTGTCACTAAAAATCCCTTACAAGTAATTTCTCTTGATCTCATAATCATTATTACAATATAAAGGAACTGGAACTGAAATAAATGATATGAGATTCTTCTTGCAGATTTCAAGTTCCATGGATACATGAAATGCTTAAATTTTGCCTTGTTTAATGTGGTAAAACACAGCACTGAGAGTGTTAGATCTGGAATTAGATGCCTTCGGTTTAAATCACTGTGCAGTCATTTGTACTTCAGTGAGGGCTGTTACTATTTTTAGCCTCTGTTTCCTCATGAGTCTGCTGAGAGGATCAAATGAGATATGGAGGAAAAACTCTTGGCACAGTGTCACTTAGTAAGTGCTCAGTTAATGCAAGTAATTGTGTTATCTGTGTTATAGTAGTAAATTTTTTTAAATAAAGCAAACTTTGAAGTGACAGGTTTATTTATTGTGTGTTTTATATGCTTTATAGTTGATTTGTTTTCTATGTAATCAATATGCAAAGTGTATTTTACAGGAACTTGGAGCACTTTTACTATTCTAACATTACAGAAATGTGTAGATTAAGTTTTGCCTTATAATTTATTATTGCTGGTCCCCTGGATCAGAAAGTCAACCTCAAATTACAAGGTGCAATCTGCTGTATAATGATCCACTTGTGTGTGTGTTTCTTGAAATGCTTTGCAGTGGCCAGTTAGGTGGCCTGTACTTTCTTAGTTCTTCTGCAGAGCACAGACCAGTTGTGCCTGAGGGTCTGTTCATTAATAGTTGAGTTCACTGTCCACTAGATGCTTAGACCTGGTTCTGCCAGTTTGCAAATCCCTCTCTCCAGCTGTCCAGTTCCCACTTTCCTCATACATATCTAAAATGTTCAGCTCCCTTTGGCTTAGCTCAGTTTTCTGGAAAAAGCTTCCAAAATCAATATCTGATGTTTATATTTGCTCTGGTACCTTCTGGCTGACTTAGGTAGAACTAAAGTATTGCAACAGGGTGAGAATATTCTGCGCTTTCTGTTTTCTTATACAACCACGGTCACCTGAGGCTCAAACTAAATCTCCAGCTGAAAGCACAAAATACTCTCTGGGCAGAGTTCCGTGCCAGTGACATGAGCTAAGTTCAGCAATTAAGAGTCAAGAGTCCAAATCTCATGAAAACAACGCTGAGATTCCACTTCACTCCAGAAAGAATGGCTGCTATCATGAAATCAACCAATAACAAATGCTGGTGGGGCTGTGGGGAAAGAGGAACCCTGCTCCACTGCTGGTGGGAGTGTAGACTGGTGCAAGCACTGTGGAAATCAGTATGCAGATACCTCAAAGAACTAGGACTGGAAGTCCCATTTGACACCACTATTCCACTGCTGGGGATCTTCGCCAAAGAATTAAAAGAATCATACCACAGTGATATATGTGCACCCATGTTCATAGCAGCACAGTTTGTGATAGCTAAAACTTGGAAACAGCCCAAATGCCCATCAACTGGAGACTGGATAAAGAAAATGTGGGTTTTTTATAAAATGGAGTACTACTCAGCCATAAAAAATGAGAAATTAGAGACATTTATAGCTAAGTGGATGCACATTGAGGCCATACTCTTAAGTGCAATAAACAGGACACACATGTATAAATACCGAAGAGTTTCTCTGGTGTGAGAAACTGAAAGTGTAAATAAGGATTAAATGTATAATAGGAATGTGAAATGGGAAGAAAAGGGGCAAAGGGGAAGGAAGTGGGAGGGCTAGGGGAAAAGATAGAAGGGAGTGGGATTAATATGAGAAAATGGAAAAATAGGAACAAAATCTTTGTAAATAGGGAGGAATGGAGGGGTTGAAGGGAGGGCTCGGCAAGGGTGAAAAATAAGAACCAAGAGAGACTATGTAAAGGTGCAAATTTCCAATGATGAATGCCATTATATTGTATACCTAAAATGTACCAATGATTAGAATGAATAATCGATAATGCAAAATAGGAGAAAAGGTCCAAAGGGGTAGGGGTAGTGGGAGCGGCAGGGGAAAGGAAAGAAGGGAAAGGAAAAATGATGAGAAATGGAAAAAATGGAAATAAAGTCTTTGTAAATAGGGAAGGGTGGAGGGCATGAAGGGAGGGCTAGGAATGGGGAAAAAATAAGAACCAAGATGCATTATATAAAGGCACAATTCCCAGTGAGAAATGTAGTTGTGTTGTATACCTACAGTGTACCAATAAAAGAATTTAATAAAGTGCAAAGTGGTAGAAACAGCAAAAAAAAAAAAGAGTCCAAATCTCTGTGCTATGAGGTTTTGAATTTTTTAAATAAAGCTTTGTTTTATGCGCTAAAATTTAAAAATATAAACAAATGGATTTTTCCTATGATATTTTGATGCCAATTGTTTCTTTTACAGTCACAAAATAGCCATTCAAAAATGTATCATTCTCTCAACAGTCTCAACGGACTGTACTCTGAGCATTTCGGATTTACCTTAAGGTGACTTCTAAGTATAAATTACTTGAACAAATTTATATCTTGACTCCATTTATATTACTTCTGTTCTCGTGTGCCCATTCTTCATGATTTTGTGTGAGTTGATTAGGGTCCCCTCTTCTTGCCTTAGGGTTCCAGTCTATAATCCTGATTTTTATACAGCAGTATTTATAGGGTTTGTTTTGCATTCCTTTCCTTACTTTAGATGCCCATCTGCCTCAAGATCTACACCTTCCCATTTATCTGACATCTTTTACCTATAGTTTCTCCTTTATCAAGCAAAATCATGGCTCTTTCTGGGGGAAAAGGTACTGTGTTTTATGCAAGTTAAACATGAACAAAACCTGGTACCTAGTCTCCTAAATTCATTGCTCCATAATTTTTAGGATATTCAGAGAAAGACTTGATTGCATGAGAAATTAATCTGTTTTCTATCATATTAGGAAATTTAAAATCCTAGACCTTGAGATTCCCCTGAATTTAATATTTGACACAATCACCAGAGTGAAAAGGCAACCTATGGAATAGGAAAAAATATTATCAAGTCATATACTGACAAAGGATTAATATCTAGGATTTATAAAGAACTCCTATGACTCAACAGTAACAAAAGCAAGTAGCCAAATTACAAAATGAACAAAAAAATCTGAATAGACAATTCTCCAGCAGTCATGCATAAATAACCAACAAGCATAAGAAAAGATGCTTAACATCACTAATTGTTAGAAAAATGCAAATCAATGAGATATGAACTATAATGAGATAACAACTCAATCTATCAGAATGGGTACTATTAAAAACAACGATAACAGCAACAACAAAAAGCCAGGCATAGTAGTGCATGTCTATAATTCCAGCACCAAGGAGGCTGAGGCAGAAGGGTTATGACTTCTAAGCTGGCCTAGACTAGCCAGCCTGAGTTACATAGTGAGACTCTGTCTCAAAATCAAAACAAAACAAAAATCCAGATAATGTCACATTTGGTGAGGATATGGCGAAACTGGAATCTGTATGTTATGGCTGGGAATATAAAATGGTGTACTACCACGGAAAACCTGGTAATTTCTCATAAAAACAGAATTGTCATATGATTCACAATTCCACTTCTGATTAGATATCCAAAACAATCAATAGCAACACCTTAAAGAGACATTTGTATACTCATGTACATAGCAGCATTACTCATAGTAGCCAAGAGATGGAAACAACACATATGTCCATCAACAGATGAATGGATAAACAAAATGTGACATATGCATGCAATTGAATATTATTCAGCTTTTAAAAGGAAGGAAATTCCAGCATATCATGTAGATAAAGACATTATAATAAGTGAAATAAGCCAAAAACAAAGATGTAAATTCTGTAAGATTCTATTGCAGAAGGTATCTAGAATAGTCAAATTCATAGAAACAAAAAGTAGAATGGTGGTTTGCAGGGGTGGAAGGAAGAATGGAAATGGAGAGCTGTTGTTTCCTGAGGATAGAGTTTCAGTTGAAAAAGTTCTAAAGATTGATTGCACAACAGCCTAAATAGACTTAGCACCAAGTATACCAAACTGTAGTCCTGGAGATAGTTAAAATAGTAAACTTTACATTATGTTCTTTTCATCACAATAAAAACAATCAGTATTTAATGATACTATCTATAGTACCTAATAAGCATTGATATTTTCTTAGGTATGTCATATCTTAGTGGGGGTTAGGTTTTTTATTTGTCTAGCTTTACAGCTGAGTAGACTTGACTCTCCAATCCTAACCAGCTCCAATTACTCAGCCAGGACAGGTATATTAACATACCATTATCTAAGTTAATTATTGATGGGGACCTTGTGTTACTAAGTACATATTTTTATTGACTGCATCTTACGTAGGCTGGACAATACTCAGCGGGGAATTCTTCCTTTTTTCCTTTGAGCAAGGGAAATGAGTTTGGCTAAGCAAGAGTACAGTTCCTGTGGGGTGGAGGGATTCAGAGTTGCTCTGCTTCTGCCGTGTGTAGTTTTCACAACAGGCTTTAAAAATAGAGGTGTACCAGATGTGCCAAGGCACAGGTCAGGAATGGTATCCTTAGCAAAGGGAAACCAGAGGAGCAGAGCATGTGAGTGTGAAACACTAGGTGGTATTTAGCAAACAAAAGAGGATTGGGTTTGAATTTCAAGGAATAGGTGATAGGAATGAATATATCTTAGTCTTCTTTACAGCCCCAGGTCTTGACAATAAATTCTGTTGAATGGAACTAGTTCGAGAAACCGGAAGTACATTTAGATGTCTACATCTTGGGCTGAAGAAGAAAGCATATTGGAAGAATTTACAAATATATTCACATACACTGGCAAGATGTCCGCCATTAATTATTTTCCCCAATCAGATTCATGGCTACTTTATTCTACCACACCAATATTCATTATTTTTTTTTAAATAAGAATTTCAGGCCACTTGAATGGCCAGTCTTTTAATTAAATGAAAGACACTACAATGCTTAAGCTACAGTAGAAACAACAAGAGAAATAAAAGTTAGGAGTTAGGATGGAAAGAGAAGTTTTCTTTCCAGAAGAGGTAGGAGAAATAAGTGGGTCCATCCTTTGGTCATTTGGACTTAAAAGAACGGAAGTCAGCAAAAGTTCAAGGATAAAGGTGGAATAAACCTACATCAAAAGGTGCAAAGGAGACAGCTGTCTTTTTCACTAGGATTGGTTGCTGCAGTTCCCTCCTCCTTGCCCAGCTTCGTACGATGACTGTGTAAGCTGGAAACTCTAAGCATCTGCCTTACAGGGACCAGGAGTAGAAAGTCTGAGGAGGTTTGGGGCTTCTGATAAATTTTAGGACAGACCTTGAAGAATTAATCCGCGCGCGCGCGCGCGCGTGTGTGTGTGTGTGTGTGTGTGTGTGTGTGTGTGTACTACCAGAGTGGATGCTATCCTGACTCGTGGAATCTTTGTAGCTTGCCATTTCTCAAATTGCCAGTAAATGCTTAAAAGAAGCTGTAGCACCCAACTTCACACTACTTTTGGAGAAAGTATTGATCCAACACAAGGAAAACGATATCTCCTTCATTCTTGAGAAGCCACCAAGAGATCCCTGTGGGCGTCTATTTCTACCTGTTTAGCCACGTCCCTTTACAAGAGAGGAACTTCTGAGGCTTTCTAAAATTTAAATTCCAATTTTTATTTGACTGTGCTAATAACAACCCTAAACCTACCCTTTTAACAGATATTTAAGGGTGCAATGCAATATTGTTAATTATAGGCACATTACAGAGTCAATCTCTAGACGTTCTGCCTAACTGAAACTTTACATCTGTTGATTATTAACTCTGCATTTTCTCTCTGCCAAGCCTCGAACAACCACCATTCTGCTCTCCCTTTGTATGAGTTTGACTCTTTCAGACACACCAGATAAGTGGGATCGTTCACTCGGTACAGTATCTAGCCTTCAGATTCAGCCATGTTGCTGTAGATGGCAGAGTCCCTTCTTTCTGATGGCTAGATAATATTGCACACACCACATTTCTTATCCATTCCTTTGTCAATAGACATTGAGGTTGCTCTGTGTCACAATTATCATAAATAATGCTGTAGTGAACATAGAAGGACTAATACTAACTAGTACAGTTAGAAACAAAGGAGCTGAGTCACTCTCTTCTTTCCCTTTAACTCTAAACAGCACCCAATGATTATTTCTGCTTCCATTATCCTAAAAGAGGTAGAAAATAAAATAACCAAAGCCTAGGAGATCGCTGATACTCTAAGCAAGAACACAGGCGCCAAAGCACTGGCGCCAAGGGAGATTCAATGGGAAGCAGCAAAAGCAGAGGTGTCTGGCTTTTAAATACTGAAGGCCTGAGTTATTGGCCCCCTTTTCTCTTTTCCTGTTGCTGCTGCCACCTTTGACTGGTGTGCAGTGCTCTTCGGTTGCCCTGGTGCCTTTGTTGGCATAGACTTGTCCCGAGCACAACTTCCCATGATCATTAATAAATGTAATTGCTTACTACTCACTACTGGGTGTACGCTTGGCAATTCCTTCCTTGTCCTACACAAGAACCTGGACTATTATTGGCCCATTCAACTCTAACAATATCTCTTCAAGATCCAAATTTCAGTTCTTTTTGATAAATACTCAAATATGGAATTTCCAGTCACATGGTAGTTCTATTTTTAACTTTTAAGGAACCATCATACTATTTCTTCTAGTGTCTGCACCATTTTGGATTCTCACAGTGTGTGAGTGTTATAATTTTCCCCCATTCTCACCAATACTTGTCTTAGGATTTTTTTTTTAAATAGCCAACTAACAAATGTGAAGTGATAACCTGACCCAGTTTTAATTTGGATTTCTCTGATGATTAGTGATGGTAAGCATCTTTTCATATGGTTTTTGGCCGTTTATACATCATCTTTGGAAAAATACCTATTCAAGAAGCTTTGTCTATTTTTAAATTATTTGCTTGTTTGGTGCTGTTGAGTTGTAGGAGTTCCTCTAATAGCCTAGCTATTAGCCCTTTATCAGATATATTACTTGCACTTTCTCCCATTTTCTATGTTGCCGCTTTACTCCATTTTCTGTCATGCACAAGCTTTTTGGTTTGAGGTTGTCTCATTTGTCTATTTTTGTTTTTGTTCTGAGGCTTTTAAAAAAGCAAAATCAACCCCACCTTTTGCCCTTTCTGCCACTGGCTCCTCTCCCAATTAATAATCTGATAAGAATTCAGCAAGAGACAGGGTGTGTTTCCATGGCTGTCCTCATCGCTCCTTCATATCAGGTATGTTAAAGTTTATCTTAAATGGGGAAAACTTCAATTGCACAGTGGTGTTTGGCTGGGGAAACATAAGATAGTGTCCATGGGCATGCTTGTAGTTTATCTTTGCTTAAAGAGCTAGCGGCATATTTGTGTATGTATAGTGGGAAAACAAAGACAAAATCGCTGATAGTGTTTTCACTAACTTCAGCCATATCGTAGTGTAGCAAAGAGTAGGATATTGGCAAGACCTCACTGTTTCTTCCCTTCTGGTCCATAAGTTCTTTAACGACAAAGTCTGTGTCTGATTCATTTGGCATCTTATAAGTTCTATGCCTTAAAAATAGAAAATTCTCTAAAGAGTTTATAAACTAAGTGACTAATATAATAAGAAAAATAACCTCAGGTTTGGCAGGTTGTTAGCTTTTATGAAACCAATGCAAGAGGTAGTAAGAACTATTCCCTCGGCCAGGTTATTTTCATATGCTTGCCTATCTGCCTCTAAACCATATAAGAAAAGAATCTGATGAGAAGTTTAAAAAAAAAAAAAAGCTAAAGATGGTGTTATTAATTCTAGACTTCTCTACTCAGCAAGCTGTTTTGAAAGGCAAGTGGCACTTCTAAATCTGGAAAGAAAATTGAGAGTTACGTACTAGCCTTTGGGAATGAAGATCCAGTGCTCTTTTGACCCAGTCATAGTGGGTCAGGAATTTTGAGCTGCTTTTCTAGGAGTCATAATGGATTTGCATTGATCCCTCTGAATTCCCACATTCACACAATTGCCCCATCACCATTGGTTGTGCTAAATAATGAAAAGTGTTTTTGAGGCAATAGCTAGACTTAGGAGTGTACTCTGGGCAGCTAGATAATGATCAATATAATTTGCTTTATCTGAGGATTGCACTTCATTAGCATCATGTCCTAGCAAATGAAGTTCTTTATATATAAAGTCAATACGTATCATATTCCTTGCTTTTCCATGCAGAGACTTGTGTGAAAGGTTATAACACACAAATATATACCTGTACATTGTAGGGAACAGGGAAAGGGGATGTTACTAGAACCTCTGCAGTGAGTCCTAGTCTCCTGCAAGCCACAGCAGCACAAGGCGAATTACAGGAAATGTAGAAAAATGAGACTGAGAAGAAGCTGAGCTTTGGGTCTGATCAGTGCTGCTCTGGGCGGCAAAGACGGAAGCCCCCAGCTTACCGCACCTTTTATTCAGTACTCAGTACATCGGGAGAAACAAATGTTAACAAATGACTTCCGGAGAGTTCAGTACATCTGCGTAAACAAGATGGTAACAGTCCAAGAACAATGAGGAACTGAGTAGATGTTTGTTCTCCCAGGATGTTTTTGTTTTTTTAGTACCGGGGATCGAACTTGGGTCCTTGCACTTGCGCAGCAGGCAGCGAAACCACTGAGCTAAATCCCCGGCCCTAAGGATGTTTTCAGCTCCTAGGATGTTTCTTGTCCTGGAGAATCACAGCATCACCGGATCATTGAGGTCTCAGTTGTGACCGGAGGCCAAACTGGAGTTATTCCGTAGCTGGGCTGTAGGCAAGAGAACTAGGCTAACCAAATGATTTTACCCTAGAATTATGTAGCATTGCTCCCGACAGTACATCATGTTTATGGTATATTATGTCAGCTGATGCAAGCATGTGTGTATAACAGCAGAGTTTCCATGGCTGTTTCTGAGGTCCAGTGAACTGATTCATCCCCAAAACTCCTGGGCTGTTATCTACATGTCCATCCCTGTTTCTCTCAAACATGGAGTTGAACCTATGTCACACATGCCACAGCAGGCTGTTTGTATCATTGAAAGCTCTGACAGGTTCACCATCACTGCTTTAGAGTAAGCCAAAATGACAATCTCTCTTTCTATGATTTGTTCCTTAAAATTACTAACTTCCTGCCCTGAACTCCACTTGTCACCTTTTTTTCCTCCCTCCATGCTTTCTTTCTCTGAACTTTCCTTTCTTCTCTCCTCTCCCCAACCTCCTCTCTTCGCCATTCCCTCCTCTCCTCACCCCTCCCTTCTCCCTCCTCCCTTCCTTCCTTCCTTCCTTCCTCCCTTCCTTCCTCAAAGAGTGTTGAACCACACACAGCTCTAGACACTATGACTACAGTGGTGAACAAGAGATCAAAATTCCTCACCTTCATGGAATTTACATTATCTCATAGAAAAGGAAATAATGAAAGGAGGGCAGGGGAATGGCAGGGGAAAAAATAAGAACCAAGACATATTACGTAAAGGTACAAGATCCCAATGATGAATGTAACTGTATTGTATACCTAAAATGTACCAATAAGCTTAATGGAAAAAAAAGAAATAATGAAGATGAATAAATTACTTTTAGGAAGATCAGAGGATGCTTATTGGTATAAAGAAAATAAAGCAGAAAACACAAATAGGGATCCCTGAGACAGAGGTAGAAACAATGAATCATGTGTTCTAGGAAGGGCCCATTGAGTAGAAGCTGTTCTAGCAGTAAATCCCAAAACCGAGTCTTTCTAGCTAAAGCCAAAAGTGAATGATCCTTGCAATTAAAGGGCAGATCCTCTGTGTGACTCTGTGCTGACTAAGGAGTCAGTTACACAACAAGGAGTATCCAATGTCTTAAAAGGTACTGAATGGTACTAATTTTATCCTTTAATTTTGTCTTCTCAGATCTATTCCTCAGTATCTGTGGGAAATTAGTTCCAGAACACATCTCTTACCCCCAGGATACCATGGCTATTTTTTTTTCAGTAATGGGGGCTGAACCCAGGGTTTTTGCACCGAATTTCACCCCTAGTCCTTTTCTTTTTTTATTTTGAGACAAGATCTTGCCATGTTGCCCAGACTGGCCTTGAATTTGTGATCATCCTACCACCATCTCCTGAGTAGTTGGAATTACAGGTATGCGTCACTGCACCCAACAGGAGAAAATTTTTTATATTTTTGCTTGGCATAATGTGAATATCATGCTGGTCATTTTTGTCTCATCCACTTATCAACACTGAATCTGGAAGAATGCTGATAATCAGGTGCTCTGGGAGGAATGTCCTTCTATACCTAATAACCATCGATAATTTACTGAAGCCACTTTTCTCTGGAGCACTTATTTTTCAATAGGAGTTTCAACTGGGGTCTTAGAGCCAAAGCACAGTCAAAGGAGAAGGTCAAAACTTTTTGTCTGATTTCACACACATGTCAGATAACACTGATATCCATTACACATGCCCATAGTTATTACTCTATGGTCAACCAAGGGTTTTGGTTGCAACAGATAAATCAGCTTGTTGGTATTTACAGTGTTTTGGGTTTCCAGTACTTGAAAACCATACTACAGAAAGATGCCATCCTCCCTTTCTTTCCTGTGTGAGTCAGGCACAGCTGTGCACATTTACCTAGTTATAGTCAAGTTGTGATCATTGCACTCAGTGGAGTCAATGTATGAGCAATATTAAGTGGCACATTCAAAATTATTAATATATGACTTCAAAATATGTTTCTGAAATAGCACATAGCAGTAGACCTAGCTAATATTCTTGGAATTTGCTTTAAAGACAACAGCAAATATTTGCTATGAGGTTTTGATTCCAGCACTACTGGAGTTTCCCATGCTGCCTTCATCAGCACTTCCCAGCACTGTGGAAATGGATTGCCTTTCCTCAGCGTTACTCACAATGGAAGAGCTCCTGGTCACACTGCTCAGGCCCCCTCCACTTTAAACTCTTACTTCTCTATTGCACCAGCCAGCTTGAAGCTTTCCAAGTCCTGTCTCCAGAGACACAGAGCACTGCAGGCCAAGTGACCTGAGGTGAGAGAAATCTCAGAATATTTATGTCCTCTGGCAACACCAAGATGATGAAGAGCTGCCCATGCTCTAGAAGCCACCTCCAGAGGGCAGGGCTGGAGCTCACTGGGCCAGGCACTGTTTGTTCCTGCAGCTACCACTGGTGCCAGAGCAGTGCTTTACATAGAAAGGCCATCCCTCAGCAACTTGTCCCAACTTGCCCCTCCTTCCCTGAGACTGCTGATCTCAAGGATCTCTTAGTGATTAGACTCATACAGTTCCAGTACAGGGTCACTTCTCAGAATGCAACATGGCCCCCGGAGTGCTGGGCCAGTCCATTTCCCGTCTTGTTCTTCTGTGATGACCTCATACTACAAACATCAAAGTTCGGATTACACCCCTCTGCCAGAAAAATGGCCAACTCAACCTGCATTTAAGTGACCAAGCAAGGCCACTTAAGTGACTCTTCCCAGAGCAAGGAAAATTTTTCCAAAGGCACCCTGTCTATCAGGACAATGGAATTTATTCACATACTTACATAAGTGAGGAAACCACTTAAGTGATTGCTCCTCAAAAAATAATGATCTACCTCTCTTCATTTTTTTGTCCCCACACTCATTATACATGGAAGCAGCTGCCAACTTCTGTCTTTGAAAAGGGAAGGGAAAGAATTAAAATGTTCAAAATTAATGTCAAGTGGAGCATTAATTTGGTAGGGTGCCCATAACAGATGCTGTGTCACTGGTTTGCTTCTCGCTTACATCCTATGTGTTTGCATCTCAGATTCTGTATATTAAGTGCAAAGTCAAATCCACCCATATCTCTGCTTTCAATCAGTGAAAGTGGCAGCCTGAATATGCATATAAGCAAATATATTGCATAAATACACATACACATATTAGATAGATGGATGGATAGATGGATAGACAGACAGATAGACAGACAGACAGACAGATAGATAGATGGATGATAGATAGATTCCACTGTCAAAATCTGGAACATTGTTTACCCTTGTTTTGTGAAACTGCCTGAAAATCATGACCTTAACCTTTTTTGATAGAATATATTTAAAGAGTATGAAAAAGATACTTGAGTTGAAGAGCCAATGTCAGGGGAAACCTGTCTAAGTTCCACAATGCTAAGGAAATATCAGTCATGTTGTAAAAGGAAGTAGGGAGCCCTGGTTGACTCTCCATCATACCGAGAGAGGTGGGGTCCCAGACTTACTACAGACTCTGTAATATGAGATGTGGTATACATCATAGTTAATAAAGTTACCTAACCTGCCATCTTGGAGTTATTCTAGAGAATTCTTGGTGTGATCCAAGTCCATCCGGGTCCCTGCTATATTGTGGAGTTGCCTAACGAGAGTTCTTCCATCCTGCTCTCACCACCAGACTGAATATCAGTGGGGATGGTTCTGGGTCTCATGATGGGCATAGATCTCTGGAACAGCAAGAGTGTCTCCAGGAAATTCTTGTTTTGTTGAAAGTGGTTCTGCTTACCCAACCTGAAAGACTAGAACGGCAGAAAATTGCCGACCTGTGCTCTACTCCCAGTTTCCCAAGTGGGATTGTTTGCTTGTTCCCCATCAACTTTCATATTCCTCTCTATAGTGTCAGCCTGTTTCTATATTCTTTTTTCACTCCATAGTCTAGATATATATATATATATATATGGTAAACCATTGATTGTAAAGCCAAGAATGTATGTCAAATGTGTTGGTCCCATGAATAAGAAATCCTACCATCTGATGAACACTTAAAGAACAATGACTGGCCCCCTGCTCTTCTCCTGAAATCACACGGTATTAAATGGATGATTTCTTAGAAGTTGAAGAAACTTGTCAGAAATCTCTCATAAAGGAAATATTTATGCTGTAGCTGGCTGGCAGGAAGGGGTTTTGTCAGGAGAAAGATTGCATTACTTTATCACAGTAATAATGAGGCACAAACATGTCATTTCTGTGCCAGTAGTGAGACTAAAATGTCTGAGTGTCAATATAAATAGACATCAGGATGCAATACAAGGGATTGGAAATATCACTGAGACTGTGGGTGTTTTGTTGGCAAAATAAAGACACTGAGCAAGCACATATGTTATTCCAGTAAACCACAGACTGCAAAACAATCAAAGCTCAAATGCAGAAGTACACGTTTTCTCCTGAATGAGGAGCAAGACACAAGGGACTTTCTAAGATGACAAACCAAACATTCACTAGTCGTGAACACCTGATAAATATCAATACAGGTGCAATCACACATGTTTCTCCAGGAACAGAGCTGTGAGAAGAAAAATATGTGTTCCAGGGTGAGGAGGAGGTAAATAGAATTGAGGGTTATCACGGTTTTTTTAATTAAAGAGACATTACCATCCACCCTCAAAGTGGGGCAGTTCAACCAAAAGTGAGTTAGGAGAGTTTGGCTAGGAAATGAGAAGTGATTGCAAAATTCTTACAATTATATGAAATTTTTTGAAAGGAATTTTATTTATTTATTTATTTATTTATTTACTTTTAATTTTCTTTTTGGTACTGGGGATCGAACTTGGGACCTTGCTCCTGAGAGGCAGGGGTGAAACCACTGAGCTAAAGCCCCAGCCCTGAAAGGAATTTTGAATGAAGACAGTTTTTTGTTTTTGTTTTTTTTTTTAAGAATCTTATCCTTTTCCATTATTCTTAACTGCATTCTAGGTCTTGAGAGCCACAAATGAGGACTGGCAAGCTTTATTTCTTTGTCAGAGCTGAGAGAGTTCTGTGTGTGACTTCTTTGAATCAGCTAATGGTCATGACCAGAGAGTTGGGATGTCTCTTGCTTAGCTCATTCACTTAGCATTGTCCAGAAAAGAGCGTGTGTTATAGTCAGCAGTGGAGTTGATCTGCCATTAGCTTCATGGGTCCCACTTCTGAATTGCCAAGACAACTCAGAAAAGACAGTGGGGTGGAGATAGTTTGGCCTGTTTTTCAGGAGCATATAGATGCTACTCTATCAAAAAAAAAAAAGCTTGCTTTTTTATAAACAATTAAAAATATTACCTACAAATTTTAAGCAATTCCATTAAATGCAATTTAAACCATAACTTCAAAATAATTGTTGCCGAAGTCTACCAAAGGACCTTCAGGATTTCCCCAAAAGAAACATGACAAAATTTTGTTAAACTCCCATCAAGGCCCTGAAGCTAACCAAGGGCTTTCTTCAGAATGTCCAAGAGAAATAGGAAATCAAAATTAGCTTAGTGATAATAATCAAACCTTAACATCTAAACTGGTTATGAATAAGTAACCAAACTGACTCAACCACATTCTAATTTATAAGCTCTTCAAACTATTCTATTCAATTCAGCAAAATTTGAGTGGCTCTTTTAAGCCAGTTACTGTGCTTGGTGAACAAGGAAATATTGAACTTGTTTGTGATTTACTTTAAATTATTTTTGAAATAAGCTACAGCATTTTGATCATGTATCAGTTCATGGTTGTTCAGCCCATGTTCCTGAGAGCACAACTACTGTTCATTCTGTTTTGGTGCCTTGAGACCAATAAGCTACATCTCACTAATCAGCTTACAACTATACAGTTACCCCTCCATATCCACAAGGATTGATTCCAGAACCTCCCCACCCCTAGGATGCCAAAATCCAACAATGTTCAAGTCCTTTATATAAAATGACATAGCGTTTGCATGTAGCCTAAGCACCTTCTCCCATACACATCAAATCATGTCTAGATTTCTTAAATACCTACTACAATGTAAGGGCTATGCAAATAGTTGTCATACTATTATATTGTACAATTTATGGAATATGGACAGGAGAAAAGTCTGTATGTGTTTAGTATAGAGGTATAGTACTTAAGGTGGAGTGGCAAGTTGATCACCTTTTGGATCCACCCTAGGGGGTTGAAGCACACTTCTGAGTGTGTCTAGGAAGGTCAGCGAGGCATGGCCTTGGGGTCTATGTTGGTCTGTCACTTCATCCCCCCTGGTACTGTTCCTTTCCTCTGCTTCTTGGCACCAACTATGAACTGTGGATGTCAGCTATTGTGTCTCAGGGATGGGAAAGATGACTAACATAGAAAGTTGGAACCAGAGAAGTGGGGGCAGTACTGTAACTGTATCTGACCATGTGGTTTAGAAGCCTGTGAAAATAGTTTTTGGAAGAAACTAGGAAAGGTTCAGAGATACAGTTTAGAGAACCCTAAGAATGCTATATGAAGAGCTTGATACAGAGCTCAGAAGATAAGAGTGTTGATACGAATGCAGATAGTAAAGGCCAGGAGGCTCAGGAGGTTTCACTTGGGAACAAGGACTCCACTGACAGTTGGACTCAAGGATACATGTATTATGCACTGCAGAAAATCTGTCTATATTTTTCCCATGTGCTAACACTTTCTAGAAGACTGAGATTAAGGATGGTGGACTAATTGAACTAGCAGAAGAAATTTCAGAGCAATTCAACATTCAGGATGTGGTATGGTTATGGCTGGTTGCTTTGAGCCAGATTTATAGTGAGAAATGGGGCAAATGGCAGAATAGATGCCAGATAGGGTAGCACATGCCTGCAGTCTCAGCACTTGGGAGGTTCAGCAGAAGGATTGCTGTGAATTCAAGGGCAACCTGAATTACAAAGCAATACCCTGTATCAGAAAACATAAATTTTGGCCCAGTAGGAGCCATTTGTAAGGTTGAGCCCAAAGGAGGTGTGGCTTCCAAAGAGATTAGCACCATTAAAAAGGAACCAAGTATGCTGTACAGGGACAGAAAGATGCTTTGAGAGCATCTCAAAAATCAGCAATTCCCCACCCATTGTAGGATCAATAATGCAAAACTGTGAACCTTTCATTTGAAAAGAGAGTCTCTGGGATGTCTGCTTGAGAAGGGACTCCTAGGGAATTGGTTCCCTGCAATTCATTTTACTGTGCTCATCCATCAGCATTCAGAAACCACTGCAGCCATAGTCCAAGGAGCCCTGCCTAGTGTTCAAGCTAGCAGCAGGCCTTGTGTCATTTTTCTACCATGCAAAAGGCAGTTTATGGGGCCAAGGAAACATCTACCCAGATTTCAAAGAAAGGCCTAGGAGGCCATGTAATGTGCCCTTGAGGGAGGAGTGTATGAAGTGGTGGGAACAATGCCAAAATTGCTGTGGAAACTCCAGGATGTTGGAGATCCCAGAAATGTGGAATATCTGCTGAGAAATGCTGCAAGCTGTGAGCAGAGGCAGCTCAAGAATGAGGCCATGCAGGCTTCAATGAACAAGGCCATTCTTGTGGAGCCACCCAATCTCCTTAGAGCTCACATCCCACCACCACTGTCTACACCAGATGTCAGACATGGAGCTACAGGATTTCATGCTTTCTCTTCTGGGTTTTTTTTCCTTTGGTCTGATTCTTTTCTGTCCATCTATTGCTTCCTTTTGGAATGGGAATGTTTACCCTGTGCCAGTATTGTAACTTGTTTTTTATTTTTATAAGGTTCACAGCTAGGAGTTTGCCTTTAGTCTCAGAGGAGACTTGGACTTCAAGTTGAAAAATGCTGGAACTGTTGAGACTTTCGGGAAAGGACTGTTGTGTTTCCAAGTTATATTCAGGGTAGTTGTATCATGTTAGGTGGAATTGTGAACTTGCTATTGTCTTTATTTGGAGATTAAGTAAGATTAAGAAGATATATTTGGGTATAAAGTTGACAAAATGGAATGTGGCAGTTAGGGTGGAGTGTCAACTTGATTGGTTTTGGAATCCCTCCAGGGGATTGGTGGAGCACACTTTTGGGTGTGCTTGGGTGGGCCATGGAGTCATGGCATTGGGCTATATGTTTGGTGCCTCTCTTCTTCCTCTCTGACATTGTTCCCCTGCTCTACTTCCAGGCCAATATGAGCTAAGTGTATTTTCTCTATCATGCCCTTCTGCCAAGATATCTTGCCTTGGAGCCAGCTGATGATGAACTAAACCCATTGCAACCATGAGCCAATCTTTCCTCCTTTAAATTGTAGGTATTGGGTATTGTGTCTTAGCAACAGGAAAGTTGACTGACACAAGAAGCATTTTATTCTGAATACTTTCCATTCAAGGTTGATGAACTGCTCAGGTTCAGAACATGACAGATACAAAGGGCTGATGGTGTTGACTATCAGAAGCAAATCTCTGAGGTGTAATGGTGTTAATTTCTGTGATAAATGTTAAATCTCAGATATTGGACGTCATAGTGAGATTAAAACTATATTTATGCATCTACACACATAGCTAAGGTTACACACACATGTGCTTTTATTCCACTAAGATTCTGCTATAGCTTGGATCTTAAATGTCCTCCAAAAGGCCATATGTCAAGGGCTTGGTCCCCAGATTGGCACTATTGATTGGGATGTGGTGGAAATTTAAACAAGTGGGGCATAGGAGGTTGGTTTCAGTCACTGGAGGCATGCTCTGAAATGGGACTGTGGGATCCCAGAATCTTCTTCTTTTATTTCACTACCATAAAGTGAACAGGTTGGATCTACCATGTGTTCCTACCATGTGTTGCCCTTATCACCAGAAATCTAACATAAATCCAATCAACAATGGACTGAATTATCTCCACAACTTTCTTTAATCAATAATGTGGTAAAGTTCAGCTATTCAGCATTTCTTTTGTATGAGGAACATACATCTTGCAGAAATCCATGTATTTCTACATTGTTTTTGAAATAAATAACTCTTCTTTTAAGCTTTTCTAGGGAGAGCAAACTTATACTTTGTTGTGGGCCCAGTGTTAAAGATATCAGAAGGGATTTCTGGCTGTCTTTTCTAAACTTTCCTATTGACAGGTAGGTGATTCTAAATGACAAAGATAAAGATAGACTCTCGCAGCTCATTGCTTAATTCTAGGTTTTTTTCATGTCAGAAGCTCTTGGTCTTAAATTGTATTTTGTTGGGTTTGTTTGGATTTCTTTCCCAATTTTGCAATCAGGTCACTACCTTCTCATGATGGGAGTCATCCTGGCAATTGCCCATTAAAATAAGTTTCTTGTTGGCATAATCATTAATAAGGAAATCCAGGCCCAAATGTAAGATTTTTATTACATCAAAAATTCAACCTAATTATACAAGGGTGAGTAATGTCCTTTGGCTGACTTGTCCCTTGGCTGAGATTGGTCAGGCGTCATGGTCCTCACACGGGCTGTAATTTACAGAACTGTAAACTTTATTTCCCTCCATTTCCTCCTCCTTTACCCATCCCAGCAACCACCACAGTTTTAAATATAGAGCTGTCCTTTTTGGTCATAGTTCATGGCTAGTTACAGCAAGACTTTCTTGACACTCAGCCAGATGATTTTTTTTGAAGTACCAGTTAAGAATACCGTAAGTTAAGAATAAATTTCTCCACAAGTTGAAAGTAAAATTCTCCAGTTCTCTTTCCCTTAAGTGCTAAGATGAACAATTCCCTTTTCCTCATACTAACAAATATTATATTGCTTCAAAATAATTCTTTGTCCCAATGTCTGAAATCAGTTGCCAATATTCATGTATCATGTATTTTTCTGAATACTTACCCTACAGTGACTATTGAACGGAATTAAACAAAGATTGAAATACATATGTACATACTCCAAAACAGCTCACAAGTGTAGAAGAGGAGGAAGTCTCTGCCAATAGTCATCCCCAAAACACAATGGGATGAATGATTTGGGCATAACATGATGGAGATTTCTAAACCCAGGGACATTTGGTTTCCTCCCTATCATGCAGCCTGATATGATAACTAGGCTTTGAAGACAGGCCATCTATATTCAAAATCTATCTCCACAATTTATTACCCATGATGTCTTGGGTATGTCAGACAACCGTTCTGAGCATCAGTCTCCTCATCTGTAAAACGGGATTAATAACAGTACCGTGTCCATAGTGAACATAAAGTACTTATCAGTGTCTGCCACATAGTGAACTTTGAATAAATGTTATCTCTTGTTTTGTGTTCATCTTTCAAGTTCTAATTCAAATGTGAAGACTTTTATATTTCAGTTGTGCCTAACTCTCCAACCTTTTTTTTTTTTTGGAAATTAACAAAATTACATAAATAACACAAATGTGCATGTAGAACCCACACAATATTATTACATTATTCACTAGATATTTTAGCTTATTTCTAAACTACAAATACCTCAGCCTTTTAGAATGATGCATGAGAATTCAAATTGGTGAACTAGAGAAGTAACTGCTCTAAATAGAAAAAGAGCTGGAGGCAGGCACTCTGGAACATACCTGTAGTCTCAGCACTGTGGGAGGCAGGAGGATTACTAGTTTGAACCCAGCAGAGGCAATTTAGCAACTTAGTGAGACATTGTCTCAAAATAAAAAATAAACAGGCCTGAACGCTCAGTTAAATACACTGGGAATTTACTTTCTCTCCAAGTCTCTGCTAATATGGTAAGCGGATTTTCAAGTTACAGAAATTCAAAAACAAATGCAAATAAAACAATCTCAAAGGAAGCTACTGCAAAAAGAAGCACATTTTTGGAAGACATAAAGTAGATCAAAGAGTGGCAACTGACTAACAACAGCCTAAATACTTACATAAATGGGCACTTGATTCAATGCAAGCCAAAGTGCTAAGAAGGTCAAAAGGACTAAAAGGTATTTAATATCATAGAAGGCTGAAGAAGAGGCATAGAGGTCAAATTATTCAAACTGGAGCAGCTGGAGTCCTATATAGACAGGCTACCATCTCTTGACACTCCCATCTTCTAAAAGAAAACAAGGTAAGGATCAAGTGAGGACCCAACCGCCATATAGGTCAATCCTAGTCATATACTTGAGGACCAGTATATGACTTGGTGACTAAGAGCCCTGGCCATCTAATGTAAATGGCTAGAACTCCATTTATTACCTAACCTCTCTCATGTGCTCTTTCACTAATGGGAGAGGTAGGATGATGCTTTGGGTGTCTGGATAGCAATGTCGATTTGTACCCTATGTCTGAGGAGACCTTACATAATATCTGGCTGTTCCCTTTCCCTCAGTATAAATGATTGTAGGTCTCTTTGAAGAATAACTAGGGTGAACATCACAGTGTATAATTCCACAATATTTATAGTGATGTGTGTGTGCACATGCATGTGTAAAAGAGCTAGGAAGTAGCTCCAGAAAAAAAGTTTTGAAAAAATATATAATTATATATTAAGTTGGATCTATAGAAAACAATATCAGCAGCCATAGCAGCAATAGAAAAGGTTATTAATTTAGCCAAAGAGAAAGCACTGTGCTTATAATGATAGGGTGAGGGAGGAGAAGTAGAACCAGAGAACTGCCTGTGAGCTGT
Source organism: Heterocephalus glaber (assembly GCF_053883595.1). Classification (NCBI taxonomy): domain Eukaryota; kingdom Metazoa; phylum Chordata; class Mammalia; order Rodentia; family Bathyergidae; genus Heterocephalus; species Heterocephalus glaber. The sequence goes on along the minus strand of NW_028258365.1, from coordinate 4,200,770 downwards.
CAGCTGCCTCTTCAGCAGGCCATTTTAATACAGTGGTTTCCCTTCACGCCATGATCTCAGTTACCCATGGCCAAGTGAAATCTGAAAATATTAAATGGAAAACTCCAGAGATAAACAATTCATAAGTTTTAAATTGCATACTATTCTGAGTACAGTGATGAAATTTTACCCAATCCTGCTCCATCCTGCCCAGGATATGACTTTTCCTTTTGCACAATGCATTCGCACTGTATACAGTACCCACCCATTAGTCACTTAGTAGCCATCTGGCTACTGTGTTGCAGTATTGCATTGCTTGCATCCACACGATCCTATTTTCTTAGTAACCCCAAAATACAAGAGTAGTGATGCTGGCAATTCAGATATGCCAAAGAGATACTGTATTTTCTTCAAGTGAACGGTTGAAAGCTCTCAACCTAAGAAAAGAAAAAAGATTATATGCTGAGGTTATTAAGAGTAAAAAGAAAAAGAAATCCAAAGCTGTTAAAGTTGTGGCAACAGTGCATAGTAAGTGCTTAGCTAAGATGGAAAGAACATTAAATTATAGGTTTTGGTACTATCTGTAATGTCAGGCATCCACAGGAGGTCTTGGAAAATATCCCCCAAGGGTAAATGAGGGGGTCCCTCTCCCATGCTGCCTTGTGATGAGAAGAGAAGGCTACTTATTTACATTTTATTCATGAGGTTCAAATAGTCTGGGGAGTCCAAATCTACACCCAGATGTCCTAGTTTCATATGTCAGGGGCTCAGATTTTCCAAAGTAGAGTAGTCATGACTACCTTGGTAGAGCTTTAAACTACCATTGAAGTTTCGCCAGTTTGAATATTAAATCTGTGCTTTATCTTCAGCTTTCTCTGTGCCATTGCCTAAGATGAGAACTATTTATTTATCTATTTATTTAGAAATAAAGAGGCTTGTTTTGGTTCATGGTTCTAAGCTGAGGGTAAAACAATGATGGGCATCTTGCTGGCAGAGTTTCCAGTTGGAGGAGGGCATCTTGTGGCAGGGAGATACAGAAGATGAGAAAGCCATAAGGGCTTCTTTAAAATCCACCTCTGGCTTTTACACTTAGTTTTAATATGCTAATCCCTCTGGTTTTTCATTAGTAATCCATAGAGTTTCAGTGCAATTTAGAAACAATCAACCTATTCTATGACCATATTCCAATGCCCGAATCATCTCTCTGACCAGCTGTTTTCCTCCACCAGCACATCCCAGCTTTACTCCCAGCAAAAGTCTCACCAAGGGGACTGTCACCTCGTCACAGGGACTGTCTGTGTATTGCTTACTGGCTGGAACTAGCTCCTCATCACCACCCCTGTACCTCACTTTACTGCCGTCTTGGACAACTTCTGGAACTACTGATCACAGGCCTAACTTTCCACAGAACAGTTGTGAGCTTGATTTGGGAAATGAAAATTTTTATGGGAAGACTGGTTGTAAAAGAAAAGGGAAAGATGAAGGATTGGGCAGAGTAAGCAGCATAACAATGCAGATGACAATGCAGATGGGGCACATCTCTACCAGCCCAGTGGGAGCTGTGGAGCAAAAATTGCCTATGAGGGGAGCCCTGTGGAAGGAAGGAAATGGCTCTGTGGCTTTTAGCTAGGGGCCACCTGAATAGAGTGTGAGCTCAGCCACCTGGACATCAATTATTGCCCTGGTCTTTGTGAGAAAAGGATGATCTTGACTTAAATGTTGGGTTGGATCTTCAAGGAGTTAACTGCAGCCTTCCTTTCCCAAAGGGAAAATCTGAGCCATGTACAATCATGTACCGCTTAACATATATTCTGAGAAATGCAACATTAGGTAATTTTGAAGTTGTGCAAACATGATAGAATGTACTTATACAAACATAGATAATACCTAGGCTATGTGGTAAAGCCACCATCACATATGCATCTGGTCATTGACTGAAGCATCAAGTGACATGACTATATCTGTATATGTCTGCCACTACATCATTCTTACCCTGAGCTTATATTTGGACAAGGGAAAGAGACACATAAGCATATGGTTTCTGTTCAGTGTGGTATGCACAATGTACAGGGTCAATTCAGCATAACCAAGTGGAAGAATGAGTGGGCAGGGGAGAGTGGAAGTGAATACACTTCCAGAGGACTCTCACTTGCATGGAACATCAATCCCTGGGGTCATGATCATCTTCTCCTCTCCCTTATGTCAACCGAAAGACTGAAGTAAGACCATGCTGTGTGTAATATGTGAATTCACAAAGGGCCAATTTATCTTTTTATTTTTAAATGAAAATAACTAAAATGATGCTTGTCCTCTTTGAACCACAAATGGTGAACTAGTTAGCCAAAGTGGAAACTAATTTGATTTTTCAGGGAGTTACAAGAGAATGCCAAGAAAATGCCCTTAGTGCAGAACATTTTATGCTTACTCAATTTTAAGGGTTTAGCAGATTTTCTAACAATCATCAAAAAGTATTTATCGAGTGACTATGCTCATCATGGCCCTTGCAACAGAGAGATACTTTACTGTGGAATGTCTTTTGAGTTTGGGATAGTCAATAAATTATTCTTCTGTCTAGATAAACCATCACCCAGAAAAATCCTTGATCTATTCCTCCAAAATGCAGCTGCTACAGTTATTATAAATTTACTTGATTTTTTTCTTTGTTGGAATTTTTAAATTACAGACTTAGAAACTACTTTATTAAAGAAAAAAAGAGTTATACAGAAATAGTAATATATCATCTCTCCTTTAGAGCAATACCAGTTTTTTGATTTCCAAGATACTTTTATAATTATCTTCATCTCATCCTGGGCAATTTTATTCATCTTACATGTGTGGAAGAATGAAAAGGCATATACATTTAAATCTATTTCCTCATTACACGACAATTCTCTGCAGTTGTTGAATAATTACAAGACAATACACCAAGGAGATAAATAAATCTCCAGTATTAGCATAATTTTAATTAGCCAGTATCAAGACCTTTCTGAATTGAACTGTTAAATCACATTGAAGGATCCTCCCTAGAAAATGTTATGAAGAAACCATTCTCATCTTGGTCCCTCGGATTTGTTTTTCCTCTAGTTCTTGCAAAGAATATACATATGTGAGCTATAAAAACATTTATGGCTATAATATATATTGCTTTGAGATTACAAACAATTCTATCAAGACCTAACAGGTGGGTAATGGATTCTAGTCTCTGAAAAGTTCTAAAATGTTTCACACTTTCTTGAAGTCACTAAGGAAAACTACCCACCAATGAAAAATGTAGGCCTTTCTATGGCAATGATAGTCTCTCCAAGTCAGTCAGAAGCCAGGGTACCATGACTAGTTTCTTCCCAGAAACTTTGGGGCATGGTACTTAGAGAAAATTCCTCTAAGAGACCCTGGCCAGCATAATGAAAATCATCAATTATTTTCTTAATCATATATTCAACAATACAAATTCCTTCACCTTAAATATTCTACCTGTCTTTAATGGTGTGGCCTTTGTCAAATGATGTACAAGAAACTACTGAGATTCTACAGGGCCACATGTCCATCTGGGTTTGGTTTAGTTAATCTATCAAGTACTTGTGTGCAATTTTTCAGACACGTGGTTTTACTTCTCTACTTTTCAAATAAGTTCTGTTTACTTAGGCAGCTGTTGCAAATTAGTTCTTAAATAATGTAAATAAAGAAAAGTAATCCTTTATAGTAGATCTAACTCTGATGTGAATTTCACTACTGACTCATGAGGACAGAACAATCCCAAAATTCTATGTAAGTCCTCCAGAAAGAAGTTTTTAAAATGTAAAGACATTCTCCCTTCCTCCCTTTACTTTCTTGACCCTTGGTTTAAGCTGACGATACTGCAGTGTATATTTAAAGAAGTCTGAAATACTTTGAGCTCAGATTCATTTGTGGCCGTAGAAAATGTGAATACCTTCAATTTTTCTGAGTTTCTATAGTTGTTCCATGAAACCAAAACTCTATTCTGAAAAAAAAAGGCACTACTAAAACATCCTCTTAAACTTCTACTTATAAGAATTTCACACATTAGGCCTGAAGATCAGTTCATCACAGGCAAAGTTAACTTGTAGCTCTTAAACCTACCCAGCTAAGGTGTTTAAAAATTGCTGTTTTAAGAATCCATGTTACAAGGAGAAAATATTTTTAGTCAATATGCAAAGAATGCCTTAGACTTTGCTTTCTGTTTAACTCATCAAAAATGAAGAAACTGTGAAAAATTATAAATTAAATAAGATGTATCTCAATAAGGTCATCTATTTGCATTTTCAGCTACTCTTTGTTGGTGGTGCCAAAACTATGACACCAACTCTCATTTCTCCAAAATAGTCCAGCCCCATATTTTCAAATGTCTGCATTATGACTCTGCCTGGATAAGAATAGAATCCATAATAGTTACTCCAAAAAGAATCACATCGTAAGTTATACCACATCAGGAAGACAGGATATTTAGACCTCACCATCAAAGTATGGCCTGAGTATCTGCAGCATTGGCATGACCCAGGAGTTTGTTGCTGAATCTCAGGAATTCCTGTGCAATCGTGATCTACATCTTAAGGTTTAGACATTAAGTTTTGAGAAGCATAAGTTGGACCAAAGCACAAAGATTTTAGAGTCTGATAATTTCAAGTTTGTTCTGTGATGTATTGCCTGTGAGACTATGAACTTCTCTGAATGCCAATTTCTCATCTTTAAAAATATAACAATACTTTTATCAAAGTGTTTTGCATAGGCAAATAGCTACAGTTAGGTAGGAGGAAAGTTCTAATGTTCTATTGTATTGAATGCCTCAAAATAGCTAAAAAAACAGGCCTTTGAATGTTTTATCACAAAGAAGCTAATTACTCTGATTTGACTATTACAGTGTATACATGTATTGAAACACCACACTATATCCCATAGATGTGTACAGTTATTGTGTGTCTAAAACCAAATTTAAAAAGAAAAGAAAAAAAGGGTTGTTACAACATATCCAAGCAAATTGGTTTTGTTGTTGTGTGAGAGATTTAAGTCAATTACATAAACTATTAGATTGAGCCATATGAAAGTGCTGTCTTTATAGGTGAAAAAATAGTCAAATATTGACAGTTTCCTTGCATTCAATTTTACCTAGTAGAGTAAGTTCTTAATAAACTACTAGTAATAAGTATCTATATTGATTTTCTTGGCTAGTGTAATGAATTATCACAGATTTAGTGGCTTAAAACAACAGAAAATTATTCTCACAGTTCTAGAGGCCAGAAGTTCTAAATCAAGGTAGGTAGGGTTGGTTCTTTCTGGAAGTTCTAAGGGAGAATTTCTGTCATCCCTCTTTCCTAGCCTCTGGTGGTTGCTGGCAATCTCTGGCCTCCCTTGCTAATAGATGCACTGCTCCCACCTCTACTGCTATCTCCACATAAAATCCTCCCAGTCTCTGAATGTTCTCCCTCTTCCTATCAGGATGTCTGTCATTAGACTTAGAACTCATCCTAAATCAAGTTTCACCCCCTCTTGAGCTCTTATGTCCAAATAAAGTCACAGTCTGAGATTTCGGGTGAGTATAAATTTCAGGGGAACATTTTTCAATCCTCTATAGCACTCTCTCCCATTCCCTTTCAATGATACTAGTAACAGCAGTCTTTAAAACTCAGTTATTCTTGACTCTTTATTCTCGCATATTTCTTATATTCAGGTCTAGTGATATCCTTCTTCAAAACATTCTTCTGATTTTAGTAATATGGAGAAGACTTGCTTTTTAAAATTAACCAAAAATAGAGCAGACCATAATAAAGCCAATGCTGAAAAAGGCCCCACATTGGGGTGGAAATAGCTAAGGGGAGAGATCTGTACACTGCAGAGATCATATTAGAAAAAGGCACCTCTATTCTGGGCAGCACAGTTTGCTTTCAGTGCTCTCCACTTTCTCAGCAGGGTGTTTTTCTTATAAGTACTAGAAAATATGTAGCTGTCCAACGATATGAAGTGTGTTATGTTGGATAATCACACTCACATAAAAATATATACAGAAAATTAGTGGAAAATGCATCAACACATAATAGTTGTCCTTGTGGAGATGCTCTACCTTCCCCACCTCCATTTCCTACCATGAGCATGCATTAATTTATAGGTTAAACCTTTTGTTAACCTCTTAGAGAAAAAATTCCAAATGAGTGAACAGATAAATTATACATCAAATGAAGTTGAGTCAAATGGTTGAATGAAAAAATATTTAAGCTGAAGTTCTAGATGTTACTTAAAAATTAAAAGAAAACATAGGAAAAGAGTTCATTGAAATATAGTTTTCCTCAGTATTAAAGTAATAGAAGTGTTTCAGTTCTCTACTGCTATTTAACAAATCATCTTAGTGCCTTAAAACAGTCACAGCTATTTATTGTCCTCCACGGATCTCTGAAAGGATTGGGATCCAGTGGGCAGTTCTCCTTTTGTGCAGTGATGAGTAGCGCTGTAGAAACCTAGAGGCTCCACACTGTCAGAACCTCCGAGACAGCTCTCCCACATGGCTTAGAGGAGCTGATGGTTGTTTCCTGGGAGGTAACTGAAGCAGTAACTGGGGTGCCTCAGTTCACCTCTAGGGGCTTCTCCACATGGCTCAGACTTCTCACAGTATAGCAGCTTAGATCCCCAAAAACCAGTGAAGGTGAGAATTACAGACCTCTTAAGGTCCAACTTGGAAGACTGTAAATAAGTATAAGTATAAGTATAAGCATAAGTATAGGGTCAGCCCAGACTTAAGGCAGGGCAGGGGGAAATAGACCAAAATTCTCAGATTGAAGAAATAATATACAAAAAGATCAGTTCCTAAAGAGAAAAAATTCAATGTTAAGTGCTTTGAAAAACAATAATATGAAAGTATAAAAATCAGAAAGAAATTGGCAATATACAGCTAATAAAAGCTTGAGACCCTGAGGTGTAGAGATTTGAATTATACTCCTAAAATCATAGCTTGTTATTTTTCCACTTACTAATGTCCCTTTATTTCTTATTTTACTTATTTTCTTTCCATTCTTTTTAATCCCTACTTCTGTTTCTCCTCTTAGCATAGACCACCAGCATGGCTGCTATGCTCAATAGTTCCAGGAATTATGCTATATACAGCCCTGTTAGTACACACTTTGATACATAATATCTGTATCTTAAAGTATATGAGCACTTCTTAAGAAATGTATTATTGTTTTGTACTTTGTTACAACTATACATGACTGTATTTTAAAGCATTAGACTTGCAGTTTCCAGGTACTCATATAGGAAGCTGAAATCATCCTAATAAGTAAAAGACTGAAGAAATTGCAGAATCACCAACTCTTCTTGGATCCATAAGAGAAGTGAGATCTCACGGAAAGCTGCTACCCCCAACCCAAAACTGGAAAGATAAAAGTGGTTACAACTGGGCATGGTGATGCATGTCTGTAATTACAGCACTTCAGGAGGCTGAGGCTGGAGTATCATGAGTTCGTGCCCAGTGTGGACAACCTCACAACTTATCAAGATTCTGACTCAAAATGAGAAATGGGCTGGGGATATAGTTCAATGTGAAAGCCCTTGGTTCAATCTCCAGCACTGCAAATAAATACATACATACATACATACATACAATTAATTTTAAAAATCAGCAAATCAATTTACTAGAACAGAAACCTCCAGGATATCCAGTCCCCAGGTAGGGAAAGCTGAACTATCACTGGTGAACTGCTGGAGGCAAAATGTGTACAAATCTATGAAATTAAAATTCCAGGGTCCCCCACATTTTTGTGATATTTACTTCCTGGTGCTTTACCACATTTGAATTAGTTGTTTTTCATTGCTAGGACAAAGTACCTGACATACACAACTTAAAGGAGAAAAGGATTACTTTGAGAGGTTTGAGAGGTTTCAGTTTGTCTCTACTATGGGCTTTTTGAAGACTGGATATCATTGGGGAAAGAATCTTTGAGCTTCAGTATATGTCAACAGAAGCCCCCAGTACTGAAAATCAAAGAGAAAAAAAGACTTTTTAAAACCCCAGAATATCTCTGAAGTGTGGGAACTACATAAAGAAGCATAATGAGAATATCAGAAAGAGAAGAAATAGAAGAACAAAAGAAATACTTGAAAAAACAATGACTGAGAATTTCCCAAATTAATGTCAGACATGAAGCCACAGGTTCAAAATGCCTAGGGAACCCCAAGCAGGATAAATGCCAGAAGAACTATTCTTAGATATATTGTTTTCCAACTACAAAAAGTCAAAGAAAAAAATCCTGACTGGTCATATACCTCAGTGGTATAATGCTTGCCTAACATGCAGGAGACCCTAGGTTCGATCCAAAAGTACTAATAAAAAAAGTCAGAGAAGGAAGAAAACCTTTATCTATATACAACACAAATAAGAATTATATCTTTCTCTTCAGAAACCATGCAGACAAACATATAAAAATAATGGGCTGAAATATCAAGTGCCCAGAAGAAAAGAAAACACACCAACCTAAAATTCTGCACCCTGAAAAATTACCCTCCAATGCTGAAGGACAAGTATTTTCTTAGGCAAACAAAATTTAAAGAATCTTGCCTGCAGAACTCTTACAAGAATTTTTGTTGTTGTTGTTGTTTTGAAACAGGGTCTCGTTACATAGTTCGGGCTGGCTTTGAACTCATAAAATGTTGTAGATACATATTATGAAATGCTGTGCTGTCATGAAGAGAAAAAAATATATATATATATATATATATATATATATATATATATATATATATGTATATATATATAAGCCAGAAATATAGATAGATTTTGCATTGAGAGAAAATATTAGAAAAGTTTTGATAAAGGGTGAAGATTTTTAAAAAGTAAATGAATGGAGAAAGCTATACCATGCTACCAGTAATCAAAAGAAAGTGGGAGAAGACTTCAGAAATAGAAAATTATCAGGAAAAAAGAAGTATTACATAAAGTATTTCTTATTTTTTCTCTCAATGCAAAATTTTATTTACTATTCTTCTAGCAATGGGCACATAGTTTTCCTGAAATCTCCTGTTATCACAAAGAATATTGGGATATAAGCTTTTTATTTATTGCCTCTCAGACTCTGACCAATTCTCCTGAGGCTTGGGTTCTGCCAATTGCATTTCCCAGACGTCCTTACCAGCTCACTTGTTCTTCCAAGAGAAGGTTTGGCAGGAGCTCACAAAGTCTGAGAAGGGGAAAATGGGCTTTCTTTTTGTTAACATGTTCTAGTACATGCTCCCATCAGCAGCAAGCAACAAGGGCTCCAGCCCAGACCTTCTTCTAGATCACTTTGCACCAGCATCGTCACAGGCCCTCAGAGGTGGTAGCAAAAAATAACCTGTGCTCCCTCCACAGTCTGAGTACCTGCTGTATACCCCTTTAGTGGTTCATTCACCAGCCTTGTGGCACCTTCCTCTCAGGTATTTGGGCACTTACCTCAAAGGGCCCCTCTTTCAAGCTCAGATGTTGTGGTCACACCACTTCTTCTTGCTTTTTGTTTCCCAGTTCTAGAGACGGTAGCTGCTGCCCATAGGTACTAACTGCTGAGTTACCCTAGTGATGACTTTTTTGATACCTTTTTTGAGGACTTTTTTGATACCTGTCTGACTCATGCCTTGTATCTAATACCTCCTTTTAAAATATGAAAGAGGTAATGATGGCCGAGAGCACCTTAGCTGAGGGAGATGACACACACAGAAAAGTGGTAGGCTGGTTTAGAGCAGTGATGGCGAAACTTTTAGAGCTTTCAATGATCACAAACAGCTGGTTGTGGCACGTGTGCCATAGGTTCTCCACCCCTAGGTTAGGGTATAGTGGGCAGATGAGTTTAATGATACTGTTACTGTTCATACAGGAAACAGAAGGATTAGAAAATTCTTTAAGAAATAGGACATATCTTAGGATTCTGCCTGTGTCCACAGTCATGTGCCTTATAATGTTTCAATTCACACCTGCAATGATGATGGTCCCACAGGGCTGAAAAATTGCTCAGCAATGTTGTAGTGCAGTGTTGTAACCCAACACATTGCTCACCTTTGCTGGTGTAAGGAAACCTACTGGGCTGGGGATTTAGTTCAGTGGTTCCGCCGCCTGCTTCAAAAGCATAAGGTTCAATCCCCAGTACCCCTCCACAAAAAAACCCCACAAAAGACAAGAAACCTACTGTACTGCCAGTTGTATAAAAGTATAACACGTCCGATTGTGTACAGGGTCTACAGTAGTACTTGACAATGATAACAAGTGTCTGTGTTATTGATTTGTTTGCTATCCTATTTATCATTTTAAAATATACACCTAATTATAAAACAAAACAAAACAAAACATCTAGCATAATTATTATATTTTTATTTGTACTCTATTGTTTTACACCTTATATCCCTGTGCAATTTTTTTAGGGAGAAGGTTATATCCCAGAGTGAGATCATCAGTTTATAGGAAATATGCATACATCTTTTCAAAAGACTGGTAAAGTTCTTGCCATATGGTGGTCACATTTAAACTCCCCCATCAGTGAATAATAGACTCCACCTTCTCATATTCTCAACAATAGTTGATATTATTCACTTTTAAAATTTTTGACATGTGGGCTTACAATGCTATATCATCTTAGTCTTAATTTGCTTGTATTTCCAATTATTAGAGTTTTATTTTACTTCATTAAGTTGTTGCTCATTCAAGGTTCACATTCTTGGTGATAATTTGTCAAGTCTTCTATCTTTTATTGCTGATGTACAGAAGTTTTCTGAAGAGTCTAGATATTAACCCTTGTCAATATTAGACTTCACAATTATTTCCTACCAGTCTATTATCTCTTAGTTGGTTATGTGTACTTTTTAATTAATAGTTAACTTTACATGGTCAAATTCAATTATTTTTTCTACATTGTTTTTGCCTTTTAAATCATATTGGTTTGGATCTAATTATGTCCTTTTTAGAGTTCAATATTTTTCTGTAAAGTTCTACAATATTCTTTGTCAGGATGATTCCTAATTTTTTATGGTTTTTATTGCTATTTTGAACATTTTACTTTACATTATATTTTCTTGTCAGTTGTTGTTGAAGCAGAGCAATATATTTGTAAATTTAATCTTTTGCTTTTGCTGCAAAACAAGCATAGTAGACCTTAGTACCATGAGACAGCCTTTTTATTTTGCTTTTGTATTGTCAGGAATTCAGACAGGGGACAACAGGAATGGTTTGTCTCTGCTCCATGATATCTGGAGCCTCAGTGGAGACTCAGTGGCTGCAAGTGACTGGATAGCTGGTCCCTGGAATTATCTGGAGGGGCCTTTCATCAGTTATATATCTTAGAAGTTGATACCAGCTGCTGATGGGACCCTCAGTGGATCTTTCAGTGAGAACAATAACATGTGGTCGCTCTGTTTGGTTTCTCCTCTTGGGCTAGTTTGGGCTCCCTCTCAGTGTGATGTCTGAGACCTTGACAGATCAAGGAAGAAGTGGCTAGAATTTTTATAACTCACACTTGGATGTCACAATCAGGAACATGTTGGTGAGAGAGACAGCACTGTCGCTAGGAAATTCGTTGATGGCTTTCTTCTGCAGACCAGGACTGGTGACATGGAAGGTGGCTACAGAGCGGGGTTCTTTAATGGCATACAGGTCATGTAGTTGTATTTCTTAGTCACTAACCACCTCAGAGCAACTTCAAGGGCTTTTGACCCACAGGGATTATAGGCATGGATTATTGAACATGTGTTCGCAGAAGTAGAATAGGAAGGCAAAAAGTAGGCTGCTTAACATTTGTAGCAAGAATAAAGAAATAATGGAGAAGCAGGAAGTTGGAGATGGTCATCCAAATAAAAATTCATGATCCTTTGTTCAGTTCCTATGCCTGAGCCACTTTTCAGATCTGGAACTCAATGACTAAAGAAGCATCTGTGTGCCCAGAAACAAGGACCCTTCAGCACCATGGCAAGCATGCTGCAAAGATTCCCTCAGTCCTTTCTCAAAGCAACCTCCAGACATATACTCAAGGAGCTCTAGACTGTGGAAATGAAAATGTCCAGACTTTGTGAGGCCTTCTGGATGAAGAGGCTAAGTTGACATGGATTCCTATTGCCATGGCTTACCTGTTAGAGTTGGGGCCTAGGAATGGAGTTTTGGCCAAAGTCTGACTTATTTTTCTTGTCCTTGAATGTGTTATTAGGATTGACTTAATTGGGAGTTGGAGCCCTGAGATTCACTGGGCCCCAAGTTTGTGGAGTACAAATATCATAGTGGAGAAGTCTTAGGAGAAGCCTCTGAAATGCTACACCCACCTCCCTCCTGACAAAATAGATTAGCGCTGCTGCTAAAGATCTAAAGGTTTCACAGACGGTAATTCCTATCACATCTCTATCTACTTTGCCAGTCTGATCCTGCAGAGACTGGACAGAGTCTGAAAAATGACTACAGACTATTTCAAGCTCCATTAAATGACAACCCCAACTGCAACTGCTGTGTCAACTGTGGTGTCTCTGTCAAGTAGATTAATATGGCCTTAGGAATACATTTTGCAGCCAACTGATTGGGAAACTCATTGTTATATATCTCACTTAGGAGCAAGGATCAGAAAAAAAAAGAGCTGCATTTATATGGCAAGGACAACAATGTACAGTTTTGCCCCAACAGTATGTGAAGTCCCCTTTCCTTGGTCATGATATAGTCTGAAATCATGTCAACCATTTGAACATCCTGCAGAGTAATCAGTCTATCTTTCTATCAATGATGTCATCCTGATAGAGCAAAATGGACAAGAGGTGACTAATGCACTTGAGTTCTTGTAAGATACACATGCTCCAAAGGATAGAAATAAAACCTATGAAGATTTAGGACCCAAACACCACAGACAGGAGAGTATGTAGGGGTCCAGAGGTCAGGGAAATGTTCTGATATACCCCAAACTGAATTGTTATATCTAATTACTACAAACAAGAAAGCATAATACTTCATAGACTTCTTTGAGTTCCAGAAGCACCATATTCCACCCTATGAATACTGCTTCAGTCTGTAAATGAGGTGATCCAGAACACTGCCAGATTTTAATGGAACCCAGAACAAAAAAGGGCTTTGCAGTAAGTCTAGAATGTAGTGCTCTGCTGTGGGCCATGCCATCTGGTAGACATCAAGGTAATGGAGATACCAATGATGAAAGAAAAAAGAGGTATAAGAGATGAAAAGAGATATCAGTCATAAAAAAGAGCACGAATGGGAATATCCCAGTGCAGAGTCTAGGGTTCCAAAGCAAGAGAGAATTGTACATGTTTTAGGAATGGGGATTTAGCTCAGTGGTGCCGCACCTGTCTGGCAAGTGCAAGGTCCTGAGTTTGATCCCCCGTACAGCAAAAAAAAAAAAAAAAAAAAGAAAGAAAGAAAAAAAAAAGAATTGTATACTTTTTGAAAAACAGCTCTTGGAATACTACTGAGCTGTGGCAGAGAGCTAGACTATTTCAGCACAATAAACCAAAGTGATTATGCATCCCAAACTCTACAACATGGCAGGATCCTATTGAACCTACCAAACAATGGGGCCAGTGTATGGGCCTAGCAGCAAACTATCCTAAGGTGGCAATAGTACATCCAAGCCTTAATGTCAGCAGGACTAGAGAACATAACAGACTCCATGCCATGCATCACAGATTCACCAGCATCCTGCCCAAACACATACAGTATTTACGGTTTTACAAGGAGAAGGAGAGGAAGTTCTGTAAGATCAAGTGAAAAAGGAGGAAAACACCCTATCTCAGTTTATAAATGGAGGAGATTAGTCAGCTGGCAGTCACCTACTGTTGGCTTCTACAGCATGTGCAAGCCAAAAATTGTATGGCAGCTGTATTACATTTCTATTCTACGGGCTGGGGATTTAGCTCAGTGGTTCCGCCGCCTGCCTCGCAAGTGCAAGGACCCGAGTTTGATCCCTGGTACCAAAAAAAAACCCAAAAAAACCCACAAAACATTTCTATTCTAGTGGCCTAGAAAGATGGTTAGTTACAAAGGGAAATTCTTCTCAAGTAGTAGGTGGTAAATATGATTATATTCACCTTGTATAAGAAAAAGAGCTTGAGATGGAATCTATATGGACCCATGGGCAATAGAAAATGGTTTGGCAGGGCCAGGGATTTAGCTCAATGTTTCCACTCCCTGCCTCACAAGCCCAAGGTCCCAAGTTCGATCCCTGGTGCCAAAAAAAATAAAAAGAAAGAAAATGGTTTGGCTGGCTACTGGGGATCCTAGAAGAAAGAAGATTGAAAGTTTGGAACTTAGTCTTCAAAGCAAGGAATTCTAGGGTAAAGGGATGGATAATGACATGCAATTGTATGTGAAGTAAGCAAATAACTAAGTGGACAAGATGAGTCAGCCCGTTTATGTAAGCTACATTTATCAGTACCTACAGCACTGCTAGCAGAATGCACTCACAAAGTGGTCTCCATAATTGACAGAGAGATTATGTATGGGCCCAGCAACATAGACTAAGTAAAGCCAATCTGGTTACAATGTCCATCCTGCTAACAGGCATGAATGCTAAGCCACTTGACAAGACAGTGTTCGTCCAGAGGACCAACAGGCCACTTGGTGGCAAGTTAATCTCACTGGGATTCTTCCACCTTGGAAATACCAGCAGTTTTTTTCTCACAGGAATACACTTAGTCTTGAGGTGCATTTGCCTTTTTTGCCCACAGGGAAGCACCACTATTTGGAAATTTGTAGAATACTTAATCTGTAGATGTGGAATTCCCCACAACATAACATCCAGCCAGAAAATCCACTTTATTATAATAGAGGAGCAAAAGAAGTAAGCATAACCATCACCTAGGAGCTGCTGGCCTATTACATTATTGAATGGTCTGATGAGGAAACAGAAGAAACATTCGTTCAAAAGCAATGCCCTGTGAGGTGCAGCACTTTCCTCCAGGAAGCAGCACACTTATCAATCCGGAGTCCTCCTCATGATACTCTGTTTCCATCAGAAAGGCAGGTCTGAAACCAAGGGATAGGAGTAGAATTGGCCCCACCTACTATTATTCCCAGATTCTGCAGGATAAGAAGCCCTTGTTTGCGAAAGGGGGCATGCTGTCACCTGGAGATGTAGCAAAATTCTCATTGAAGTACAGGCTACTTCTTTCCCCCTGAACACTTTGGGATCTTCATGCTCAGGGACCACAAAGTAAGAAGAAGAATCATCATCTTGTCAGCAGTAATTGACCCTGTAAACATAAGGAGGAAAGTTTTCTAATATAAAAGAGACAAGGAGAAATATAGGTGGCATTCAGATGACCCAATCTGAACGTCTTTTGATGCCCCTTGCCCACATGAGTGGAAATGTTCAGTAAGTTTGGCCATAGAAGTTTAGGTTTCATGGGGAATCAGACTCATCAGAAAAACTGGCAAGGCCAACATAGGTACTGCCGTGGGCCAGGGAATGTGGAATGGAGAGCGGAAGAGGTATGATGAAATCCAGTCATGGCCTTGAGAACAACTTCAGAGGCAAGGGCTCTTCCCTCTGAGTATCCCTCAGAAAATGAGGTCCACCAGAGCCCTCCACCAGCTGTTTTCAAAATTCATGGAGAAAGGACTTGCTGGCAGCCTCAAGCTCTTAGTTTCTTCAGGATTCACTTCAGTGTCCAAGCCATGTGTAAGCTCTTCTTGGAGAAGAGCCAGTTGTGACTGGACAAGGGAATGGCAGTTGAGGCCAGGCTCTTCTTAGGGTAGCCCCTGGCTGATAACTGACCAAGGCAGTTGTGTAACCACTTTGCCTACGTGGGTCTCCCCCAATGGACAGTCATGCTCTGGGGTTCCTATTGGATAGGCAGAGACATGGTCAAGCCCTCACTGTGTTCTGAGGATTTCTTCTGCTCAGTCCAATCCTTTCTTTTGCTCACTCCCTCAGCGTAATTTTTGCATTCTCAACTCCACCTCTGTTCCTGCTCTTCGAAGAACCCAACCTGCAACACGTTTTTTTTCACTTTTACCAGCAGATTACCTGGCACAGTCCCTGGAACACAGATTGAACTAGTGACTTCACTTGACAGCATACTAGGTGCTTAGTCATCATTAAGTAATATGGCAGATACAAGCAATATTTCTTTTCTCCTTTTTTTTTTTACTTTTATCTTCTAATTCAAAAAAATTTTCAGGGATTTGAACACAGCAAGGATGATGATGTTTTGTTGGCTTCTTATTCAATAAAAAGAGACAATTTAATTCTTCTAGGTCCTTCGCAGTTTTCTGAAGCAGAAACATTTCCATGCTGGGGAAAAGACAAACTTGTATTTAGATCCAAAGGAATTTTCACCAAATGTTTTTCTCAAATAACTAAAGATGTGTTCAGCATAGCTAGTCACACTGGAGATGCTACCCATAAGGACAAGGCAGTTGAAATAGGGCATCAGCCAAAAAAACCACATAAAAGCCTCCACTCACTGCAGTGCTTAAGCCACCCACACAGCTGCCTGAGTCATCAATCAAGGCTCAGAGGCAGGGATGCAACTCATGTAGTGGCTGAAAGACTATTTGAAGAGCTTGGCAAAGGCTTGTAGATTTTATAAAGAGGCCTTTAAAATGAGAAACAAAAAAATAATTTAGAATAGCTCCCTCTCCCCCATTCTGAATCAGATTTCCTGTATCACTCTGTAGATGGCTTTGCAGCTTTATATACTGCTTTCCTCCAAAGAACTCACACAAATAGGACTATCCAAATGCACTCCTTAGCATGAGAGCAATTCTGATTGTGCCTCTGGACAGCTGAAAATTGTCTCTTTCCAAGTCAAAGTATTTCAAAAGTAAAGAACTTGGGTCAGTTAGTTTTATCTCAGGAAGGAGAAGAAATACTCCCCAACAAATTCTCCTTGAGCATACTGGTGACATTGTGGAGGAAGCCGACCACAGTCCTAAAAACCTGACACATTCTCCACAGCACCGCTTCCTGGGGCCTCCACTTCGGTTATCTTGCAAAACAGAATCAAAATTTCAGCAGCCTTAACTTCCCCTTATGCTCTTTTTATTCCTACTAAGTCACAGAGTGATTTGTTTTGTTTTCTTTTCTTTTGTACCTGGGATCGAACTCAGGACCTTGGGCTTTCGAGGGAGGAGGCAGAACCACTGAGTTAAATCCCCAGCTGTAGACTGATTTTTGAATATAAATTTTGGGGTGAGTTTTAGGAATCATTTGAGTCAAACACAATGTAAACTCCTGTGTAGTGTGCTCTGCCTATGTCTTAGCTTAGTTGGATGCCAATCTTGAACTTCCTCTTGGACAGAGGTAGACAGTTATTATAAGATATAGTGAAGCCCATAGTGGTTTGTGACTGAAAATAAAGGCAGCCAAGGAGGAGGACTATAAACTTCTTTTTAACTTGATATGTCAAGTAAGAGCCTGGTAAGTGTATAAGACCTTCATTATACTCTGTTAAGAGAGATGAAATAATTTCATAATTTTCCACCACTCAACTAAGTATATTCAATTTAAAATACAATAATTTTCTTTGCATAGCATCACCTGGACCCTTTGTTTTATTAATAGATAAGACAGTAATTTAACAAGAGACATTAAACATAAAACATGATCAACTTCATCTAAAGAGAATTTTTGTCACATTTACATATGTGTGTTTGTAATTCATTTATACTAAATACAAACATGTTTGTTGGCATCTTAAACAACTGTTACCATATGTCTGACATACTTATGGAGATAGTGAATTTTAAAAGTAAATTCAATTCCATGTGCTAAATATACCTCTTTTAAAAGGAAAATGGATTGACTTCAATAAGGACTTTTAGTGTAAGCCTTCTAAATACAAATTGCTAGAGGAACCTTGCAAATCCTATGATGTGCCATACCTCTAATTTCTCTTTAACTGCTGGCCACAAGATAGTTGCTTTTTAAAGGTCACATTACAAATGGTTTAAATATATGTGTGCAACAAATTATGGTTTTAGCTGGCATTAGGTTCTCAAAGGCATAAATGTTATATTGCAGCAAAAAAAGAAAAAAATGAGAAACAGTGAGAAGTAGTTCTTACTGAAATTGAATATGCCAAACAATTGTGAGTGTTACTATTGATGGGGCAATAACGCATACAGCAAGCCTTCCATGTTCTTTCCTCCATGTTTCTTCAGAAAATGTTTTGCTCCAAAAATGTAACAGTTTGTGACAATGTTTTGTAACTGTTTGAACTGCGGGACCTTTGGAGAATGTTCTGTTAACTATGCCCTTCTGCTACTGTGAGCATGCGCTCCTACCCCATAGATCCCTGTATAAGGATCTCCCATTTCTGCTCAGTGCTCAGAATCCAGAGCAGGCAAGCTCCTCTGAACCAGCCGGCAATAAAGGTTTTTCTCCATCTCTTCAAGTGACTTTCGGATTCTCTAGTCTTCACTTGAACTGTAGCACGTGAGCAGCAACATACAGCTATAACAGTTGGCTATAATGCTAAGCTATTCTGCTTTCCCACAATGTTATACAGTTTCTGGTAGCCATACAAAGTGAGTAACAAGTCTAGTTAGTAATCATAGTTATCAAAACACATATGATATTGAACTCCTTAGAAGCCAACAGCAATATTTTTCACACTCTGTTGCAAGAGACACTAGCCCAACTGTCAGTGCTAACAAGAAGGCTACTTTTTCCTAATATCAACTAAAGAAAATCTCCATGAGCAAAGATATATAAATTCTTTCTTTTAAATAATTTAGTGAGCCTAGTACTCATGCCATGCCAAGAAAAAAAGTACACAGAATAGTTTTTTGTTAACTTTTGGTTCAAGTGAATGGCACCAGTTGTTTGAACAGATGGCTGAGTGACAAGGAACTCACTAGTAGGTACTGGGCTAGGAAGCATAATATTACTAAAAATGAAACTCCAGTTTTGAAGAGTGGAGATATTACAAGATGCTATGAAAAGAAAATCCAGGAAATTATAAGACATAGCTTGAAACCATCTGTACGTTAAAGATGAATTTCTAATTATCTACTGATGCATGACAAACCACATCAAAATTGTTGACTTAAAACAATGATTTAGTATGATTCTTTCTCACCATTCTGTGGGTTAGGAATTTGGGCAAAACACAGTAGAACCTGTTTGTCTCTGCACTACAGCGTCTAGGATGATTTTAAATGGTTATGGACCAAAAGAGATGGGAAGGATCCTAAGACTTTCCATGTGGCTACTTTGAGTCTTTTCATCACACAGCAGCCTCAAGACTGCCAAACATCTTATCTTACATTATAACTAAGAATAAGACAGAACTGGACAGAAGCTGCCAATCCCCTGATGTCAATTCTGAGGCAAGCATAGCATTCCTTCTGCCATCATTCATTGGTCAAAGCAGCTCAGGGTCAGGGGAAGGTCAACCAGATCTACCTTTCATCTCTCCAGGGGTAGATTACCAAGGACTTCGTTGCCCTTTTTATTCAATCACAGATAACAGAGACACTTTTAAAAATCCAGGCATTAAAACAAACTCATGTTTTCTTTTATTAATACTTCAGATGGAAAAAAAATTGTTTGAGTTGTTCAGATAATTACAACTAACTGCAAAAATAAACAACCAAGGCAGATGATCTATTAAGAATACCTTTTGTGGCTCCAAATAATCCTTCTGGAAAAAGATGGCTTTGTATTTATATTGGGCCATATGAAAGTGCATTTTTAAGGAATGCAACATAGTGATTTAACAACAGAATTACATATCCAAGTATGAAGAAATATTGAACTACCTATTTAAAGATATGTAAAAGAAATATAAGACTACATGCTATATATCTAAACAAAAGTGAAGTTAAATGATGATGTTGTTACAGAGTCTTCTGATAAAGTGAAATTGAAAGACTTGGTTGAACTTCATGAACAGATCAAAGGGAACCAGCTACCCAAGCTCTCCTGTCTAAGGTGTCTTGCTCACTCTGCAAGAAGCTCAGTTTGGCTCAGTAAATATGTGCTTAGAAGCAGGCTCTGTGATAGGAATAGAGCTCATATAGTCACTGCCTTGGTGGGAATTACAACCTAAACATTTTTTCTTATCTTCCTTGCCCTGCTTGAAGCAGATTCGAGGTATCCTTGTCCCATTGCACCCTGAACATTTAAGTGCTTAGACTACACCAATTATGTGAACCACTCGTAAATGAACAAATTCCATACCTCTTATATCAGCTTTTTGTGGCTGCCATAACAAGAAATCATAAATCAGCTGACTTATCAAACAGAAGTTGATTGTCATAATTCTGGAAGCTAGAAGTCAGAGAACAAGCTGTTGCCAAGGTGTTGGTTCCTGTGACGACTGTAGAGGAGACTCTTTTACGACTGTCTCTTACTTTCTGGGATTTTTCTGGCCATTTTTGGGTTTCCTTGTTTTGTGGAATTTTGCCTTTATCTTCACACAATGCTTTCTCTGTGTACACACCTGTGTCAAAATTTCCCCTTTTTAAAAGGACACTAGTCATATTGGATTAGGAACCCCCACACTCAAGGATAACCTCATCATAAATTAAATTACATCTGTAACAACGCTTTCAAAAATAAGATCACTTTCCGAGGTAGTGAGGGATAGGATTTCAACATACAGATTTTTGAGGGCACACAATTCAACCATAACAGTCCTTTGTGGTCATATTACCAAAGCAGTGACTCACTTTACCCCATGTATAAAGCAACTTTACTTCTATCTCAGGAATGAGAATAAGCAGGTACAGAATGATTACAAGAGTTTCTCAACTTTGTGCATGTTTTAGGTAGGGATCATTTAGAAGAGATGTTTTATGCAAAAGGGAAGTAGGAAGCTTTCCTTGATTGTCCAAAATTTATTCTTTTATCCCTTTATTGGGCATTTCTCTGAGCACCAAAAATCCAGCAGTGAAGGAAATAGATAAAAATCTTCTTGCCCTCAGTGATTACATTCTAATGGAAAGAGACAGAAAATAGATAAATCCCATGGTATTTTTGGTCCCAGGGATCAAACTCTGGTCCTTGCGCTTGCAGGGCAGGTGGCAGAACCACTGAGCTAAATCCCCAGCCCCCTCCCATAGTATTTTAATAGATGTCAAATGCTGTGAAGAAAAACATGCCAGGGTAAGGTGGACGAGGAGTGCAGGCATTGGGGTTGGGGATTGAAATTTTAAACTGGTGGCCAGGGAGGCCTTACCAGAAGATGACATTTAAACAAGGGGTTGAGGTGGGGAGAAACCAGCTACATAGGACACTGGTGAAAGAGGGCTGCAGACAGAGGAGGCAGCCAGTGGAATGAGAGTAAGGCTGGAAAGTTAAGGAAAATAGTAGAGGACAGTGTAGCTGCAGAATGAAATAGGATGAGTGCTATTATAGTTTAAATGCGAAATGTTCCCCCAAAGACACATGTTTTGAAGGTTTGATCCCCAGTGCAGCAATGTTCAGAGGTGGAGCCTAGAGAGGTGACTGAATCATTAGGCTACTGACCTTACCAATGGATTGATCCACGGATGAGTTCATAGCTAAATAAGCTGTCAGGAGGAGGGACCTAGCTGGAGGAAGTAGGTCATAGGGGCAGGGTTTTGAAGGACAGATCCTATTCCCAGTCCCTTTCCCTCTCTGGCTCTCTTTCCTTCTTTCTGCTTCCTGGCTACCATGAGGTGAGCATCTCTGTTCCACCACAGGCTTCTTTTTTCTTTTTTTTTTTTAATTAACAGGCTTCTGCCATAATTTTTTGCCTCACCTCACTCCACAGCAATGGAAACAGATTACTATGGACTGAAACCTCTGAAACCATGAGCTAAAATAAATCTCTTCTCCTCTGAGCTGTTATTCTCAGGTACTTTGTCACAGTGATGGATATGTGACTAATACAAGCAGATTGGGGCATTAGATCAAAGACATGGAGGAACAGATCATAAAAGGACTTGTGGACCATTGTCCACATTGATTTCAGCTTTGATTTCAGCTTTTCACCATTGATTTCAGTTTTTGTTTCAGGAGAGTACAAAGCCATTAGAAAAACCTGAGTAGAGGAGTGATGTGAGTTTATTTAGAGTTTATGAAGCTCACTTTGGTTCCAAATAAGGCAAAGAGGGAAGCAGGGAGAAACATTAGGAAGCCATGACCTGTGTCCAGGTAAGAGACGTTGGCTAGAGCCATGATGGTAGAAGTGGAGATGGTGAGAAATAGTTACGTTCTGAATATATCCCTTTTTGTTTTTATTTTTAAAAATTTGGGGAGTTTTGTGGTCTGATTGTTTGCTTGTTTGTTTGTTTGAGACAGGGTCTCACTATGTACTTCTGGCTGGCCTTGAACTAACTATGTAGGCCAGACTGGCCTTGAATTCATAGCAATCCTCCTGCCTCAGCTTCCTGAGTGCTGGGATTTTACAGGCATATGCCACAATCCCCAGGTGGTTCTGAATATGTTTTAAAAGAAAGGTCAATAGGATTTGCGATGGGTTGATGTAAGATAAGGAAGAGGAAGGGAGCAAGGAAAGAAGGGATAATAACTCCAAAAATCTTGGCCTGTGTCATATAGCAAATTTCTCTCATCTTTCATCTAGGCAAGATGAAAACCATTTGGTAGTCAAGTCCAAAAGGGAAAAAGTCCAGCAATAAATTGAGGGAATGTGAACCTAATAAATTAAAATACACTTGAGTAATACAACAATTAAATGCAACGTACAGGTTATGTTTGGACCCTGATTTCGGCAAGTCAACTATAAAACAATTGTAAGACAATCAGAAAAATGTAAACACTCATTGGCTCATTTGATAATAGGTCATTTCATAATGTTAAGGAAATGTTCATTTGGAAGATATGATACTGATATTAAGGTTGGCTTTTTAAGAGCCCTAATTTTTGATATGTACATACTAAAATATTTATCAATAAAATACAATGTCTGGGATTTGCTTTGTCCTAATCTAGGGGTGGAATGAAAAATGACCACAAATTTGATTATTGTTCATTTTATTATTCTCTCTACTTTTTTTTACATTGGAAATTTTACATAATAATAAATAGGGGTGTCACTCGGTGGTAGAGCATTGCTTAGCATGCATCTCCAACACCAAAATGTATACATACATTCATATCTAGATATTGATAGTACATTAAAATTGATAACATTAGTACCTTTAAGAAAGGGAAGGCTCGGAACAGAAATAAGGGAGGGATTCTTACAGATCTCCTTTTTTTGACTTCCAAATGCCAACTTAGTGAAATGTATCATTTATTAATAACACAATGAAAACTATAAGCCTCCCCTGGCAGACAGCACAGAGCAGGAGTCTCAGGACAAGCTGACTATTCTCTTAGGTCTCCCTGTTGTGATCTCTGGCTAGCTGTCTCATGACTCGTCATTCTGAGGCAATGCTTAATTCAGTAGCATATAAGCCCGAGCTCAAATGAGTGAGAGAACAGAACCTCTGAGCATTACAGTATATATCATTATGAAGCAATTTTTTCCATGCAGGTTTCATCAGATTGGCTCAAACACAGTGCCTGCATTGCAAGGGACTGTAATCTTCTGCCAACATCTGATTGAGGATAGCAGATTATTTCCTACCCTAGTTGATGGCTTATATGCTGGTACTCTTGGCCTTTGGGTTAGATTTTATTACATGACTGCTGTGTATGTTGTGAGAGTAACTTTTATTAATGAAATGAGCACCTCAAACTTTACCTGAATGATAAATACTGGTATATTTATTTTATATAAAGCAAAATCATTCAGCCTAGCTCCATTAACTTTGCAACTTTTATACATAAACCACAGTATCATTTGCTCTTTCAACACTCAGAGACCAATGTGAAGGATATATATCAACCAAAAGTGCCCTTCCATGATGTCTTGCAAACTACAAAACTAACAAATAGCATTTGGAAAGATGTGTAAATTAACTTCCTGACTCTTTTTATGGAGGGGGAGGTGTCCTAAAGTCAGCTGAATTATTATTCTTTCAATTTCTTGCTCTAGGA
The DNA here is from genome assembly GCF_053883595.1 of Heterocephalus glaber. Classification (NCBI taxonomy): domain Eukaryota; kingdom Metazoa; phylum Chordata; class Mammalia; order Rodentia; family Bathyergidae; genus Heterocephalus; species Heterocephalus glaber. The sequence goes on along the minus strand of NW_028258365.1, from coordinate 4,176,867 downwards.
ACTGAATTGTGAAATAAAGGAAACAGAATCGATTAATTCACTGGAAGAATACCAATTTTCTTACCTTGTGTCATCCAGAGCACTGCTCCTATGCCTAAGAGATGAAAAATTTTTGGTTTTGGCAACAACTTTAGATAGGAGACATAAAAAACAAAGTGAGTAGATGCCACACGTAGCTGTTTGGGTCAATTTTTTGTGTCTAGTTGAATATTGAGACTTAGCTGGGTAAAGAAATTATTCACATGTTACCTTCTAAAGATAAACTGGACAACCAAAGCAAGTAGAATGGCAAAAGCTCATACATGAGAGTCAAAGCCTCTGCTATTGACCAGTTTGTAAGCCTCAGCTACACTACTTACACACCTCTGTGATTTTTTTTTTCTTTTTGAGGTACTAGGGTTTGAACACAAGGCCTTGCCTATGCCAGTCAAGTGCTCTGCCACTGAGCTATTACCCCCAGCTCCAAGAATTATTCTTCATATATAAAATGAGAGGGTTTGATTAGACAAACTTTAATTGCTCTTTTAGATTTTAGATACTATAATTGTTAGTTTTTAGGGGGAAAACCACATGAGATTATATGATTTAGATCTAGAGTCTAGATCTCTTAGTTTTACCATATTATAAAATTATTTACAGACCTCTAAGTAAAAAAGTTGCTATATTAAATACTAGTAATGCCTACTTGCTATGGTCTGAATGTGTTTGTGTCCTCAAATATATATATATATATTATATATATTATATATATACACTTAGTTATTAAGTTATTAGTTAGTTATTATTATTATTAAGTTATTAGTTAGTATTAGAAAGTGGGGCCTTTGGAGGTAAAGAGGTCATGAGAATGGAGCCTTTGTGATTGAAATTCGTTCCCTTAATAAAGAGGCCTGAGGAGGCTTGTTTGCTTCTTCTGCCATGTGAAGACTCAGCAAGAAGGCACCATTATGAACCAGAAAATAGGCCCTCTCTGGATGATGAATCTGCCAGGGTCATGATCTAGGACTTCTCAGCCTCCAGAAGCATGAGAAACAATCCTGTTGTTCATAAGCCATCCAGCCTCTAGTATTTTGTTGTAACATCCTGAATAGAGTAACATACCAATCAATACCTATTTTTCATTTCTCCCTTTCTAATAGAAGATTGATGTAATGTGTTCTAACAGTCTGCTAATTTAAAATAATGCATTTTCAGAAACCCTTGTTTATGTGATCATAAAATGGAAAGAGAAGTTACTGGATAACACCTCCAGTAAGGCTTTTTAAAAGAAATCAGACTCCCAAGAGAACAAGAAGACAAATACAAGATTTGCAAAAGACATTATGTATCTGACAAAAGACTGTTGTCCAGAATTTACACAAACTTCTAAAATTCAACAATAAGAAAATGATCAACCTTATTTAAAAGTGGGCAAATTGACAAAAGACTTGGATAGATCTATACATCTCCCCAAAGATGACGTACAGATGGCCAGTAAACATATGAAAAGATGTTCAACATCATATGTCCTTACGGAACTGCCAACTACAACAATGAGAAACCTACTACAATATCCAAAATCCAATGTCCTTATGACAGCAAATGTTGACACAGATGTGGAGCAACAGGAACTCTCATTCATTGTTGGTCATAACACAAAATGGTACAGACACTTTGGAAGACACTTCAGAAGTTTCTCACAAAACTAAGCATACTCTTACTAAATGACCCAGGAATCACACTCCTTGATATTTACCCAATTCATTTAAAAGATCATATCCACACAAAAACCTACACGTGGATGTTTATACTTTATTCATCACTGTGAAAACTTGGAAGCAACAAAACTGCTCTCAGTAGGTAAACGAATGTCAGCTGTGGTACATCCAGACAATGAAATATTTTATTGCTAAAAAGAAATGCACTACCAAGCTCAGGAAAAGACATGGAGGAACCTTCAACCATATAATACATGAAAGAACCTAGTCTGAACAGATTACACGCTGTATGGTTCCAGTTTGACATTCTCGAATAGGCAAAACTATTGAGACAGTAAAAAGATCAGTGGTTGCCAGGGATGGGTTGAAGGTGGGAGGGATGAATGAGTGAAGTAGGGAAGATTTTTAGAGCAGTGAAACTACTTGTAAGATACTGTCATGGTGGATACATGTCATATACATTTGCCAAAACTCATAGAACGTACAATCCCAAGACTGAACTCAAACGTAAACTGTGGACTTTGGGTTGTGCCAAATAGTACCACTTTGGCAGGGGATGTCTGGAGTTGAGATACTGTGCATAAGATTGGGGGGTATATGGGAAGGCAGTACTTTCTGCTTAATTTTGCTACAAACCTAAAATTACTTATAAAAAATAAAATCTGTTTAAAAATAAAAAGAAAGAAGACACATAGTCCTAAATGTAAATCATTTTTACTCTCTCTTCAAATAAAATGCCAAATTTTAGGAGGAAAAAGAGTATAGGCTCATCTGGCAGATACCTTTTGTCCTTGGCTTTTCTACTCTCTCTGGATCTTAGACAACACATTAGAGGTGTAACCGCCATATGAGGGAAAGAGCTATACTAAGCAGAAAGGTGTAAGGAGCCTAGCCATATCCCTGGATTAGTTCCCCAGGGCTGCCATCACCAAGTTCCAAAAACTGGGTGGCTTAGGCTAACAGAAATATATTCTGCCACAGCTCTGGGTGAAAGAAGTCCAAAAGAAAGCATTTCCAGGACCATGTTGTGTGCAAAGCCTCTGGGGAGGATCCTTGCTAGCCCTAGGTGTTCCCTGGTTTGTCGCAGCATAATTCCAGTCTCTGTCTTCACACTCAGCTGGTCGTCTTCTCATGCATCTCTACCTTTTATATTCCCATGAGAACACCGGTCTCAGTACATTAGGGCTGCCCTACTGATCTCACCCTGACTGGGTTACATCTGCAGAGACCTTATCTTTGAAAGAGATCACATCACAGGGATTAGGACTTCAGCACATAGCGGGGTGGGGTCAACTCAAACGTGAACAGCCCCTGATGGCATTCTGAGATGCTTCCCCACATCTGGACTTTCTACCTTTGAATTTATTACTGGAGAAAAATGAAGCCCCCATTTGTTTAAAGCTCTATTCATTCACAACAGAAACTCACTTCCTTTCTGACGCAGGACCTTCCTTCTAAGTGAGGGCTCTGAAAAATGTAAAACTATCTATTCAGAGGACAGTTTGTAACCTTCTAAAGACAAAAACCATTATTCGCTTGTTTAGGAATGGTGTGTGTGGGGGGGAGCTTCTGCTCCACTAAGGTTTTTCTAGCCATAATTTAAAGATCAAATCTGTTTTTAAAATAAAGTTTGCCGGATACTGAAAAGGTCAGTGGACATGTATTCAGCAGCCAAATTTAGGTCCTAAGTCTGCCCTAGACTCACACCCGTCTCAGATAGATCTTCATTAGTCACCACTACATACCTCAGTGAATGAAAATATAAATGCAGCTTTTGTGCTTTTATTACCAGAAGCACGGTTGACTTGTCCAACACAATCATGTTCGATTTTATGATACCATCTCTCTGCCAGGTGTGGAGCTTGGAAATAAATATGCCAAAAAACACTTTAGGGAGCCAGCACTAAAATATGTCATAAGTGTAAGAGGAGTTCTTAGACCATTTTTGTGGCATCCATAACCAGGAACATAATCATGATTCATTCAATTTATTTATGGGCTCCCGCAGCAAGGACAAGCAATTGCTTCCATCATCTGTTAGTCAGAGAGCCCTGAGAGGTTCACTTTGCTGCTCAGTGGGCTCAGTGAAGGCTGACATGAGAGTAAACAGATATCCCCATCACTTCCTCTAAGAAAACTGACTCAGACGGCAAACTCGGGCTTCCCATCTTTTCTTCCTTTCCCCAAAATAATATTTATCAAATGCCTGTCTTCTGCCAGACTTTCTGCAGGCAGCAAAGATTAAACAAGACATTCATTCTACCTTCAAGAGGCCTACAGTTTGGTTAGAGAGATAGATAAATCAACAGAAAATCGAATAAAAAAAAAAAGGTAGTAAATGGTAAGATTGTTTAAAAATGGAGTATCAGGGAAGCCCACAGCCAGGACAATGAATGATTTTGGGGGAGGTCAGGTTGACACTCCTGCTGGCAATGAAGGTGAGACCTGGGGACACATACACTAGACAGGCAGAGGAGGGACAGTAGCGTGTGCAGAGGCCCAGGAGCAAGACAGCATAACAATTTGGAGACCTGAGTAGAGTCTGACATGGTGGGCTATGGGGCTATGGGGGAAACGTCAGTAAAGAGAATGACATGTAGTCCCTAGAGTAAGGGTATTGGAGAAGTCACTGAAAAATTGTGATTTACACAATCAGGTTTGTGTTTTAGATTCTTTGTGGCAGCAGTGCATAGGAGGATAAACACAGAACAAGGAGTAGGAGTCAGCGTGGTGCCCTAAGGTACAGGGCCTAGAAAGAAGTGGGAGAAGAGATACATTTAAGATGTAAAATTGACAGCACTTGATGAGATATCAGTAATGAGGGAGCAGGCACCCACAAATAATAAAGTTTATGGTTTTGTTAAGTGGTATAGGTGTGGGTGTGTTCTTATTGGTTGGAAAGTAGGATGCATGATAAAAATAGTTAATTCTCTAATATTGATATTTGAAATCCATATTTATATATTTAATAAAGTAACTGAATACTGATCTTAACAAAGTTTTAGTATCATATCCTTAAAGATTTTTAATATGAAAATGAAATATATTTTAGATATTGATGGAGATGAACGATGAGACAAAAATATGTAGAGTGGAAAAGTCACATATGTGAATCAATAGTTCTCAATTATTTTCAGTTCACAGTTTCCTTCAATTCCAGTCAATGGTCTGTATGTTTTCTATTTTGCAGGAAATGAAAAAATGATATACTGAAGCCAAAAGGAGCCTCAGAGATAATGAAACATGGAGTCTCCAAGTTGGAAGTACTACATAATAACATTAAAACATTTTAAGATAAGAAATACTCAGAATACCATTATGCTAAAAGACAGTAGTTGCAATGCAAAGACCACATGCTTAGTGACTATTGAAAGCAAGGACATCTTGGACATGGAATTGTTTGGATTAAACGAGGCAGTATATGTAAAATCATCAAGCACAATTCTTAATGATTGGCAGCTAGAGCAACAGAAACTATCTGCCAAAAATCCATTCTCTGCTTATTTCTGGGCACAAGGCAGCCCAACAAGAATGTATTTCTCAGTCTTCTTTGCAGTCCAGTATAGCCTTATAACAATAATCACCAAAGGTACATGAGCAGAAATAATGAGTGCTGCTTCCCAGCTTGGACCCTATGGTACTGCACAAATTTCTTCACATTGTTCCCTTCCTTTGATCTGAACACAGCTGTGATATGACCCAGCAGAGGAGGACAATGCCCTAGGCCTTAGGGAATGGACTGAGAACAGGTAGAAAGAGCCTGAGTCCTTGGGTGGCCACGTGGAACAAAGTTGCATGCCTTCCTGCCCTGGATTGCTGTGAAGAAAAATAAACATTTTTGTCCTTTACGTCACTGAATTGTCAGGAATCTGTTACAGCAGGTTCTTTTTTGCCCCAAATCATACAATTTCTTTCTTTTTCCTGTTCTTCCCCAACACAACTATTTCTCTCTTTTTTGCAATATTATCATGCATGAGTATAAATATTTCAAATAGCTGCACTCAGAATGTACATGTTATTTTGAACTCTGTCACTTTCATTTGTCATGTCACAGCCATGTTCCAGATTCAAAATTATCTTCATTTATTTATTTTAAAACATAAGATTAAATTTCTCAGAGAAGATTGGTACAATGAAAGAAGTTTGGATTTGTTTTGAGATTCGCCCTTTATGTAATGACTGTGACTTCAGCATTCCCGTGCAGTGATTAGAGAAGGTTAAAGCTGGGCACTGTTTGTCAACGGGAAATTTTTTTTTTCCCATTAAGTTTATTGGTACATTTTCGGTATAAAATACAGTTGCATTCATCATTGGGAACTTGTACCTTTACATGATGTATCTTGGTTCTTATTTTTTCCCCTTCCCCTGCCCACCCTTCCCTATTTGCAAAGACTTTGTTTCCATTTTTTTCCTTTTCTCATATTCTTCTTTTCCCTATTTTCCCCTGCCCCTCCCACTTCCTCTGCACCTTTAGACCTTTTCTTCCTGTTACACAATATCAGTTATACATTTTTAAAATTACAATATTAAGATTTAGGAGACATTACCACAGATTTTACAGAATCTAAAAGGATATAGAAAGCATATTTCAAAAATCTGTTTTGAAATAAATTTGACAACTTCTAAGAAGTAACTTAGAATACAAATTAATGAAACTAACTCTGGAGGAAATATAAAATTTGAATAGCACCTATTAAAGAAAGTATATTCCTAGCTTGAAAACCTACCTATATGACAACAGCAGGCTCATAAACATTTTCACTGATAAATTATATCAAACAACTAAAGCAGAAAAAAGAAGGAACACTTCTCCCCTCATTTTAGGAACTCAACAGTGTGCTAATCCTAAAACTGGATAAAGATCATAGAAGAAAAAAGTATGAACATAGATGGAAATTTTCAACAGGAAATTTTTAAAGTATCCATTTCTCAGGAGCTGCCCTTTCTAGTTGGACCACTAGAAAACCTGACTCCTCTTCACCCAACAATTACTCTCTTCCTAAAAGGGCTTAACTTCCTAAGTGGAAGTTGAGACCATCCTAAAAGCATGGAAAACTTTTCTGAGGAGTAAATGCCCCATTATAGCTCTTCACTTTATAGGGTAACAATGTGTCCTTTTGATCTTCTGACTCCTGAAATGTTTGGGATTTCTTGTCCTTAAGAAGCTTAGCAAGGGGCCAGGGATTTAGCTTAGTGGTTTTGCCGCCTGCTGCACAAGTGCAAGGATCAGAGTTCGATCCCCAGTACCAAAACAAAGAAAAAAAAGAAGAAGCTCAGCAAGAAGTAAGTTTAATTTAGTGTCATTTCAAAAAGATACAATTTTTTTTTTGGTACTGGGGATCAAACTTGGGACCTTGTGCTTTCGAGGCAGGCGTCTGAACCACTGAGCTAAATCCCCAGCCCTCAAAAAGATCAAAATTAATAAAATGTTACAGATATAATGATTATTTGAAGGAGAAAATGGAATGCAGACAAGACTAGAACTCAGTTGGTTCTTGCAAAAAGAAAATCAATTAAGAAAATTATTCACAAATCAATTTGGAAGCATTTGTTAAGCCCATACAGTATGCAAAGCAGTATCTCAGGTACCATCCCGCCCCTGGATACACGTCACAGTCATTATTTTTGCAGTCTAGTAGGGATAACAGACAAAACTAATAAAAATTTGTGGTAGAATGGAATGGACACTATGATACTTGTATAAGCAAACTGCCTTTGGGCCATTTTGAAGGAAATTAATAAATGTTGAATAAGAAAAAAGAAAGAAGAGAAAGTCTAATTGGCAGAGAATAAAAGCAGCGTTTGCCTTTCCCCAAAGACCATTTTTTTGTCCTTTGAAAGTTACCTTCCTCTGAGGTATTTGAGATAATACCTCACCTTTGCTCCTGAGTCCCCCCATTGCAGCTCCTTTTTTGGGTCTCTTGTTCCTGTCCATTGCCTTTAGCTCAGCCCTGATTCTTCATCCTGGTGCCATCTGGATGATCTTGGGTCTTTCTACTCACTGAATGATAATAGTCTCTAGGGAAGGATGGATCACGTTTTGTTTTGTTTCTCTTCTCTAATTCCCCACAATAACAATAATACAGAACCTGTGTGGATCTCACAGAGTGAATTAAAGGGCTAGTGAAAACCAAGGGCAATTTATAGGGGGAGAAAACTTAAAATTCAATGACAAATATGACAGTTCTCATGGCCCAAGAAGGAAAGAACCTTAAGTCCTTTACAGGTGTCCTCTTGTGGAAACATTCCAGTTCCTAACCTTGCTCTCTTGCTTAAAGCCCAGCCTTCTCTTTAAAAATGTTTAGCTCTTCAGCTCTCCAATTGCAAATCTTTACTTCTCTTCTATGAATCCCACCCTGGCCCTGGGCTATTGCCTGGATAATGAAAGGATACAGTAGCCACAGCAATGCTCTTTATAACGAGGAGACTCAGGACAGCCGCGGTGGGCTTTACACCTCAAAGGCCAATGCATCTTGAAATCTCTGTCAGTCCAATATAAACCTTTGCATCTTCATCATTCTGGCGGTTTTTTAATTGGGTAATTGTTGGACTAAACATCTCGAACACCTTTTCTAGTAGAAACAATACTTTTTAAAAAGATACTACTCTCTAAATCTGTATTAAAGATGATAAACTCTTTCTAATTGTAAAGTTACTTGTCTAAATTCCCCCTGGCCACAGTAGAAATAGAATTTTACAAGACTGTGCCAAAAAAGTTTTGGCTTCTTTTTCCTACTTCCAGGCCATCTCCAGAAGTCTACCTGTGCTTCAAAACTAAAGCCTACCAAAGTATCTTGCCAAGCAAAGGAACTTTCTGTCTCGATGGCCAACATTGATAACATGAAGATGAGGAGGAGCTTTGTTCCTTTGGGCTAGGATGAATTTGTGGGCAGGCTCCACCTCTCAATAATTTCCATTAGGTAAAGGAAGAAGATGTACCGTAAAATCTAATATGGCTGTCTGGTGCATAATGACCCCATACTCCTGTCCCTCAGAAATGAACAGAAGACCGGTCTGAAGCAGTCATGGTGCTCTGTGTTTTTACCCATAGGAAGTCACCCAAGGGTGAGAAGCATAATTTAAGCCTAGCTACTCAGAGGCTTGCCCCAGGATTCTCTTTAACTCTGAACCCTTTTCCTTTAGGGATTAAGAGAGAGGTCGTGACAGAGAAAACTCTATTTTTCCCATGAAGAAAGAGACTTTCCTCATAATAAAATTGAATAAAACCAACATGCAGAAGACCAGAAGACTATGCTATTAGTGTTGAAGTACTGGTTCCAGTCACAGAGGTCTTAAGTTCCTAAGTTCTTAAGTTCCATAGTTCCTAAGAACTATCCTTCAACTCTGAGTTATTCCAGTATATTTTCACATGAGCTCAGCTTTTACTTAAACTAGATTTGAGCTAGATTTTTTTCTTGAAAAAAAGAATGGTCCAGGGATTATACCCTCTCCAGAACAAATCACCTCCCTGAGCATGGAGATGCAAGCAAAAAAAGTTATTTTCAGCAAATGTAAACAAATCCTACCAATGCAATCAGGAATTCCTCCTCTGGCTCATGATATTATTCCAAATATGACTCTTGGGAAAACAATTTTCTAACATGATGGTTTGATAGCACTAATGCTGTAACCCTTAGTCAACCAGTTGAGTAAAGCTCAATGAGAGGCCCCGGCCTATCCTGCTGGGCCCAGCTCTTCCTACATATTGAATCAACTGCATTTGCCACAGGTTTGTGTTCAAAACATAATTGCAATATACTTGTGCATGTGATATCAAGTAATTATTGGGTAATGTGGTCAATGAAGCAAAATAAGGTGGCATACCAATAAATGTACTTGGAACCATGTCATAATATTTGCTAAAGGCATTTTTTCTTCTTCCAACTTAATAAAAATTATGATTTTTAGGTGAGGGTAGGATGGTGGATGAGAAATTTTATAAGGCTCCAATAAGCCATTAGCTGGGGTTTCCACTGTTCTGAGAGAGCTCAGCACGATCACGCAGATCGTCACTACCACTGATCCAGGTCTGTCTCCCCTGAAGAAGTGGGGAGATTCAAGGAACCACCTTCGACAAACATCCAACCTGGTATTCCTGATATTTCCAAGTATTTTCTTTGGGAATATCATAATAGACTGTGATTTCTATAACATTTGTGTATCAGTTCATTAACTCTGAGCCAATCCTACAAAGAACTTCTTCAGAGGTACACAAATCAAGTAATCCTAGCACTTGGGAGGTTGAGGGCCGAGGCAAAAGAATCGCGAGTTCACAGTCTCGCTGCGCCTTCCCCGAGGCTGCGCCCCATGTCCCAGCCCCAGCCCCAGCCCCACCTGAAGCCTGCTGCCTCCCAGCGGCCCCAACGCGCTGCCGCCGCCCGCCAACCCGCGGAGCATGTCAGTGAAAAGACCAGTGGATCAGCTCCCAAACCAGGAGAAAAGAAAGAAGCAGACGAGCAGAAAGCAGCAAGCCTCAGGAGTCAGCCCTCCAGAGCCCACGCTAGTGGGACAGACCAGGCCACCGAGATGTCAGCCTCTGGAGCAACTAGCAAGCCTTCCAGTATGAATCCCACAGAGACTAAGGCTGTAAAAACAGAACCTGAGAAGTCACAGTCAAAGTTATCTGTGGTTCATGAAAAAAAGCCCCAAGAAGAAAAGCCAAAGGAACATGCAGAGCCAAAAAGCCTACCCCAGCATGCATCAGATGTAGGAAGCAAACCTGCTCACAGTGAAAAAGCAGCCTCTAGATCTAAGGAACAGCTGACATCAGAAAGGTCAACGGAACCAAAGACTAAATCACAAGCCACTGTTTCTGTGGAGAGAGAGAGTGCTGTTGCTGGGGTGGCTGCAAGTTCTGGCAAACCAGATGACAAGAAAAAAGAAAAGAAATCACTAATGCCAGCTGCACCAGTTGAATCCAAACCAGATAAACCATCTGGAAAGTCAGGCATTGATGCTGCTTTGGATGACTTAATAGACACATTAGAAGAACCTGAAGAAACTAACGAAGATAATTCAGCATATACTGGACCAGAAATTTCGGATCCAATGTATTCCACCTATATTGAGGAGCTGGGTAAAAGAGAGATCACAATTCCTCCAAAATATAGGGAACTTTTGGCTAAAAAAGGTGTCACAGGGCCTCCTCCAGACCCGTCGAAAGCCATGGGGCCTGATGATGCTATAGATGCCTTGTCATCATACCTGCAGTTCTCCTACTGCTGGCGGACAGAAAACTGACAAACAGAGATCTACAGAAGTTTTAAAAGCTCAGTCAGCTGGGGTAATCAGAAGTGCTGCTCCAACCCAGGAGAAAAATAGAAAAGTAGAGGAGGATGCTATGAACCTTCATGCAGTGGAGGCTCTGTCAGCTTCATTGGGCACCCAGGAACCCGAACCTGCGTTCAACCTCAGCTCTGTTAAGGAAGTTGAGGCAAAAGCTAAAGAAGAAAAGCTGAAGAAGTGTGGTGATGGTGAAGAAACAGTCCCATCTGAGTACAGACTAAAGTCAGCCATGGATAAAGATGGAAAACCACTATTGCCAGAGCCTGAAGAAAAACCCACGCCCCTGAGTGAATCAGAGCTCATTGATGAACTTTCAGAAGATTTTGACCAGTCTAAATGTAAAGAAAAACAATTTAAGCCAACTGAAAAAACAGAAAAATCTAAGGCTGCTGCTGCAGCTCCTGTGGCAGAGGTGGTGTCTTCCACCTCCATGTGTAGTGTACAGATGGCACCACCCAAGCCAGCTTCCTCGAGAAGCACAGTGCCAGATGACAATGTAGAGGTCCTGGCTGGTAGCCTAGGGAAAAAGGAGCCAGATCCAGAAGATGGAAAACCTGTGGTGGATAAAGTCAAGGAGAAAGCCAGAGAGGAAGACCGTGAAAAACTTGGTGAAAAAGAAGAAACAATTCCTCCTGATTATAGATGAGAAGAAGTCAAGGATAAAGATGGAAAACCACTCCTGTCAAAAGAGGCCAAGAAACCACTTCCACCCTGGAGTGACGACTTCCTTCTCCATGCGCTGTCTCAGGATTTCTCCAGTCCTGCAGATACCTCCTCTCTTAAGTTTGACGATGCTAAACTTTCTGCTGTCATCTCTGAAGTGGTTTCCCAAGCCCCAGCTTCAGCCACCCACTCGGCAGGCCCACCCCCATACACTGCAAGTGACAGAGAACTGGATGATGCTTTGGATAAACTTTCTGACAGTCTTGGGCAAAGGCAGCCTGACCCAGATGAGAACAAACCAATGGAGGCTAAAGTAAAGGAAAAAGCTGAGCACAGAGACAAGCTGGGGGAAAGGGATGACACCATCCCACCTGACTATAGACATCTTCTGGAAGGCGATGGGCAGAACAAACCAGCGAAGCCACCTACCAAGAAATCAAAAGAATCAAAGAAGCCCGCAGATGACAAAGACCCCATCGAGGTCCTCTCAGGAGATCTGGACAGCTGGCCCTCATCTGCAGAAACCTCACAGAACACAGCAAAGGACAAGAACAAGAGGAGTGCTTCCAGTTCCAAAGCACCAAAGAATGAAAGTAAAGCAAAGGAATCGGCAAAGAAAACGGAGGAAGCTTCCAAGCCAAAAGGTGATGAAAAAAATACAAAAAAAGATGATGACAAAAAAACAAGTTAAAGTTTACATTATTTGGTATCTGCATATAAAGCCTTCAGCTGGTGGATGGTGACTTTTGAAGAACAAAAGGCATTGGCAACAGAAAAATTTTTCTGAGCGGCTTCTCAACAGTGATATTTGTTAAGTCTTTTGACATCATAAACATTGGTTTGTTATTCTTTTCCAGAGGGAAGATGAATTTAACTGGTTCACCTGTGCTACTGTATTGAGTACTGATAAACTGAATTTTTAAAAATTGCCTTCAGTTGGGAAAGGAAGCTTTATATTTCTAAGAAATATATTTGATAAAGTTTATTAAAGCAATAACAAAAAAAGAGAAAAACATTGCAAACTTTTGCACATTCTACACACAGTGCCTATAAATCTCATTAGTATTTTCAGTTTGCACTTCGTTTTTTTTAGCGCTTAGTGCTCTAAACATTTGTCAGTGTTCTGATTTCCTATTACCCCCTTTCATCTTGAGCTTTTGAACTGTATTTGATGTTTCTTTGGGTTTTTGTTCATAAGTCAAATATAAGATGTTGTACATTGGGTGCATATTCCCTCTTGTGCTGCAAATAATAAATTAATAATAGATAACCTGGATGAGCTAGGAAGCACCAAAAGAAAAAAAAGAATCATGAGTTCAAACCCAATCTGGGCAACTTAGCAATTTAATAAGACACTATCAAAAGAAAAAAAGACAAAGAAGAAGCCTGGGGGTGTAACTCAGTGCTGAAAGCAGTGTTCAATCTTCAGTGTCATGAAGGGTGGGAATGAACTCATGTGTCTATATTTTATACAAGACTCATTCAATTTCAAATTTCTGTCAATGCATGGCCTAGATGGCAGAAGCATCTCCTTGTCTCTTTGGGTGGCTCAAAGACCATTTCATATCTTCTCCAGTGAAAAGTCCTGGGCCTATCCTCACATCTCTTGGAATTCCGGTACTTCCATTCTCATTGTCATTTCCAGCTCCTGAACACTGCCTCCTCTGATTGGTTTAATTGATGGATTATCTTGCCACAGAGCACATACTGTCCTTCTTCTCTACTACGTGAATCCAATCATGGAACCCAGCATCTCTAGTCCCACAGGACACATGCTCACACATGTACAACCTTCACACAGCACACAGTCTACACAGAATTCATGAAGATCTGGGATGCTGAAGGTGGATTTTGCATCACAGAAATAAAAGGATCATAAAATTGAACATCACAAAATCTACATCTTCAAAGATTTTCAGTGGTACCACATTTCTCTCCCACATTCCCCTACCTCTTAGTTTTTGCCACTTCTGTATGTTTATTACAGAGGTGTTTAGCTATGACTCACCTTTGTCCTCCACTACCTCCTGCTTTTAGGAGGATCTTCCACCCCCAGAAACTTACCATATATTTCCCTAGCAGAGATTCTGGTGTTAGCTGTTAAAAATCTCCCCTCCCTATTAGTATACATAGAATGAATTGAACCCTGAAACAAAAATTTTACAGCGCACGAGTTTTTTTGTATTTAATTTCATGTGGGCTTATACTGGAACAACAAAACTCTCAGTACACTTCACATCTCTTCTGTCCAAAGAACAATGCAGTACTGGGGATGTAATTCAGTGATAAAGTGCTTGCCTAGGGTGCACAAGGCTCTGGGTTTGATCCCCAGTACCACTACATCAACTGAGGAGGGGGGAAGATTGTATTACCCAGTTCATCTGCTGCAGGTAATTCTCATCAAGTATTGATATTGCTACCATACTCTTAAAATTTTTTTTTTTTTTTTGGTACCGGGGATCGAACTTGGGTACTTGTGCTTGCGCAGCAGGCGATGAAACCACTGAGCTAAATCCCTGGCCCCATACTCTTGGATAGTGTGCTGTAAGAACATTTGCATTCTCAATGTATAACAAATTAATTGACTCTTAAATTAAATTTTAAAAGACACATTTGCAAAAGTGGAAAGGAAACTAGATTTTTTTTCCTGCAGCAGAATATGTCGGACTTAAGAATTTCAGTGACAGCAGGAAATAGCTGGTCTGTGGATAGATGTTTGTCCTCTAATGTGATTAATAACTACATCATTTTTGGACTTAGAAGTGGAGTGTTTTTCCAATTATGCATGGTAATTTTGGTCAAATAAATTGCTTATTTTTTACTTTGCTATTTTATTTCCCAGAATACAGGAAAACAGGCAGGATTTCTCTTCTAGAGAGGCCAAGTAATGCATAGGGATGACAATCCATGAATTGGAAATCCTCTCTTTGAGTCCATAAATATACTTGCATGAGATTTTCCTGGACATGGAAGGGCTAGAATTTTAATGTGGTGGCCTAAGTGGCAGCTACCTAAAGTCAATTCAACAACAGGAGATTCAGGTGACAGGTCATCTTTCTTCCTCAAAACCACAGAGGTGATGTCAACTTCCCCGGGACTGCTGGCCAGTCAGCTGCTCAGGGCTCACCTGTGTCTGATCTTTTCCTCCCTCCACCCCTAGAGTGTTGCTTGTTCTGATTCAGATTCAGAATAGGTCTCACCAAACCCCAGCCCTATAGACCTCTGTGCAATTCCCCAAATGTGCGAGGCACGTCCTGCTGTTAGAGTCTGTCCTGATGCTTCTCTAGCTGCAGAGCTTGTCCTCTGGGCATCCCTATGACAGCTCCACTCCCATTGTCCTTTCAGAGAGGCATTCTCCACTATCCTATCTCAAACAGGAGCCTGTCACCCTTTTTCTCTCTTCCTCGATTCATCTTTCTCCATAGAATTTATTGCTACCTGATATTGTATGATAAACTCACTTTCTCTCTCCCTATTGGGAAGTCCCTGAGGTCAAGGACTTTGTTTAATTCACACTAAGTCCCCAGTACCTAGAACAGTGACACTCACATAGTGTGTAGAATTAATGATCAAATGAATGAGCGATGGCCCTGGAAGAAATTGTAGCTTAGTGGTGTACAGAATGGACTTCAAAGATAGAAGACGCAGGTTCAAGTTCCAGCACCTCTGCCTACAGGCTGTCTAAACTTCACTAAGTCACTGCACCCAGCTCATAGGTTATTGTACAGCTAAACACGATAATAAATGAAATTCATGTGGCAGGTTAATTCATTCATTTTCCCATTGTTCCAGGGTTCTTATTTTATAGATAAGGAACCAGAAGGTGACTGAGGCAGAGGGACCAGGGCAGCATCTCCAATCTTAAAAATACTATTTGCAAAGAAGAAAAAAATCCCCTCTTGAAGGCACCCTAAACAGGCATCCTTAAGTACATACATTCACTTTGACTCAGTAGTTTTATTTCTGCAAATAATTGTGTATTGTACAAAGATTTACCTGCACAGATTTTTAACGCCAACATTATTTACAATAGAAAGATATTAGAAATATACTAAATTTCAACAGGGAATTGATTCTAAAAATTCTGGCATAGTCATGTGATAGAATGTCACATAGCAGTTTAGAATGGAATTGAGGAAGAGTAGTTAATTTGAGAAATTGCTTACATATACTCAAATTAAAAGGAAAAATGAAAATAAACCAAAAGGTCTGTGTGGTTTGAATCATGATGAATTACATTTTCTTTTTTGTGTTTCTCTGGCTTTCCCATATTTTCTCCAATAAATAGGCATTATCTTTAAACTTGATCTTTTAAATAAAAAACTAGTGTGTTGGCAGCTTCATAATAAAGCATCGGTATATTTTGTGGAGAAAACAATGAGAGCAGCCTAAACCTAAAGGGTGTCCCTGATCCTGATGGAATGGAATTCTTATCTCCGTCTCTAAATGTCATGGTTTTAAGGAGGAACCTCCCTCCAGGCTTTGCACACTGCAGATTCCAGAGTATTCTGGCTTCATGACCTGTGTGTGTGTCTGACCATCTACATTTCTCTGTATTAGCACATTTAACTGATGACCTTAGCTGTGTTGCATTTTTGAAAACCGAATTGACTTACAGCATTACTCATTAGATTTAAGTGCTGAGATGATTCATCATTTACAGTAAATCTATTAGATAGATTACACTGCAAAATTCACTATTGTCAGTGTGGCAGGCCTGCCTGGAAATTAAGAATGGGAAGAGAAATTGAAGGAGAGAGATTCCTATCCGTGATTTGAAATTTAAACTTAGATAGCTATGACAAATATCTGAGCCCCAGCCAAAAAGGACCAAGGCATCTGTCACATGTCTTAAATATTCCACTCTAATAATAGCCTAGGATTTCTTTTGGAATAGGTTAATGCCTTTCTTCATAAGGAAAAGTCTTGCATGCTAAAATACTTTAAGGAGTATTTCCTTACCCTTTAAAAAGATATTCACATCTTGACTTGGCTGCATATGTGTTGCATGTAATGATTGTTGGGCCTCTGCTGGTTAAATATAGCCCCAAACCAAGAGCGTGTTCAGCCGGGGGCCCTCACTCACCAGATGTTATTCCACTAATAGTCAGTGAGCTCATCCTTGGTGTGGAAGGTTATTCATTTGGGAGAGAATAATGAAAGTGAGACAATCATTACATCACCTTTTCCTGTGCATTATCCTCCCCTGCAGCTAACAAGGAAAACATGCTGCCCTGTTCGTTATACACTCACTCCTGTCTCTGCTTTCAGAGATCTTCATGAGGTGAATCATGAGATAATTATAGTGCAAATTAAAATGTGAATATAGTGTCTGATTATGAACACTGGGAGAGTTAGACCTTGGCACAGCTGCCACCTCAGACCCCACCTCAGGGATGTGTGGGGTATGGCGATGATTCTCAGCTCCCAGAGGTCCGGGCCTCTCCTCACCACTTTGGGGATCGTCTCATTGTCCGAAGTTGGCCACTGGGGAGGCAGACACTGCTGTTTCCAGATACATCAAGACTTCTGGAGAATGGAGTAAACTTTAAAAATCATGCTCATGAGAGCATGCCTTTTTTTATTTGAATGACTCATGTGAGCAACCTATCAAACCTCGCGCTCAGAGTAGAATTAATTTATAGATAATAGAGCAAAAGAGGGAAAGACTGCTACATCACACATACATACCACACATATGTGTGTTATTTGTATATTCTTTAAAAACAAAGGCAATCTTTATGTGAGAAACTGACTTTTAAAAGAAAGCACATGTTTATTAGCCAATAGCCTTAACTCACTGCTGAATTGTACTGCAACGTCCTTCTTAATATGGTAACTACTGAACAACAAATAATTTCCAGTACTAAACGTATTTAATATTAAATGTATTTAAAGGCCTTCATTTTCTACCAGGGGCTTAAACTGTCTTTACTTTTCTCATGTCTTATCCATCTTTATGGAACAGAATCACAAAGGAAAGGGAAATACCTTACGAACAACCAGCTCTATGAGCATGGCTATAGCTGGACATCTGCAGTATTTCTTTTCTCTTCTTCATGCCTCTTGAGCTGTATGGTGGTTTAGATCTAGAATGTCCACCAAAATTTTCATGTGCTCAGAAGTGGGGCTTTCAGAAGGTGATTGGATCATGGGAGTGCTATACTTAACAGTGGACTCATCCAGTAATGGTTCAGTAGCTAAATGTGCTCTTAGGAGGTGGAGCCTGGTCACAGGAGGTTGGGGTGATGACCCAGGGTTCCATGACTGGGAAGGGTATATCCACCTTCCAGGCTCCTCCCTTCTTCTCTGCTTCATGGCCACTATAAGTGAGCAGCTGTCCTCTGCTGGCCCCCTCTGCCATGTCCTTTCTGCCTTTGAGTCTGCCGATCATAGACTGAGACGAGCCAAAATCAACCCTCTCCTCCTTTAAATTTAAGTTTAAGTGGGTATTTTGTCCCAGTGACAAGAAAGTAACCAAGACGTGCTGATTGATCCACCTAATTGTTATCTCAGGAAGAAAGTTTGATGGCTGGGGAAATAGCCAATAACACAGCCTCCCGTATTTAAATCTCTATTCTATTTTTTCTCATGATGATCACTACCTCATATCTGTCACCTTTTGTAGCACACTTTGTGCAAACAGGACTGGAATGAAAATCAGGGCTCCTGGGCACAGTACCCAACGTCATCATTTTCTCTGACTTCCCTTCCTTCCAGTTTTCAGAGTTACCAGTTGTACAGTTTGAACAACAGTATCACAGGTGGCCAAATCTCCTAGAGTCCAAGGCATATACGTATTTAATAAGTCTGAATAGGCTGGACATGCCACTGCATCTAGGGATGCACTGCAAATTCAAGGCTCCATGCACTTCCCTCCTCACAGAGCCCTACCCTGTGCAAAGATAATAAAAGCTATATTTTATGATTCCATTAACATAATAAATACAAGAATAATAAAAATCTATAATATAGATATATAATATAATAATCTATAATAAAGTTTTCCTTGACCTATAGCTTCCCTTATTTTTCTTCCAATGCTAATGTTTTCATGAGCTCCTAAAAGTATTGTGGGCCCTCGCTGCTGTGCTGATAATGTCAGCCTTGCCCTCATTACAAAACCGCCACAAGGGTATCACAATCCCCAACCTGCAACTATACTACAAAGCTACAGTGATAAAAACAGCATGGTACTGGCAAAGAAACAGGCTTGAGGACCAGTGGAACAGATTAGAAGATGCAGAAACAACGCCAGACACACTCAGCCATCTCATCTTCGACAAAGGAGCCAAACACCCTCACTGGAGGAAAGATAGCCTCTTTAATAAATGGTGCTGGAAAAATTGGGCTTCAACTTGCCAAAGATTAAAACTAGACCTGTATCTCTCACCATGCACTAAACTAAAATCAAAATGGATTAAAGATCTAAATATTAAAATAGAAACTCTGAACCAGTTGGAACAGAGGTTAGGTAGAACCCTTGAAGACATTGGTGTAGGAAAAGATTTTATGAACAAAACCTCAGTTGCCCGTGAACTAGCACAAACAATCAACAAATGGGATCTCTTCTTATTAAAAAGCTTCTGCACAGCAAGAGAAACCACCAGCAGTGTGAAGAGACAACCCACAATGTGGGAAAAAATCTTCACCTGCTCTTCCTCAGACAAAGGTCTACTATCTTGAATCTATAAACAACTTAAAAAGATCAGATCTCCCAAATTTAAAGACCCAATCCAAAAATGGGCATCTGAAATGAACAGACATTTCTCAGACAAAGAAGTAGAAATAGCAAATAAATACATGAAAAAATGTTCAACATCACTGGTCATTCGAGAGATGCAAATGAAAAGAACGCTGAGATTCCACTTCACTCCAGAAAGAATGGCTGCTATCATGAAATCAACCAATAACAAATGCTGGTGGGGCTGTGGGGAAAGAGGAACCCTGCTCCACTGCTGGTGGGAGTGTAGACTGGTGCAAGCACTGTGGAAATCAGTATGGAGATACCTCAAAGAACTAGGACTGGAAGTCCCATTTGACCCCCTATTCCACTGCTGGGGATCTTCCCCAAAGAATTAAAAGAATCATACCACAGTGATATATATGCACCCATGTTCATAGCAGCACAGTTTGTAATAGCTAAAACTTGGAAACAGCCCAAATGCCCATCAACTGGAGACTGGATAAAGAAAATGTGGTTTTTTTTATAAAATGGAGTACTACTCAGTCATAAAAAATGAGAAATTAGAGACATTTATAGCTAAGTGGATGCACATTGAGGCCATACTCTTAAGTGAAATAAATAGGACACACATGTGTAAATACCGAATAGTTTCTCTGGTGTGAGAAACTAAAAGTGTAAATAAGGACTAAATGTATAATAGGTCATGTGAAATAGGAAGAAAAGGGGCAAAGGGGAAGGAAGTGGGAGGGCTAAGGGAAAGGAT
Organism: Heterocephalus glaber; assembly: GCF_053883595.1. NCBI lineage: Eukaryota > Metazoa > Chordata > Mammalia > Rodentia > Bathyergidae > Heterocephalus > Heterocephalus glaber. The sequence continues at coordinate 4,156,772 of NW_028258365.1, read as the reverse complement.
AGAAGGGAATGGGATTAATATGAGAAAATGGAAAAATAGGAACAAAATCTTTGTAAATAGGGAGGAATGGAGGGGTTGAAGGGAGGGCTGGGCAAAGGTGAAAAACAAGAACCAAGAGAGACCATGTAAAGGTGCAAATTTCCAATGATGAATGTCATTATATTGTATACCTAAAATGTACCAATTATTAGAATGAATAATCGATAATGTAAAATAGGAATAAAAGGTCCAAAGGGGTAGCGGTAGTGGGAGGCACGGGAAAGGAAAGAAGGGAAAGGAAAAAATGATGAGAAATGGAAAAAATGGAAATAAAGTCTTTGTAAATAGGGAAGGGTGGAGGGGGTGAAGGGAGGGCTAGGAATGGGGAAAAAACAAGAACCAAGATGCATTATATAAAGGTACAATTCCCAATGAGAAATGTAATTGTGTTGTATACCTACAATGTACCAATAAAAGAATTTAATACAAAAAAAAAAAAAAACGCCACAAGAGGATCACACTGCCCTCTCCTCCCCATCCTGGATGCTTTTGTTGTTGTCATTCTCTTCCTCTCCCTTCTATTCCATTCTTGCTGATTTATTCAATGAATATAGATTACCTCTTCCCTATCTTTCTAACATCTTTCTTGGGTTCTCCAAATCTGGTTCTTCAACACTTACAAAGAAACCCAGAGTTAAAAGTGTTGAAAATCATTCAAGGGAGAGTGGAGGTGTGATTTCAGTTCCGTTCTGGCTGCTGTCCTCTACTGTCTCTGCAGACCTTTCTACATGGATCAGAAGTACTAGGGAGGGAGGGGGGTGGGGGGTGGAGAGGTTTCTGTAATTGTGTGCACGAAATTTTAAGAATTTTTTTATTTCTATCTTTCTTGCATTTTAAAACTAAGCATTTGGGCTGAGAAAGGACCTCAGTGGTAGAGCACGTGTTTAGCATGAGCTAGGTCCTGGGTACAATCTTTGGCATCAAAACAATAAAAATAAATACAAATCAAAAAGCACATTTTAATGGAAATTATAGAAACATTAAAATCCAATTTTGATAAGCATAAACTACTGTAATTTCCCAGAATAGATGTTGACCCAGATTTTATTTACCAGCTACAAAACAGTTCCCTCAGTGGAGAAACAGCACCTCATTATTATACCTCCTCTCTGCCCTTGGACACTACCCTTTCTGGCGCACTCTGGACTTGGCAATGATGGCTTGCTTTGGCCAATGTGGATAATAGCAAACATACTGCAGGCAGAGCTTTAAATGAGATGTTTGTTTGCTTGCTGGCTTCTTTGTTTGTTTGACTGTTCACTGTGTAGCTCAGGCTGACCTCAATGTAGCAATCCTCCTGCATCAGCCTTCTCAGGGCTGGGATTACAGGTGTGTGCCACTACAGCCAGCCATGAACTACTTTTTTTGTTTTTTGTTTTTTTTGGGGGGGTGTAGTACTGAGGAACGAACTCAGGACCTTGCACTTGTGAGGCAGGCGCGAGGCCACTGAGCTAAATCCCCAGCCCCATGAACTGTTTTTTGAGATCACTTGTTGGACTGGAGATTAAGGCACATCCCCTGGATGACTTGCATGTTTCCCACAGTCAACACAATTACACACACACACACTCAAATTGTATTTTTAAAACCCTTTTGATTGCTATCACCTGAAAGTGCAAAAAGAACGTCTCTAGATTACACACACACACACACACACACACACACACACACACACAGGTGGCTCCAACACAGCTCACCATATGGTCTTCATTTTCCACATCTATTTTTGTTTATATTAACTCAAGAATTCTGCCATGGTAGCTGGCTGGTGAACCTTTGCCTTATGTGTTCCTCTTCTATTCCACATAGGGCTTAGTTGGAAATATTTCTTGGGTGCTCTTTTCTTCAGTTTTCCTCACACAGGAAAAAGAATTCAGAGCTAAGTTGTGTGGTAAAAATCGTATTTGTGTCAATATCTTCTTTGAAGATGCAACCCTACCTCTGGATTATCTAAATCAGTTTCCTTTTGTATTTTATTTTATTTAAAGCCATAGTCTTACCACTTCCTTCTTGTTCCTCCAAGGGAAAAAAATGCAAAGAACCCTGAATGATGTTAGCAGGTGCAGAACCAGTAAACAATCAGGCAAGTACCGAAAGCCCATCAAAGACTTTTTCTTTTTCCCCCCAGTACTGGGGATAGAACCCAGGCCTCCCAAAGTGCAAGGATACAGGTGGGAGCCTTGTATTCATCTGGATATTGCAGAAAGTTATAGGTGGTTCCTGATGAAATGAGATACTGCCTGGATGTACACAGCTCTCCGGCATGAGGGTGGGGTGCAGACCCAGGAGGCCCGGAGAGTGAAGACCTTCCTGAAACAGCAGCTGCTACTCAACCCGACAACTGTTGCCATGAGGGGCAAAGGCTCAGTCTTACCAGGTCAGTGATTTTTTTCCCCAAAAAGCTATAAATCAAGATTTTTTTCATGGAATCGTTCCATTTTTGGGAAACCTTTCCATTTAAAAAGTTATCAACTAATTCAATTTAAAAAAAAATACTGTGTGGGCCAACAAGTGTGCAGACCAAATCAAATAAGTGTGCAGCTCAGTTTGTGCTGTCTGCTTTATGTTCCAAATTCCCTCTGAATTTAAAAATGCTTACCTTTTAAAATGACCTGGTGACATTCATAACAACCTCTGTACACTGTATGGAGCAAAAACCCTGAATAAGCTTCCTTGTATATAAGTCCTAAACAATGAAACCCCCACTCGAAGCATGTAGCACAACAAGCCAATGTAAGTTCCTGATACTATTTTTCACCTATAAATAATCGCTTTAATATCATATAAATTCAGGCTGAATTATGTGTATATCATCTTATCTTTTCTAGGATCCAGTCTCTATTAATAATCCCCCACAACCCATGCTTGTAGTACTACCCCATAACAAAAATGACCCCTGTAAAAGATGGTATAGCAACTCAAAGCAATCTTTTACAGGGGTAAAAGAATGCATATTGGAATGTACATGAATTATAAAGGTATAGTTAGATGAGTTTCACCAAACAAGCAGTAGCCAACTGAAAATACAAAAATACACAAAAAAATATTACCACCAAATAACAAACCAGTAAATTTGGGGTATTATTTTTCTTAAATTTGGAATAACTAGAAATGGGAATTCTTATAATATACCTTGACTTCTAAGAAGCAAGAAACACCCTCTATGGGATAATTAAGTTAAAGTGTATATTTATTATTTTCTCCAATTTTCTAAACTGACTTTTTTCTTCTTTTCTTTGCTGTCCTGGAGATGAACCAGATCCTAGTGTGTGCTAGGCAAGTGTTCTACTGTTGAGTTACATCTCTAAGTCCACACTGATCTTTTTTTTAAGAGGCAGCTTCCTAACTGGGGGGGCTCATCTCCCCAGATCTTGTAATCATCAAGTTGTTCAAATGAAAAGTAGAGAGAAACACATAGGCATATAAAATTGGCTTCACAATTCATCTCAAATATGAAATTCCTTTTTTCTCTATCACTCAAAGTGGAAATTAGACAGTAAAAAGCAAAGTTAAAGTCTCATTTCAAAAATTAGCTCATTCAAAGTATGACTAATATCTTTCTCCTAACCTAAAAACAAGGCACTGTTCTATGAATTTATACAGTTAACTTTGAAAAATGAAGACAATACTTACGCCAAAGGTTCTTTGAGTTATAAGAAAAGATATACGTATTACTGTCAAGACTATTATATTTAGATAAGATTTATAAGCTGAATGATTTCAAAAAGAGCAAAGTTTCTTTTGATTTTGAAAGTGAAACTTTCAATAGAAAACATGCGGCAATCTTGCAGAAGACAAATTATAACACAAAGCATGATGCAAACATCAAGATGAGTTAGTTATCAAATATTGACATAAACTTATCTAGTTCACTGAAAAACAAGGTAAAAAGAGGAGCCATGTTGGGTTATTTGATATTTTTGTCAAACAAATGAAAGAATAAAAGCATAGGGCCGGGGATTTAGCTCAGTGTTTCTGCTGCCTGCCTCGCAAGCACAAGGACCCAAGTTCGATCTCTGGTACCAAAAAAAAAAAAAAAAAAAAAACAGAATAAAAGCATATTAGTACTCTGTGGCCAAGTGTGTTTTAGTGCTGAAATAAAAGATGGGGATGAACATGCAAAACTCAAGATTGGGCCTCGTATGGTGGTGCACAGCTGTAATCCTAGCACTCAGGATGCTCAGGCAAGGAGGATTGCTGTGAGTTCGAGCCCAGCCTGAACCAGGGTTTCAGGTATGGCTCAGTGGAAGAGTGCTTGCCTAGCATACATGAGGACTTAGGTTTGATTTTTAAAGAAAGGGTAAAACTAAAAATCAATCACCATCAAATACCACACTAACAGAATGAGGGAAAATATATATGATTATATCCGTTGATGCAGAAAAATCATTTAACAAAATTCAACCCTTTTATGATTTAAAAACATTCAACAAACTAGGAACAAAGAAAAATGCCACATAACAGAGATCATCTATGAAAAGCCCACAGCTAGTATCATACTTAATGGTAAAAGATCGTAAACTTTATCTCTTAGGTCAGGAAAAAGAGAAGTAAGTACACCCACTTCTGCCGCTTCTAACATAGCACTGCCCTTCTCACCCAGAGGAATCATGCCAGTAAAGGGGAGAGAAGGCATCCAAATTGGAAAGGAAAAAGTAAAATTATCTCTGTTCACAGACAACATGATTTATATGGAGAACATGCTACAGATTCCACACACCCAAAAACTGTTAGAAGAAATAAACGAAATTAACAAAGTTAAAGGATACAAAATCAACATATAGCAAGGGATGGTGGCCCATGTCTATAATCCCAGCACTCAGGAGGCTGAAGCAGGACAACTGTTGGAAGTTTGAGGTCAACCTGGGCTACATAGTGAGTTCAAGGTTGGCCTGAACAACATAGTGTGACCCTGTCTCAAAAAAAAAAAATCAGTTCTGCTTCTGTACAGTTAATAATATACAATCCAAAAGGAAATTATGAAAACAACTCCATTTACAATAAACTTAATCAAAGAGCAAAGAGACTTTCACAAAAATCAAAGAAGACGTAAACAAATGGAAATATATTGTTTGTTCATAAATTGGAAGGCATCATATTGTTAAGCTCTCCATACTTCCCAAAGCAATCTAGAGAGTTAATGCAATACCTATCAAGATCCCAAAAGATTTTTTTTGCAAAAATAGAAAATTCATCTCAAAATCCATATGGAATCTCAAAGGACTTCGGGGAAGCAAAAAGTCCTGAGTAAGAATACAATTGGATGTGTGTCCTATTTATTTCACTTAAGAGTATCACCTCACTCACTCGTAAGTGAAATAAATAGGACACACATGTATAAATACCAAATAGTTTCTCTGGTGTGAGAAACTGAAAGTGTAAGTAAGGACTAAAATGTATAACAGGTAATGTGAAATAGGAAGAAAAGGGGCAAAGGGGGAGGGGAAGTGGGAGGGCTAGGGGAAAGAATAGAAGGGAATGGCATTAATATGAGAAAATGGAAAAATAGGAACAAAATCTTTGTAAATAGGGAGGAATGGAGGGGTTGAAGGGAAGGCTGGGCAAGGGTGAAAAATAAGAACCAAGAGAGACTATGTAAAGGTGCAAATTTCCAATGATGAATGTCATTATATTGTATACCTAAAATGTACCAATGATTAGAATGAATAATCGATAATGCAAAATAGGAAGAAAAGGTCCAAAGGGGTAGGGGTAGTGGGAGGGGCAGGGGAAAGGAAAGAAGGGAAAGGAAAAATGATGAGAAATGGAAAAAATGGAAATAAAGTCTTTGTAAATAGGGAAGGGTGGAGGGGGTGAAGGGAGGGCTAGGAATGGGGAAGAAATAAGAACCAAGATGAATTATGTAAAGGTACAATTCCCAATGAGAAATGTAATTGTGTTGCATACCTACAATGTACCAATAAAAGAATTTAATAAAAGTAAAGTAAAATAAAATAAAATAATACAATTGGAGGTTGTGGTGGATATTGACTAATGGCCAACTTATAATGCCCAGCTGAACTCAATCAGCATGGTCTGGGCGTGGAGGACCCACCTGAGGACTGTTACCAATAGCCATAAAAAGAGACCTGGAGGGGAAGATCTGGGCCTGTGGGTTTGCTAGGGGAAGCTTGCTGCGGATGGTTTTGATGCAAACTAGGCTGTTCTCTGAGGAGGGGCTCAGAGCCTCGCTGTCACTGGGAATGGCTGCTGTCTGGTCTTCACCATGAGCATCACTTTCTGGCTCCACTGTGGATCCCTGAGCCTGGTGGCACAAATCCTTCACCCCACCAGTGCAGGTTCTGGCTTCCCCCACTGACCTTTGGGCCTTCCAGGTGCAGATCCTCAATACAGACAAGCATGAGACATTGTCATGGGCTCTGGGCCACTGGCTGGACTCGAGGTGGACATTGCCTTGGACTCTAAGCCTTTAGCTGGACTTGTGTGGGGAACTGCTGGGATCCAGGCCCTCAGCTGGATTCCTTGGGCCCCTAGTGTGTGGTTAATCTCTCTCGCACTCCTTTGCATTTGACTCTTCGGGTAATTATCATAAAATAATCTTGTAAATTATGTGTCCTGTATTTAATGCATTCCCTTGCCAAATCCTGCTGACTACAACAGAGGTCTCACACTTCCTGATTTTAAAACTTATTTCAAAACTACTATACTCAAAACTGATGTACTGGCATGAAAATAGACAAACCAATGGAGTAGATGATACAGAACACAGAAATAAATCTTTACACATATAGATAAATGATCTTCAACAAGGAGGCCAAGTCTATTCAATGGGGAAAGAAGTCTTTGCAACTAGATACCCACATGCAAAAGAATGACACTGGGCACTTACTATATTGGTCTGCCCAAGGCAGTCATAACAAAGCGCCACAGATTGGGTGGCTTCCATGGTAGACATTTATTTTCTCACAGCTGTGGATGCTATAGGTCCAAGGTCAAGGTACTGACCGAGTTGTTTCTGGGGAAGATTCTCTCTGCCTTGCAGATGGCCACCTCCTTATTGTATCCTTACAAGGCGTCTTAGTTTTGTGTTGTGATAGAATTCCACAGTCTGGCCAATTTATAAAAAAAAATTTCTTTGGCTCATGATTCTGAAGGATGAAGATCAAGGTCCTGCATATGATGAGGAACTTCTTCTTGCATCAAAGCATGGAACAAAGAAGAAGGGTAAAAAAGCATGTAAGACAGACAAAGAAAGGGGCACAAGCTTGCTTTTTTTAATCAAGAACCCTTTCCCATGATAATGGATTTGTTTGCTCAATACCAGCACTAATTCATGAGTGAAAGCAGAGTCCTCACACACTAACCACCTTTTAAAGGCCATACCTTCCAACACCTACAAGGAGGAACAAATTTCCAACACATGAATTTTGGGGGCCGTATTCAGAGGACATCACAGCCTGTCCTCTCAATGCACATGGAGCAGGCTGGGGTGGGAGGTCTCTGGTGCCTTCTCCTTCTTATAAAGACACCAGTCCTATCAGGTTAGGGTCTCATTACTATGATTTCATTTAACCTTGATTATCTCCTTACAGTTTCTATACCCAAATATAGACACATGGAGGTTAGGACTTCAACATATAGGTTGGGGGGAATACAATTCAGTTTACAATGTTTACTATTTGCCACATATAAAAATGAGCACGAAATTGATTAATAATGCAATGGCTTAGATGCAGTTTGTCCCCCAAATGTTCATGTGTTGGGGGCTCAGTCCTCAGTGTGGTGGTGTTGAGGTTGTGGGACCATTCAGAGATAGAGCCCAGCGGGAGAACATTAGGTCACGAGGGCACAGCCTTGCAAGGGGCTAATGTAGTTGGCCAACAAACATGAAAAAATGCTAAACATCATAAATAATTAGGGAAATATAGATGAAATTACAATGCAGTATCACCTCATACCCATCAGGAGGGCTACTGCTTTTTAAAAAACAGAAAATAACAAGTGTTAGCAAAGATGTGGAGCACTGAGAAACTGGGACCTTGTTGATGAGAATATAAAATAGTGCAGCCGCTATGGAAAACAGTATGGCAGTTTCTTAAAAACTTAAAAATGGGATTATTGTATGATCCACCAATTTCACTACTGTGTACATATCAAAAAAAATTAAAACGGGTCTTGAAGTGATATTCATATGCCTTATTCATGATAGACAATGGGTGGAAACAACACAAGTGTCCATTGACAGAGGACCAGATAAACAAAATGTGATATATACATAGAACGAAATATTACTCAGCCTTAAAAGGAAAGAAATCCTAACATAAGCTATGTGTGGATAAATCTTAAGGACATTATGCTAAGTGAAATAAGCCAGTAACAAAAGACAAAGACAATATGATCATTCTAATATGAAGTATCTACAGTAGTCAAACTCACAAAGACAGAAAGTAGAAAAGGCCAGGGCGGGGGGCTCCTGTTTAATGAGCAGATAAGTCAAGGATCCCCAGACAAACAGAGCCAATGGGCTGTGCCAAAAGAGAGAGGCTCATTTTCAGGAAGTGGTTTATAGGAATGGAAGCTGGAAAGCCCAAAGCTGCAGAGCAGACAGGCAAATTGGAGAAGCAGACAAGGACCAAGGTTGCAGGTCAAGTCTGGAGACTATCAGGCTGGAGTCCAGAGCAGACCCAATGCTGAAATTCAAGTTGGAAGACTGTCTGCTGCCGAGGGCTCCCTTGCGTGGGGAAGTCCATCTTTTCGTTCTATTCATGACTTCAACCGAATGGATAAGGCTCACCCACACGTGGAGGGGAATCTTCTGTACTCAAAATCCACTTTAAATGAACATCTCACCCCGAAGTACTCTCCCAGAAACATCAGAATAATGTTTGAGCAAATATCCGGGCACTACAGCCCAGCTATGTTGATGTACAAAATTGACCATCACAGTGGGTACAGAGTTTCGGTTCTATAAGATGAAGCATTTCAGAAAGCCAGATGTGCAACAAGGTGAATATACTTAATGCTAGCAATTCCACACATGAAAATGATTAAGATGGTAAATTTTATGTTATGTCTGCTTATAATTTTTTAACAAAATTGTATTAGATCTTTCACTTGGGCCTGTGGTACCAGCAGGATGGGCAAGAGTTGCAGTCTTTGTGCTGCCAGGAAGCTCTGTAGCCACTGAGACCAGAGCACATGATAAAGAACACAAGAAAGCCCAATTGGAGCCAGGGATGTTAACACACACTTGTAATCCCAGTTCTCTGGGAGGCTGAGGCAGGAGGATCGCAAGTTCAAACAAGCTAAGTCACTAAGTTCAAACTTAGTGACTTAACAAGAACTCATCTCAAATTTTTAAAGGAGAGGAGGGGCTGGGGATATATCTCAGTGCAATGGACCTGGGTTCAATTCCTAGTACAAAAATTAAGAAGCCTATTTGGGAACAGCCCTGAAGGTCAACCTCTTTTGAGGCACTTTATACACAAAGAGATGTACACAGGAGAAATTCTATCAGCAAGAATGTGTCAGAGTCCAGCTGATCAAGAAGGACAAGTAAATCAAAGCTTTCATACGCAACATTGGCGCTTAAACTTCATTGAGGAAAATGATGACGTTCTGGCTCCTGTATTAATTGCAAAGGTCATGCTCTTGGTGATATTCTTGGTGTTTGCTTTAAGCTTGTCAAGTAGTTGATGTCTCTCTCTTGGCTGGATGAAAAAGCAAGATACAAAGACCAAGATCAAGTTTTGATGATGCAAAAATGGTACCAATACTTGGGAGGCTGAGGAAGGAGGATTGTGGTGAGTTCAAGGCCAGCCTGAGCTAATAGCGAGGCCCTGTCTCAAAAAACAAAAACAGCAAAAACAAAACAAAAAACTGGTAGCAATAAACTTTCATATATACTTTTTTAAAAGAATACAAGAGAGAAAATTTCCTTTCACTAAATATCAAAGGAAATCATTTTCTAAGGCACATTAGGACACAAACTGGATTATATCTTTTGATTGATGTTTTGCAAATGATCCAAAATATGTTCTTCAAATAGAAAATTTTTATAAAAGTTGAGATGGAAAATTATTAAATTATATCTCAAAGAAGAAGTTTCTACAGGGAGTTAAAATTACAAAATTGAGGTATATTGTTGGGCACTGTTGCCCAAGCAAGTTGACACACAAAATTAATTTTTTTTAAAACAGTACTGGGAGTTGAAATTAGAGCCTTGTGCATGCTAACCAAATGCTTTACCACTGAGCTACCTACATCCTCATTCTCCAAATTAATTTTTATAAAATATAATGTTATATCCTTGGAGATATGTTATATATGTTATATATATATATGTTATAATATATAAATATTAACCAGCTGTGGTGGCACAAGCCTGTAATCCCAGCACTTGGGAAGGTGAGACAGGAAGATCACAAATTCAAGGCCAGACTGGGCTACATAGTGAGTTCAAGACCAGAGTGAGCTAGCTACATTGCAAGACCTCATCTCAAAAAAACAAAAATTAAAATTTATATGTATAATGTATTATACATAGAATATTATAAGATATAATTTTTCTTAAAGACAGAACATATAGAGTAAGAGAAATAGCAGCTAATACATTCCTTCAATTTCAATGCAAAGTGCAGCTGAAGTGTTTGTAATAGCTAGATAATAGGCAATTGATGACTAATGATATGAGAAATGACTGTAATTTTGGTATTTTTGTGACCACTGCTATGTGCAGAGGTGAAATTTGATCCCTACGATAACAAAATCCCCATTTCAAGTAGATTTTCTTGAATGTTGTGCTCATACTTGGATATTCTTTACCAGATGGACAATATATCATTAAATGATAATTATGGTGATCTTAACATGGAAACTGGCAGGACATTCATTCAAGTTTTCTAAACTCTAGAGAAAAGTCTTCTGAACATGAGTCTGTAAAACACAAACTTAAGTAGAACAAGAAGTCTCCTCTTCAGTCTCACTGGACAGAGCTATTATTATATCTTTTCCACAAGACTATATGAGTAATAATTCTGATCCTTGTTCTTTTCATTTGTTTTTAGTGCTGGAGAGGGAATTCAGGGATTACAAATGCTAGGCAAGCACTCTACCACCAAGCTACATCCCAGCCCTAGTGGTTCTGTGCCTCCATAAAAGACTGTTGCCTACCCCTTCCAGATTAGGGTAGGTTTGTCTATCGAACATTTTCACACTGTATCATATTTCTCCCTCAAATCATTTACCACAAACTCAAGTGATCATTGGACATTTCGATTCAAGATGCCTGGCTGAACTCACACATTTCCCCCTCTTCCCTCCCAAGTCTAATGAGATGAGATGATGAATGGAATAAGGCAATAGGAATAAATCCACCCCAAGAATGTTACAGTAGACCAGAAGTGTGTGGAGTTCCTAGAAGGTCTCATCTGGGCAGAAGAAAAGTTATGGAGGCAAGGAAACAGACGCCCTCATAAGTGAAAGAAGAGACTTCTCAACAAGTAAATTTCCCCACCAAAGAATAGGAACAAAACGCTGATCAGAAGTAGCTGGGGAGAGTAGGAAAGCAAATCTGAGAGGCAATTGACATGTAAGGGTCTGGGAAATAACTGCGTCAATTTGCAACTCACAGAGGTGCTGAATTGGCTTTAGCCTTGGGGGTAAAGCCATGACTACACTTTTAAATAGCCAAGTGGAATTAGGAGTCAACGAGTAAGACTCCCCGTGTCAACAGTGGGACCTGAAAAGATGGGCAATAGCACCTCTGACAATTAGTTTAAAGGACAGGGAAAACAACTTAAGAAACAAAACTAATAACCAAAAGAAAAACAGGTACTCAGCCATCCTAAAGAAAACAGCCCTTTGGCCACACCCAGTTCTCCTGTCTGCTCAGTTCCTGAATGGTCACAGCTGGCTCCTATGAGCCAAAGAGCATACAGAAATCCTACGAACACAGAAATTCTATGAGCAGAGAAGTCCATATTCACTGCCAGGAAAGTATCTTCCTATACACATTTGGCAGTCTTTATCTCTTTTACAAATATGGAGAGACAGCAAAGGACTGCTAAACATTGAAATAAAACGAAATTATTCATTTTGTGGTATTATTTCATTCACTAGATTAACCTCTGAGAAAATAGAGTTTGTACAGAAAGTAGAGGACAATTGTAAAAGTATGTATCCTAAAAGAATACTTCACCCATTAAGACAGAATAAGTTACTGTGAAAAGAATTGATTCTGTTCTTCAGAAGTAAAGCAATGTGCACAGCATGGTGGTTGGTCTACGCTTGTATTCCCAGCACTCAGGAGGCTGAGGTGGGAAGATTGAATTGAGGCAGGACTGGGATACACAATTAGGTCCTGTCTCAAAAGTACAAAAAAAAGTACTATATAAATTTTAAATTTTCAACATTTAAAAACATTTTTAAAAACAATTTTCCTGACTACTAGAAGTGTTGGGTATCGTTTCTTTGTTTTGTTTTCTTTTTTTTTTTACCATTCATAGTTTCATTTTGTGAACACCCTGTTTAGATTTTTGCCTGTTTAGTTTTTCCCCTTTTGGGTAATTTATAATTTTTTGTAATGACTTGTGAGTACTCTGCATATTCTCTATGATCTATATGGGGCAGGTATTCTATCTCAGCCTGTCGGTTGCCTTTAACTGTCTTTTAAGTGTCTTTCTTGGGTGCTGGAGATTGAACCCAGGGCCTTGTGCATGTTCATAACATGCTCTGCCACTGAGGTGTATACCCAACATCTTTAGGTGTCTTTCAATCAAGAATTAAACATTTTTATAGAAAGTAATTTGTAATTATTTTCCTAAAATCTCACAAGCTTTAATAATGCATAGAAACTCTTAGTCCTTTTTTCTGTTGATGTGACAGAATACCTGAGACTATATAAAGAGTAGGAGTTCTATTTTTTTTTTGCTCCCAGCTCTGGAATCTGGGAAGTCCAAGAGTATGACACGGCTTCCGGTGAGGCCCTAGTGCTACGTCATTTTATGGTAGAAAAGTGAAAACTGGAGCCAGCACTGGAGGAGAGAGAAAATACAAGGCGAAAGCTGGCTTTGTAACACCACTCTGAGGAAAAGGAACCCACCTCCAAAGCAAAGGCCTTAATCTTCACTACTTGGTCCAAAAGGTCCCGCCTCCTATCAGCCCCACAATGACAAATTTCAACATGGCCTTGGGAGGGGTCGAAGCCAATTCAGACTATATCGGGAATGTTGTCTCCAACCCCAATGTGATAATAAAAATTCTTCTTATATAATTTTAAATATTAAAACCACCTCACCTCTCTAAATTTCAGTTTTCTAATCCATAAATGAGATAATGCTTGTGAAGTGCCTAACATCCAATAGGCAATAGACTCAGAGAGGATGCAGCCCATTTGTAGAGACAAGAAAATTGAGAGTAATGAATGAAAGGGCCTGGGCAAGATCAGTTACACATTAAATTCAGTCTCCCAAGTCAACAATGAAGAGCAAGGCTAAATGACCTCTCGTAGCCTCTGGCATGGCCTGGAGTGATGACTTTCCCTTTCCATGACTTTATGTTAAACAGGGTTCGGAGATGTCTTGAGAATAGCTAGAAGCCCTGCACCCCCAGGTCAGTAAGGGGGGGTCATTGTGTGTGCTGAGATTTGACTTTGCCATTCTCTTCTCTCCCACCTCCTCCTTGACCCACCATACCCTGTCTATGGCTTTGTCCTTCCCCATCTTCCCACTCCCTCCCCTTGGCATGTGCCTGAACCCTGGCACATTGATGGGCATGTCAGCCAGGACTGCCAAACTCCATGGGGATGAAGGGACACTTTTGATTTCCCCTGCCCCCTCCATCCTCCATATCCATTAAGTCTTGCGAATTCCAATTCCTAAGCCTCTTCTCCCATTAACTTTTACATAATTGCTTCAACAGTGTCCCAGCCCCCAGCCTGTTCCCCTTCAGCTTCTTTTACAACACACACACACACACACACACACGCACACACACACCTACTTCCTTAATGCTAAATCTGATGGTGTCACTTTCTGTTTAAAAACTTTTTGGGCCTGTGCCACCTACTCCTAGCTGTTCAGTACTAGGAAAATATTCACTTTCATCTGGTCGATTGCTCTACTTGAAGAACAGGCATAATAATGGTGAACCATTGCTTTTTAAAATAACTCATCCTGGGCTGGGGATTTAGCTCAGTGGTTCCAGCGCCTGCCTCGGAAGTGCAAGGTCCTGAGTTTGATCCCTGGTACCAAAAAAACAAACAAACAAACAATAAATAAAATAATTTATCCTGGCCTATAAATCCTGATATCTCCAGGTTCATCCCTGTCCATTCCTCATCTTGTGTTTCATGGTCCAGCCTCCTAATCCCTTTTTCCATTTCTAGAAAACAAATCACTCATTCTTTCTCTGCACCACACTGTTCACTCTTTGAAAGAATACCCACCCACCCCAGGACCTTGCAGCCACCTTCATTGACTAATTCTTGGTTGTACTGTATATCAATGTCCAGTTTCTTCCCAAACTATGTTTTTGACACACAGTAGACTTTGATAAGTGTTTGTTGAAAGAACAACTGACAAACATTAAGCATCCATTGTTTACTCATCATTTTGTGTACATTATCTTATTTAATGCTTACAAAATTCCTCTGAGGTGGATATCATTATTCTCGTCATTGTGGATGATGTTGAAGCCAAGGCTTGAAAATGTTTAGTAATATTAAATATTTATATAGTTTTAAGTGACAGATTTGTTATCCAAATGCAAGTCTGTCTGGCTTTGAAATCCAAGTTGAGAGTGAAATAGAGGCTCAAGGAAGATGTGAAAGAAAAGACAATAATACAATCAAATCTTGATGGGACTGGTGGTGCATGCCTGTACTCTCAGCTGCTTGGGAAGCTGAGGCAGTAGGATCATAGGTTTGGAGCCGGTGTGGCCAATTTATCAAGACTCTGTTGCAAAATTATTCTTAAAAAGGAGGTGGGTGCTGCGGGTATTGCTTGGTGGTAGAGCACCCCTGTACTGGATCCTCACTACTACAGGAAGAAAGGAAGGAAGGAAGGAGGGGGGGAGGGAGGGAGGGAAGGAAGGAGGAAGGGAGGAAGGAAGGAAGGAAGGAAGGAGAAAAGAAAGAAGGAAGGAAGGAAGGAGAGAGAGAGAGAGTAGGTTTCTTATGTAGATTGCATAGGTTTTCAGAAGTAGCACAAAACCATTTAAGACTTCTTAACCAAATCCTGGAGAAAGATGAAAGAACCCGAGAAACAGTCAATTCTCTCAGCCTGCAGAGCTGTGGTAATCATGCCAGACAAAGCTCCTCTGAAAACCATATTTGTTCCATGACTTCTCTAGCATAAAAATTAGAGATTACAGGGGGTTTTTCCAGACCATTAGATTGCTTTCCTATGTTATAAAGTATAGGGGTTTTTTTAAAGAAGTTTTTTAAATGGGCTTCCATCCTGGTATAGGTGTTCAAAAGAAAATTCATGCTATTAGAGTAAAATAATTTAAATACGAAGGATAAATGACGCAAACATCCATTTCTTGGATTTTGGGCAGTCTAATTTGTAGTCATAGCAGATTAAAATACATTCTTATAATGTGCTATGCATGGTCATAGATTCTAGGTACAGAAATAAAATATGGTACAGATATAGATCTTTATTTTTCAAAAGATTTGAGTTCCTTTATTCTTTGCTCTCGTAAGAAAATGATTTACAAATAGCCACATGCTTGTGGTACTATTAAGTTTGCTGAAAGTTTTTTCAAGTGGCCTGTTAATGGTATATATCTAATAATTCTGTAATGGTTCACCCTCAGATATTGCTGACTTCAAATAAGGAAGAAGGTAACTTCCTCTGAAGACGGATGTAATGATGAATAGAGGGCTAAAGAGAAGGTTAGGAGCAACAATTAGGAGCATAATAATGATGGATATGATCATTGCAAGGACTGGAAGAGAGGCACTCAGAACATAATGGAGAGATATATTATTAAGTAAAAAAAAGCAGAAGGCAGAGCCATTGACAGAATATATTACAATTTGTGTTTGTGTGTGGGGTGGCATAAATGTCTCTGGAAAGACTCACAAGAAACTGGTAAAAGTAGTTGCCTCGGAGAATTGGAATTTAAAGTACTGAGCTTAGGGGAGATGGAGATGGCAGAGACTCTTTGTGTGCTTTTTACTGCGTGCATGTGTTTGTTGTTGTTGTTGTTTATCATACACATGTACTTTAGTTTCAAAACAAGATAGGAATGGATAAAATTGCCTAAAAATGCAAGTCTCACATGTTAAGGGTGCACACAAGCTCAGCCAAGCCATGCTGGACACCATCTCTTAGAAACAGGCCTGGCATGTATACACAACTGCTATGGTTCCACTGTGTCCCCCAAAGTCCATGTTTTGGAAATCTAATTTCCAGTAAACAATGTTGAGAACTGGGGCTTTTAAGAGGTGATTGGCCCATGATGTCTCTTGCTCTCTTGCTGTCCCCATGTGATACACTGCTTTCCAGGCTGAGCACTTGGAAAGGAGCCACATGGAATAATAGAATCCAGTAGCAGAAGAGACATTTGTCTCAGCAACCAAGTAGAACCATGGGTAGACAACAGAAAACCAGAGAAGAATATTTGTGTTCTGCACAGGGTGATCAGTGGGGCAACAGTACGGTTCTCATTCACTTAGGGAGGCACAGAAATGGTTGAGAGAGACTGGCTAGATGGAAGGGATGGGAATACCCACTGCATGGGGTGACTATGAGGACTGTATGTGACAACATACATAAACTGCCATGATCAATGTAAAGGTTCTATAAATATGACTTCCCTCATCTCAATACCATCAGTTCAGTTGACATCCCTAGAATATTATAACTGTCAAGTTTATAGCTGGCTAGACATTAATTATACTTTGGGTTGGCTGCTTCATGATGGCATTTTAGCATCTTAATCTCATCAGTAAAATGTCCTCAAATCACATGGATTACTTCTGGGAAGGATTTCTATGGCCAGTTAGTCCCACCCACAGTGTGCAGTTTCCAGTAAGCTTCAGTCAAAGAGAATGTCCCCTCCCTGACCTGAGCATGCTGTCATTTCCCAGTCCTTTTGCCACAATCATCTAGAAGTCCACATTTTGGCATCCTAGCCCTCTGTTCCTTATTAATCAGATAAGTGGTGGCCTGCTTGATACAGGTCCAGGAAGTATGTGCTGCACCACTGTGGGGCCCTCCTCCTGTCACTAGGTGAGGAAAAGGGAGGACACTAGTGTGGTCCTTTACCTTACCTCATTCAACCTTCACAACTACTACCACTATACGGACAAAAAGCTAAGGCTCAGAGGGACTAAGTGATTTCCCTGAAGTCTATTAACTAGTAAGCTTGAAGTTAGTTAAATCCAGAGGGCTCCAGAGCCCATAGTCTTTCCAAAAAATTTCCACTTGCAGAAGAAAGGCTAGAGTAGATACGATAAGTGCTAAAGTCATGGCTTATTGGTGTATGTGGCCATTAAATAGATGTATTTGAATAAGTCTCCAAAACACATACATGTTTAGACAGTACCATGTAAACTGAGAGAGAAAGAGAGAGGGAGAATGAATTCAAACATCTTTTGTTAAATTACAGTCAAAACTTAAGATGACATTTCATTCTATAGCAACAATAATAATCCATGTATCTACTATTCAGCTTCTCAGTATTTTTATATCTATTATATGACTTAATTCTTACAAAATCCCTGGCAAGCTATATATGAAAGCATCATTATTCCCCTCCTTTTAAAGAAGCAAAGAGGCACAGATTCATTCCATGTCCCCCAGCAACCTTAGAAACAGAACTGAAGCTTCATACAGTGTTCAAAGGACATGTGGGTGCTTTGAGCAGTAGCAGGAGATGTGGAGAAGTGCAACCTCCTGTTCCTTGGTGAAATGCAGAGGAAGGTGCACCAGCCAGGGCCTCGGCAGGAAGTGATGACATGGTCAAATCAATACTTTGAGGAGATTAGAATAAAGGAACTATTTACAAAAGAGTGTTCAGAGTGGAGAGAAGGCATGAGACAGTGCAGTTCTCTAGTTGACATCTGCGAAGAATCATCTTCACTCACAGGACTGAACATGCAAGAGGATGTGGTTATTGGAGCACAGAGAGAGACAGGTATGTGCATAGAGACTAGTGGGCAGGAGCTCTGGCCTCAGTCAAAGGGGACAGCAGCCTGCCAGGGCACCAGAGGAGGGCTACAGAAGTGCCCTGATCTCCTACCTCCCCCTCCTGCCTCTGATAACCTGCTGGTGCTTCCCTCTGGCCAAGTCCAGCTGGAAGTTAGAGGCACAGATGACTGTTGATGCAGTCAATGCAGTTTAACCTTGGGAGGCACAGGTCAGGGGCCAAAGGGGCCAAGTGGGTCTGGAGGAGCAAATGTAAGATATCTTGCATAGGACATTTCTTGCTAAGTTAGAGACGACACTAGAACAGTGTATCAGGAAGATGTCAGTGTGTTTGAAATGATTGAACAACAAAAAGGATTCACTGTACAGGCTTTGGGTGCATGCAAATCAGAAAGATGGCTCTCGGTAATGTTGTGAGATCTGTTCTTAGTGTGACTCCTGTGTGCTCAGGATGGATAATACATGGTAACAAAATGGCCACCGCAATTCCTGACATTGCACCTGTATGTCACATTGACTGGAACAAGAGAAGGACTACATTTGAGAATTCCCAACCCCCAGCCCTGAGGAGGGGCCTTCCAGGCCACCTTACCATGATCCCCAGAGTCCAGGATCAGAGCTGTCCCCAGAGCCAAGGAGAAGGTGAGACTTCTGGGCCGCCATACCACACCCCCCCCCAGTGCCAAGGAACAGAGCCACCCCCAGCACTAATGAGGAACCATCCCAGCCACCATACCATGCCCCCAGTGCCAAGGAGGTGAGCCACGTGGGCCCCAGAAGCACTCTCCCCACACACCTTTGAAATGAGAAGACACATAAACAACTCTCAAAGCCAGACTTCCAGATCATCTAAAGCAACTCCAAAAGAAAACGAGATGGAAGAATCTGATACAAAATCACCTGGACTCCCTGAATTGGCAACAAAAGAGGACCTAGAAAAAATGTAATCAGAAATAATTTCTCCCATATCAGCAGACATTGTGCCCATAAGGCAAGACATGATTAATAAATCTAGAGAGGACACAGATGAAAAAATAGAGGAGCTGAGGAACATGATGGAATCCCAACATAGGGAAAAAATGGAACACATAAAACAGATGCAAACAGATTTCCAAGAGATTAAAAACTCCATTGAAAGTTTACGCAGCAGAATGAGCCAATTCAAGGATAGAATTTCAGATATAGAACATAAGATTGCAATTAGTGACCAGAAAAAGAAAAATTTCTTAAAAATAGTAAGGGACCATGAGAAATCAGTCCAGCAGCTGCTAGATGATGCAAAGAAGAATAACATAAGACTGATCAGAGTCAATGAAGAAACAGAAGAGAGTGCAGATGACATAAAAAAAACTGTTCAAGAAGTGATGGTAGGGCCGGGGATTTAGCTCAGTGGTTTTGCTGCCTGCTGCGCAAGCACAAGGACCCAAGTTCGATCCCCGGTACCAAAAACAAAAAACAAAACAAAACAAAAAAAAGAAGTGATGGCAGAAAACTTTGCAAGCAGAGGAAAAAACTTGACATACAGATAAGTGTCATATAGGACTCCAACAAACTTTGATCAAAAAGAAATCTATACATAGGCATATAATAGTTAAGATTCCAGAAACCCAACAGAAGAACAAAATTCTACAAGTAGTTAGAGAAACGAAACAAATAACATACAAAAGAAAGCCTATCAAAATCACAGCAGACTTCTTGACACAAACCTTCAAGGCAAGAAGAGCTTGGAGTGATTTATTTCAAGCCCTAAAAGTAAATAACCTCCAACCAGATTGATGTGCCCTGCAAAACTATCTTTCAAAATTGATGGAGAAATAAGATACTTTCATGACAAAGAGCACCTTAGGAACTTCATGAATACCAAACCAGCACTCCAAAAAGGTTTAAACAACATCTTAGGAAAAGACAAGGACCACAACCCCACGAAGCCCTACAGAATGAATCCATTGGGCACGAAAAGAAATTAAACGCAAAGGAGGAGAATCCAAAGAAAAGAAAAAAGTCATGACAAGGATAAGTCAATACATATCAGTTATAACCATCAATGTTAATGGTCTCAATTCATCAATCAAAAGAAATAGAGTGGCAGAATGGGTCAAAAAGCAAGACCCAACAATATGCTGCACACAAGAAACACACTTAATTCAAAAGGAAACTCACAGACTGAAAGTTAAGTGGTGGAAAATAATGCTCCATGTGACAGGAAACCAGAAAAAAGCAGATCAAGTGGATCTGCAGATCAAGTGGTTTTCAAACCAACACTGATTAAGAGAGACAAAGAAAGACACTGCATCCTTGTAAAGGGAACAATCCAAGAGGAAGAGATAACAATCATAAATATCTATGCACCACACACTAGTGCACCCAAGTATATAAAACAAATACTACTGGACATGAAAAACTATATAAGCACTAATACAATAGTAGTGAGGGACCTCAGTACCCCACTGTCACAAACAGATAGATCAACTAGACAAAAAAAAAAAACCCACAACAAAATACTAAAACTCAATCAAACTCTTGAACAAATGAACTTAACAGATGTTTACAGAGTCTTCCACCCACAAAAATCAGAATACACATTCTTCTCAGCTGCACATGGGTCATTCTCTAAATTAGACCACATACTTGTTCATAGAACATGTTTAAGTAAGTGCAAAGGAATTGAAGTTATCTTCTGTATATTAGCAGATCATAGTGCAATGAAATTGGAGATCAATAGCAAAAAGAACAGCAAGAATTTCATGAATAAATGGAAATTGAACAACACACTTCTGAATAACTAATGGGTCACAGAGGAAATTAAAGAAGAAATCAGACAGTTCCTTCAATTAAATGACAATGACAATACAACATACTGGAATCTATGGGACACAATGAAAGCAGTCTTACGAGGGAAATTCATAGCAGTGAATACTCACATTAGGAAAACAGAGCAAGCCCAATTAAACAACCTGATGCTGAACCTCAAGCTTCTAGAAAAAGAAGAGCAGGACAAACCCAAAGCTCATACAAAGGAGGAAATTATAAAGATCAGGGCAGATATTAATGCATTGGAGACCAAGAGAACAATACAAAAAAATCAACGAAGCCAAGAGTTGGTTCTTCGAAAGAATAAACAAAATTGACAAACTCTTAGCCAACCTTAAAAGGAAAGAAAAGGCTCAAATCCATGCAATTAGGAATGAGAAGGGTGAAATTACAGTGGACCCAGCAGAAATCCAGAGGATCATCAATACCTTCTTCGACAACCTATATGCCAATAAGATGGAAAACACAGAAGAAATGGACAGATTCCTAGATATGTATGAATTACTAAAGTTGAACGAAGAAGACCTAAAAATTCTGAACAACCCAATATCAATCAATGAAATTGAAAATGTAATTTAAAACTTACCAATTAAGAAAAGCCCAGGTCCTGATGGCTTCACTGCTGAATTCTACAAGACATTTAGAGAGGAACTACTGACACTACTGCTTAAACTCTTCAATGAAATTGAAAGGGAAGCAATACTCCCAAATTCATTCCTGGAAGTAAGCATCACCTTGATCCCCAAAGCAGAGAAAGACTCAACTGAAAAAGAGAACTATAGGCCAATCTCACTAATGAACATAGATGCAAAAATCCTTAATAAGAAGATACTGGCAAATAGAAAGCAGAAGATCATCAAGAAGATCATACACCCTCATCAAGTGGGATTCATCCCAGGGATGCAGGGATGGTTCAACATACACAAATCAATGAATGTAATACACTATATTAATAGAGCCAAGGACAAAACCCATAGGATCATCTCAATAGATGCAGAAAAAGCATTTGACAAAATCCAACATGCATTTATGATATAAACCCTACAAAAAACTGGACTAGATGGTCTCTACCTCAGTTGGATAAAAGCCATCTATGAAAAACCAACAGCCAATATCACACTAAATGATCAAAAATTGAAATGCTTCACACTAAAATCAGGAACAAGACAAGGATGTCCACTCACCACTCCTATTCAATATAGTCTTGGAAACATTAGCCACAACAATTACACAAGAGAAAGCAATAAAAGGAATAAGGATAGGGAATTAAGAAGTCAAATTGTCATTATTTGCAGATGACATGATACTCTATATAGAAGACCCCAAGAACTCCACCAAAAGTCTTCTAGACTTAATAACAAACTTCAGTAAAGTAGCAGGATACAAAGTCAACACACAAAAATCAATAGCTTTCCTCTACACCAATGACAGACTCAGAGAGAGAAATAGGGCAAATAATTCCTTTCACAATAACATCCAAAAAAACTGAAATACCTAGGAATCAACCTAACAAAAGAAATCAAAGGCCTCTTCTCTGAAAATTGTAACACTCTGAAAAGGGAGATTGAAGATGATATCAGAAAATGAAAAGACATCCCTTGCTCCTGGGTAGGAAGAATCAACATAGTGAAAATGGCCATACTTCTAAAACTGCTATATAGATTCAATGCAATCCCAATTTGAATCCCAGCAGCATACTTCACGGACCTTGAGAAAACAATCCAAAATTTCATTTCGAATAAGAAGAGACCTCGAATAACAAAAGCATTTTTAGGCAACAGAGACATGGCAGGGGGTATCACAACCCCTAACTTGAAATTATACTACAAAGCTACTGTGATAAAAACAGCATGGTACTGGCAAAGAAACAGACCTGAGGACCAGTGGAACAGATTAGAAGATGTAGAAACAACCCCAGACACACTCAGCCATCTCATCTTCAACAAAGAAGCCAAGCATCCTCACTGGAGGTAAGATAGCCTCTTTAATAAATGGTGCTGGAAAAATTGGGCTTCAACTTGCCAAAGATTAAAACTAGACCTGTATCTCTCACCATGCACTAAACTAAAATAAAAATGGATTAAAGATCTAAATATTAAAATAGAAACTCTGAACCAGTTGGAACAGAGGTCAGGTAGAACCTTTGAAGACATCAGTGTAGGAAAAGATTTTATGAGCAAAACCTCAGTTGCCCGTGAACTAGCACAAACAATCAACAAATGGGATCTCTTCTTCTTAAAA
Organism: Heterocephalus glaber; assembly: GCF_053883595.1. Lineage (NCBI taxonomy): Eukaryota > Metazoa > Chordata > Mammalia > Rodentia > Bathyergidae > Heterocephalus > Heterocephalus glaber. The sequence continues at coordinate 4,133,562 of NW_028258365.1, read as the reverse complement.
GGCTTCTGCACAGCAAGAGAAACCACCAGCAGTGTGAAGAGACAACCCACAATGTGGGAAAAGATCTTCACCTGCTCTTCCTCAGACAAAGGTCTACTATCTCGAATCTATAAAGAACTTAAAAAGATCAGACCTCCCAAATTTAAAGACCCAATCCAAAAATGGGCATCTGAAATGAACAGACATTTCTCAGACAAAGAAGTAGAAAGAGCAAATAAATACATGAAAAAATGTTCAACATCACTGGTCATTGGAGGGATGCAAATGAAAACAAAGCTGAAATTCTACCTCACCCCAGAAAGAATGGCTTCTATCACAAAATCAACCAATAATAAATGCTGGCAGGGCTGTGGGGAAAGAGGAACCCTGCTCCACTGCTGGTGGGAGTGTAGACTGGTGCAAGCACTGTGGAAATCAGTATGGAGATACCTCAAAGAACTAGGACTGGAAGTCCCATTTGACCCAGCTATTCCCCTGCCGGGTATCTTCCCCAAATAATTAAAAGAATCATACCACAGTGATATATGTGTGCCCATGTTCATAGCAGCACCATTTGTAATAGCTAAAACTTGGAAACAGCCCAAATGCCCATCAACTGGAGACTGGATAAAGAAAATGTGATTTTTTAATAAAATGGAGTACTACTCAGCCATAAAAAATTGAAATTAGAGACATTTATAGCTAAATGGATGTACATTGAGGAGATACTCTTAAGTGAAATAAATAGAACACACATATGTAAATACCAAATAGTCTCTCTAGGGTGAGGAACTGAAAGTGTAAATAAGGACTAAAAGGTATAATAGGTCATGTGAAATAGGAAGAAAAGGGGCAAAGGGGAAGGAAGTGGGAGGGCTAGGGGAAAGGAAAGAAGAGAGTGGAATTAATATGAGAAAATTAAAAAAAGGAAACAAAGTCTTTGTAAATAGGGAGGGATGGAGGGGTTGAAAGAAGGGCAGGGGAAGGGGGAAAAAATAAGAACCAAGAGAGATTATGTAAAGGTGCAAATTTCCAATGATGAATGTCATTATATTGTATACCTAAAATGTACCAATAAAATTCATTTAAAAGAAAAGAATTCCCAATAAAACTGCCATGACTCACTGGGCTATCAGGGTCATGTATTCAGTTGCGTGATTACAATATGGAATGCACCTTGGCTTAGCCTCAGTAAAGTGTTCCACCCTTGACTATGGAATGGAATGGTATTCTATAATAACTACATAGGTGCTGGACCAGAACCAAGAAATGTCCAGTCAAGTAGAATTGCAGGCCTGCCTCCATAAGCAAAGGGAACCTAGTGGGGCTGAGGAGTGTAGGAGTGTTTCAGTCCAAAATGTAATCTAATAATATTTAGTAATAAAATTGGATAACTGGGAAAAAAGGACAGCTTTTTACTAGATTAAATGGATGGGGCTTTATTTATTTCACTCAATGAAAGAAGAATGGGTGGGCAATAAATTTTGGCATGGAAATTCAACGATGCCCCCAGAAGCCCAAATTCCTTTCTCAGGTGTGTAACCTTGTGACAAAATACCGCTGCTGGACTTCCAGGTGTCCCCCCCAAGTTCAGGGTAGGAAAAAGAAAAAGACCCAAACAGTCTACAGGGAAAGATTGTTCTCCCATTGCCTTTCTATTTGAGAGCTGTGGCCTTGGAAACCTTTTCCTGGGTTGGCCAGACTATATGCTATGTGGCCATCTCTTGACGGAAGGGAGGCTGGGAACAGGGGGGATTCGTACTCTAGCCAGAACTCTAGATGCACACGAGGAAAGTGGAACTGTCATTGTTGCAGAGAGCTCAGCCTTGGTCTCTGCCATGGGAATGAGTACCTGACAGCAGCAAATACACAGCAGAGCCTGGGAATCACAAATGTGTGGTGGAGCCAATCAGCAGAGGATCATTCACTTGATAATAAAATTGGATAACTGGAAAAAATAACAGCTTTATACTGGATTTCATTGATTCTGCTAACTTGGGAGAACGATAGGCCAACTCTTCCTAGCAAAGAGGGCAGTAAAGCCAACCACATAGACAGTTCAGGAAATTTGCTGGAACAATGCTGCTATCTCATTTCCAGAAAATGTAAGAGCCTTTTTGAATAATTTCATAGGCTGAAGCTCATAATCTTTATCTTATACCATCAGTAATATTGTTTTTTTTTCAAAGGAGCCTTCTGTCTAGCTTTAACACTTCTTACAGAGTTGCAGTTCATGTCTAGATAAATCCAAACAAATTAGTCCACACTCTTTTACTGCAGGTTTTCAAAAGAAATCCCTAACTGGGCAGGTTTTCTCAAATTTTGCATTATCACTGGAAACACAGTTTCTTCTTACATAAGCATCGAGAGGATAATAGAAAACAGGGAGTTAGATCTTTTACAAATGGGAAAGAGGGAGGAGAGGGGAAGGAGACACAAAAAGAATTAAGATGCGTTACATACCTGTACCAATTCCACACTATGAATGTTATTATATACTGCAAACATATACTAATAAAAATTATTTTTTAGATCTAGAATTTTAGCCTTGTACAATTGTATATTTAATTAAATCTAGGTATACTACATGAATTTTGTGTATATGATAGTAATCCAAATATAGCATTGGCACACACACACACATTGACACATCTAAACTATTTACAAAATTATCTTCAATGACCTTGAAGAATAATGCCAAGCTTCAGAGATTTTCTCAAGGAGCAGGTTGGAAAATTTACGCCACATAACACACCACGAGCTTTCTCCTCAGACCCACATCACAAGGTAGCTTTTTTTGTTGTTGTTACCGGGGATCGAACTTGAAACCTTGCACTTGCGAGGTAGGACAAGGTGGCTTTTGTCCCAACACATGCTTCCTGTCCTGTCTATTCCAAAAGAGCCACATCATGTCCTTCTTTTTCATTTTCACTTATTTATTTTTTGAGCAAGGTCTTGCTATGTTGTTCAGGCTGGCTTTGAACTCACTATGTAGCCCATGCTGGCCTCCAATTTCTGGTCTCAAGCAATTCTCCTACCTCAGCCTCCTGTGTAGCTGAAACTACAGGGGTGCAACACTGTGCCCAGGTTAGAATCTTTCTTCTTAAACAATGGGTTTTGGAGAAAGACTGACAAAAGTCAACTCACAACAACAGCAAACTCTAGGCAAGTGTTCAATATAGCTTCACAGAAAATGCCAGCAACTTACCATTTTAATAAATAAGACTATTGGAATGGAAATGTATTAACAATTTATTTTCTCAAGGCACTGAATGACAAAAATAATGAGTGTCGCAATGTCACCCACCTTTGATGTGAACCAGAAGAGGGAAAAGCAAAGAAGACAAAAAAACTAAAAAGGAAGCAAGAGCAATAGTTACATACTTGAGTAGGCAATATAAAATGGGAAGGAGACTGCTGAAAATGCAAATTTAAATGGTAGAAGTCTTTAAATCACTAAAATATGATATATGACATAGCTTCCATTGTAAATGTTTAAGAAAAATTATGCTTCATATGACACATGAGCAAATAAAGTTACTTTATGGTTGGTGGATATTCTTAGATACAGTAATAACAGGCAAGTAAATAAGATGATTTCTATTCAAAACAAAGAAATAATTATAGTAAGTATTAAGCTAACCAACAATTCCATTAAAGACTGTTTGCTTATAAATGCTTACTAACAGCCCTCAGTGATGAAAACCTATATTGTAGTTTGAGAGCTTCAGTTTACGAGTCATGTGATTTGGGTCATATCTCTTAGCTTCTCTCCGAGTCTGATTCTTCATCTGTTAGACCGAGATGATAGTCACCCTCCAGCAGGTGCAGTGAAGGCCAATATAGGTAATGCTATGCCCCATATTGAGAACTGTTGAGTGTTATCAAACACAAATCACTATTATGATTAAGGATAGTGATATTTACTGTCTACCCAGTGTCTGCAAAATGGTACTAACTGGATACATAATAAAATATATGCATTATACTCACTCTAAAATATTTAACCTTGGTATCACTGTCTAATATAGCATCCCAAGCTCTCTGAATTTTAATTAGTAAATAATAACAGTAACTACCACTTGGTGGACACTTACAAGGTATTAGTCTAAACACTTTAAATGCTTGCTTCATACCATGTAATACTGAGCAGGATTTTTTCATTATCATCTCTATTTTGAAGAAAAGGAAACTGAGAGTCAAAAAATTTAAGTAACTCCCTCAATCTGAGTTCACAGTGGTATTAAGTAGCAGAATTTAAATTTGAATCTGCAAAATATAATTGATCTGTTTATTTATATTTCCTTATAGTTAAGCCAGTGATGTGTACAGATACACAAGTGTGTTAGTTTTCTGTCACTGTAATAAAATACCCGAGAAAGACAGTTTATAGGGGGAAAGGTTTATTTGGGCTCCTGGTTTCAAAAGTTTCCATCCATGGTGGGTTGACCTGAGTTGCTTTTAGACTTGGGGTGGGCATGAGGGAGGGAGGGAGGGAGGGAGAGAGAGAGAAAGAGAGAGAGAGAGCAGGGTCCCAATATCCCTGCAAGGGCACAACCCCAATGACCTAACTTCCTCCTGCTAGACCCTACCTCTTATAGTTTCTACCACCTTCCAATAGCACCACAGGCTAGAGACACTTATTCAAACCACAGCAACAGGCAGTAAATACTTACTGAGTGCCTGAATGGACATACACAGATGGTTGTTTCAAGTAGGCAGAACACTACCAGAATTCCATGGGATATATAGCTTGCTTTTTTTTCCTTTTTGACAGGGTCTCACTATGCAGCCCAGGTTGGGCTCAAACTTGTGATTCTCCTCGCTCTCCCAGCAGCTGGGATTACAGGCATGCACCACCACACTTGGCTTTGTTGCTATTTTCTAAATGAGGAAAGGGAAAAGAAACTTTCCCACACCTCTAATAACTCTTACCTTTGAGAAAAGGGCTTGTGAAAATGGACTTTTCCAGTAGGCATTTAACGCTTAGAAGATTGGATTATAAAATTTTAATTTATTTTGATAAAATCTTCCTAAAATATATTAAAAGGAAACTTTTGAGGGTCCATGCAGGAGGGATGATACTGATTCTCCCTCTAAGAACTAAGCTAGTTTGTCTCCTAAATGATCTTTTCCACTTTCTTAGTATCTTCATCTCACTCAGGTTCTAACATATTTTACTCTGATATATCTACTGTCTTCTTTTTCCTCTCTTCTTTCCTCATAGATACCTTAGTTTCTCTTTTTCTTGTATGCTTCTCTTTGAAAATCCAACTTTTTATAGACAGAATTCACCTTTTTACTCAATCATAAAAATAAGTGATCACAACGGTTATGGGTTGTATCTAGATGTCCCCACAAAGCCTCTTGCACTCACAGGTGGGGGTTTTCAGAGCTGGCTGGATCCAGGGTGTGTGATACTGGGGTTAAGGTGTGCAGTACTAAATTAATCTACTGATTGGAATTAGCGTAGCTCTGGGTGCGAATGATGGGAAGGCCCACCCTGTGTGTGGGTGGCACCCATCATTAGGCTTGTAGGCTGGATGGAATATAAAGGGACAAAAAAGAAGGAAGGCTGCTGCTGCTTCCTGCCTACCCTACAATGCACTGTTTCTCCTCTGTGATGCCCCTTTGCCATGCCATGCTGCCTTGGAGCCAGCCAACTATGGACTGAAACTTCTACAAACTGTGAGTTAAAATAAAACTTTCCTCCTTTAACTTGTGTATCGAGTATTTTGTCTCCACAACAGAAAAGCAACTGAAACAACAATGAATTGAATGTGTTCCTGATACTGGTTTGTCTTCTTCTCAATTTCCCATTGCTCCAGGACTTGGCCCATTGGCTACAGAGACTTTTATGTGGGTCTAAACCCTCAGTAGACTAACTGGACCACCAGCACATTTTTTCCTACTCACCAAGGAAACTTTATCCTTTCTCTTCAAACATGCAACATCTCTTCCATCTCAGCTAATGATGTCACTTCTAATTTCACTGGAAAAATAGAAGCACTACAAAGACAGAATAGTCTTTTATTACCAACCTGCCTATGTCCAGACCCATAGTCTTTCCTTGCTTTCTGTGCCATATTCTGGACTACTCCTTTCTACAATCTTATAAATTATTAAATTCTTTTATTGGTACATTGTAGGTATACAACACAATTACATTTCTCATTGGGAATTGTACCTTTACATAATGCATCTTGGGTCTTATTTTTTCCCCATTCCTAGCCCTCCCTTCACCCCTCCACCCTTCCCTATTTACAAAGACTTTATTTCCATTTTTTCCATTTCTCATCATTTTTCCTTTCCCTTCTTTCCTTTCCCCTGCCCCTCCCACTAGCCCTACCCCTTTGGACCTTTTCTTCCTATTTTGCATTATCGATTATTCATTCTAATCATTGGTACATTTTAGGTATACAATATAATGACATTCATCATTGGAAATTTGCACCTTTACATAATCTCCCTTGGTTCTTATTTTTCACCCTTGCCCAGCCCTCCCTTCAACCCCTCCAGTCCTATTTACAGAGATTTTGTTCTTATTTTTCCATTTTCTCATATTAATCCCATTCCCTTCTATCCTTTCCCCTAGCCCTCCCACTTCCTTCCCCTTTGCCCCTTTTCTTCCTATTTCACATGACCTATAATACATTTTAGTCCTTATTTACACTTTCAGTTTCTCACATCAGAGAAACTATTTGGTATTTACACATGTGTGTCCTATTTATTTCACTTAAGAGTATTGCCTCAATGTGCATACACTTAGCTATAAATGTCTCTAATTTCTCATTTTTTATGGCTGAGTAGTACTCCATTTTATTAAAAAAATCACATTTTCTTTATCCAGTCTCCAGTTGATGGGCATTTGGGCTGTTTCCAAGTTTTAGCTATCACAAACTGTGCTGCTATGAACATGGGTGCACATATATCACTGTGGTATGATTCTTTCAATTCTTTGGGGAAGATCCCCAGCAGTGGAATAGGGGGTCAAATGGGACTTCCAGTCCTAGTTCTTTGAGGTATCTCCATACTGATTTCCACAGTGCTTCCATCAGTCTACACTCCCACCAGCAGTGGAGCAGGGTTCCTCTTTCCCCACAGTCCCACCAGCATTTGTTATTGGTTGATTTTGTGATAGAAGCCATTCTTTCTGGGGTGAGGTGGAATCTCAGCGTTGTTTTCATTTGCATCTCTCGAATGACCAGTGATGTTGAACATTTTTTCATGTATTTATTTGCTCTTTCTACTTCTTTGTCTGAGAAATGTCTGTTCATTTCAGATGCCCATTTTTGGATTGGGTCTTTAAATTTGGGAGGTCTGATCTTTTTAAGTTCTTTATAGATTCGAGATAGTAGACCTTTGTCTGAGGAAGAGCAAGTGAAGATTTTTTCCCACATTGTGGGTTGTCTCTTCACACTGCTGGTGGTTTCTCTTGCTGTACAATCTTATAAATTAATAATTTCCTCTTCAAGTATATCAGAATTCAATCTCCTTATATATTTGTACTCCAATGACTGTATTTTTCTTTTTCTTTCTTTTTTTTTGTACTAGGGATCAAACTTGGAACCTTATGCTTGCAAGTCAGGCAGCAGAACCACTGAGCTAAATCTCTGGCTACTATATTTTTCATTTACAAATTTCTAATCATCTGTTATTTTTCTTTGTTGTTTATTTTTATTCCATAATTTTTGTTCTTTTTAGTACAAGTTGTGTTTATATCAATCACATTTGTTTAAAAAGCTTATCAGGCCGGGGATTTAGCTCAGTGGTTTCGCTGCCTGCTGCACAAGCTCAAGGACCCGAGTTCGATCCCTGGTACCAAAAAAAAAAAAAAAAGCTTATCAAACTGCTCCAGAGACAAAGTTAATTCTACCTAACCATCAATTCACAATCTAATGACTGATTTTCTTGGCTTTCTTTGTAAACATCACACCTATCCATGTGTTTTGGAATTTGAGTTTAGAAGCTCACTTTAAAGCATTTGGAAGCTTTTAGTGTTTTTCTTTTCTGTCTTTCGCCCAGTGAGCTCATCCCTGTCTGTGAGCAGTGTGCATCAAAAGCCAATTCTTATAGTAGCAGCTTGGAATTCCTACCCCAAGGTGATGGTGAGACTTCTGTGGGTTCATTTACAGAGCAATTAGGCAGCTTGGCTCAATTTCTGATCATGACTTACCCCATGTCTACAGAAAGAGCTTTTAGGAAATTAAAAAAGTTATATCTCCAAGTAGAAGTCATCTAAAGTTCTAATATTTTTTTCAGCCTCACTCCTAAGAAGGAAGGAGTTTCTAAGCTCTAAGATTGAATTCAATTTCTCATGGAGCAGTTTCCATTTCCTCTGGCCCCCAGGAACTGAAATTCTGGTTAGTACTTACTGCTTCCTGATTTTTCTGTAAACTGTGTGACTTTAACTTACTCACTGAAACATTTGACATTTGTGTTCTATTTCCATTAAAAAGATGTTTATCATCCGGGAATGGTAGCCCATGCCTGTCATCCTAGTTCTCTGGGAGGCTGAGGCAGGAGGATCACAAGTTTGAGCCCAGGCTGGGCAACTTAGCGACTTAGTGAGAACTTCCTCAAAAGAAATGAAAAGGGCTGGCGGGTACAGGGCTGGGGGTGTAGCTCAGTGTGAAGGTCTTGAATTCAATCTTTGGTACCACAAAGATGAGAGAGAGAGAGAGAGAGAGAGAGAGAGAGAGAGAGAGAGAGAGAAGGAGACAGAGACAGAGAGACAGACAGAGAGAAAGAGATGAAAAAGGAAGGAAAAGAAGAAGGAAAAAGGAGGAGAGGAAGGAGAAAGAGAAGCAAAAGAAGAAGAGGAAGAAGAAAGGAGGAGGAGAGGAGGAGGAAGAGGAGGGGAGAGGAAGGGGTGGAGAGGGGAAGGGAAGAATTCTTGATCCTGGATCTACCTTTATTACTTTCTCCTTTAATTTTGATCTATTATTCTAATGTGATTGGAACAGTGAGTTATCAAAGCCTACATGTTCCCGTGTACTCTGTCTTCTCTCTTTTTTTTGCATCAAAAACCCATCTTCTCATTTGTGTGGCTGCATTTCGTCTCCTCATCCCTTGCCTTCTTGAGGACTTTGCTCCTGCAATTATTTCATTTTTTCTGAATCATTGGCTTCTTTTCTCCTGAATCATTCCCATTATTATACAGGTAGACGTAAATGTCACCTGATTTATAAAACTCTCCTTAGACATGATTCTCTTCCAGCTATTTGCTATTATTCTTTTCTGCCCTTTGTCTCTTCTGCCAGTCTTTATACCAAAATTCCTTGAAAGAATTCTCTGTATCCATTGTCTTCACTTTCTTGCTCCTATTCTTTCCTCAACATATGCCAACAATTAGTCATTCATCCTGAAACTCCCTTATAAAGCAATGCTTTGCTCCTATGAAGTCTGCACTGACCAATGAGCATACAAGCAGAGAGTAAGCAGTCTTGAGCCTCAGCACAGATTGCTGAGTTGGAGCCACTAATATAGGTCCCTTCAGTATGCTGATTGTTATGGCAGAGACTACTGGGTGTTTATCAGATACTCTTTTCCTCATCCTCCTTCCTAGTGGAACTTCGAGTTTAGGTGAGCATATTGCTGCCTGGAATTAAGAGCACAACTACTTGCTTCCCATGCAGCAAGACATAAATACTTGACTGAGTCCAGCTACTGAACCAATAGCATAAACATGGGGGAGGGAGTGAACTTTCAAAAAATGTTGTTTAAAAGAGCTGATGTGTAGGGAGATGCTATTTCTGTCTTCCTCCTGCCCAGAAAGTGTATACAAGGCCTTCAATTAAATCAGCCATGTCAGATCATAAGGTGGATTTAAGAATGTAAGCCCACATGCTAAGATGATGGAACAGGAAATCGGAAGTAGCCTGAGTCACTGGAGACCTGTGGATCTGTTGTATCTGCTGTGAACTGCTTCCTTCTGGCTCCTAATTTGTAAGAGAATGAACTCTTTTGTGTCAAAGCTTTTGTAATTGGATCTCAGTTATCAGCAGGTGAGCACAATTTGTTAGTGAACAGATGGTATTTAAAGCCATGAACTGGATGCGATCACCAGGGAAATGAATAGAAGTAGAGGAGGGAGGAAGTCCATGCCAGGGTCTAACATCTTAATGTCAGCCAGAGGAAGACAATATAGGAAGAGAGATTATCAGTGAGAGCTCAACCAGGTTGCAGGAAAATCAGTGTGATTTTCTTGTGTGATGTCCTGGAAGCAAAGGATGTTTGAAATAAAAAGCAGTAACTGTCTACTGCTGCTCATTGGGCAAGCAAGGGGAGAACTGAGAATTCACTTTTTCATTTATTAACATGGAGGTTCCTGGTGACTTGGACAAGGACAAGTTCTGAGAGTGGTGGGGAAAAGCCTGACATTATCGACTATAAGAGAATGGGAAGAAAGGAAGACGGAAAAAATTAGTAACTTTCAAGTGCTAATTTTGCTTCAAAGGACAGCAGAGAATTGGGGCAGGGGCTGGAAAAGTAGGATCAAAAACAGGGTGTGTTTAAGATGAGAACATAATGGTTTATTTGATGTTACTAGAAATGATAACCTAATGATCCTTGCTTAAATCGTGTTGCTCCCTGAATTGAATTCTAATAATCACTTCAATAAATACTTTATTATGTTTCCATAAGTAGCTGGTTCTTTTTTTACCTAGCATAATAAAAATAAATGAATGCAATGGATTTAAGGTGGCATAAATAATTACACAAAAGAATTGTAAAGAGAATGCTTGAATTTAAAAACAATTAAAATATAATCTAATTCAATTTTATTTAAATTACATCGTTGAGATTCTAAGTGCATGTATATATAAATCTTCAACTTATTAGAAGAAAGCACAGGTTGAAGACCAAGAAAAGCAATAATTTTACTTTTATATACCTTTGTAAGGATGAGTTTGACTGACCTACATGTTTTTTTGTTTGTTTGTTTGGTAGGGTTTTTTTTTTTTTTTGGTACCGGGGCTCGAACTCGGGTCCTTGCACTTGTGCAGCAGGCGGCAAAACCACTGAGCTAAATCCCTGGCCCTGACCTACATGTATGAGACATGATTTGGGGAATTTTCTTCCTGTAGAAATTATAGCAAGAATAAATAAACAAATATAATTTTAAAATAAAATAATTCACTTTAAAAGGTGTGTAAAGTGTTAATCAGTGTTGGATAAGGATGTTAGACATCTATCTCCTTAACAACGTTCACCAACCTAGGAGTCTGTCTCTTCTCTCTCTTGATGTACACAGCCATGTGTCACTTGGCAATCGGGATATGTTCTGAGACATGTATCACTGGGCTCTAGGTATTTATGATGTTCCACGAAAATTGGAATTATATCAAGACCAAGAAGGTAGACTCTGATATGATAGTGCTTGAACTACTGTTAAGAGTAGACGCCTCTCTGGAAAGGAGCTATGGCGACCCCTGCTGGGCAAATGAAATGCAGGGCTCTCCATATAGGCTTAGGGTAAATCAGGAGGTTGCAAATTTGAAAATTTAAGGGAATGAGGATTTAAAATAAGGAAAGAAAAAAAATTCAAGGTAAATTGATCATGCATGGCAAGCTGAAGTAGTTGGTCTTCTGAAAAAATAAGATCAATGGCAGAAAAAAAAATCAGACCAAGAAAAGAACCATAGTACATGAAACTCAAGATGGGTAAAATAAATTAAATGAAAGTTTTGGTTCCAGACCCCTTTTTAAGAACACTGTGAATACCCTAACTTCACAGACTCTAGACAGTAGGTCAAGACTTCCTGTGAAGGGAAGATGATATTCTCTCAGATGTCCAAACGGTCAGTCTTGATATGCAAAAGTTCTTGAGAGACTCATGAATTCAGAGAAACATTGGTGGGGGGAGGTCCAAGGAGAGGGCAAACAACCAAGATGCACCATGGTCGGTGGAAATAATGAGCTCTGTTCAACGACCCTGAGTGTATCCTTGTACCACAGTCTATGAATCACCACTCCAAGGAATCTTAATTATTTTCTGTCTCACGTCATATATTAAGCTATAGATAAAATAAAGGTAAAACTGGAGAAAGAGGGGGTTTAGTACCACAAAATTAAAATTTAATAGGTGAGGTTGGCCTGGAGTATTTGAGCCAGACCACCCATGCATGGCTGCCAGAAGATCCACACTCAAGGCCCAAGGGCTCAGGATAGATAGATAGATAGATAGATAGATAGATAGATAGATAAAGAAGAGGAAGATGGGGGTGAATTTGTTGTGGTTTGTGACAGGGTTTTAGTGCATAGCTCAGGCTAGCTTTGAACTTGGAGTGATCCTTCTACTTCAGCCTTCTGAGATGACAGGGATGCACCATTAAGCCTAGCAAAAGCATATTTTTCTGGGCTGGGGATTTAGCTCAGTGTCACTGAGTCTGCCTCACAAGCGCAAGGTCCTGAGTTCAATCCCCCGTACCAAAAAAAAAAAGCATATTTTTCTTTTATATCTTCTCTGATATTTAAAATTTAGTTAGAGGAGATAAATTTTTGCATACTACATGTAAATTAAGCCATTGTTTCACAGTATGCAAGTAAAAAGGGCATCCAGAGCAATGTGCAGTTTGGTCATCTATGACTATCATCACTGGCCTATTGTACTATGTGCCAGATCACTCTTTGATATGAAATGAAAATGTAACATGTCCTGATGATTATGAACATCTGTCTAGTTACACCTTAATAGCAGCCTGGGAGTCTCTGTCTCTGTCCCTCTTTTGATACATACAGTCATATATCACTTGCTATGTTCTGAGAAATGCACTGTTGGACAATTTCATTGTTGTTCAAACACCGTGGAGTAGCCTAACACAAGTTAAGGTGATATCACTCGGAAGTATAATCTTATGTGATCTCTTTGGTGTATATATATATATTTTTTCATGTATATTTATATCTTTGGACTTGCACTATTGAACATGTTACCTATGGAGTTAGGAAACTAACAAAGCTGGGAATACAATGCATAGTCTGCTTCTTTTACTCAGTTGAGAAATGCTAAAAACTTTACCAAAATTGAATTTGCATCAACACAAAGATGGGTTTTCTTGAGTTACACTGCAAGACTGCTTGTTGCATTAGTAGAAAAAAAATTGAAGCAATAGACCCTGGAAATAGTTACACTGATTTGTGCTTTGAAGAAAAACGTAAAAACTAAGAAAACGTGATACTCTATATAGAAGACCCCAAGAACTCCACCAAAAGTCTTCTAGACTTAATAACCAAATTCAGTCAAGTAGCTGGTTACAAGGTCAACACACAAAAATCAATAGCTTTCCTCTACACCAATGACAGACTCACTGAGAGAGAAATAGGGCAAACAATTCCTTTCACAATAGCATCCAAAAAACTGAAATACCTAGGAATCATCCTAACGAAAGAAATCAAAGACCTCTTTTCTGAAAACTATGGCACTCTGAAGAGAGAGATTGAAGATGATATCAGAAAATGGACAGACATCCCTTGATCCTGGGTAGGAAGGATCAATAGAGTGAAAATGGCCATACTTCCAAAACTGATATATAGATTTAATGCAATTCCAATTGAGATCCCAGCAGCATACTTCATAGACCTCGAGAAAAAAATCCAAAAATTCATTTGGAGCAAGAAGAGACCCAGAATAGCAAAAGCAATTCTAGGTAACAGAGACATGGCAGGGGGTATCACAATCCCCAACCTGCAACTCTACTACAAAGCTACAGTGATAAAAACAGCATGGTACTGGCAAAGAAACAGACTTGAGGACCAGTGGAACAGATTAGAAGATGCAGAAACAATGCCAGACACACTCAGCCATCTCATCTTCGACAAAGGAGCCAAACACCCTCACTGGAGGAAAGATAGCTTCTTTAATAAATGGTGCTGGAAAAATTGGGCTTCAACTTGCCAAAGATTAAAACTAGATCTGTATCTCTCACCATGCACTAAACTAAAATCAAAATGGATTAAAGATCTAAATATTAAAATAGAAACTCTGAACCAGTTGGAACAGAGGTTAGGTAGAATCCTTGAAGACATCGGTGTAGGAAAAGATTTTATGAACAAAACCTCAGTTGCCCGTGAACTAGCACAAACAATCAACAAATGGGATCTCTTCTTATTAAAAAGCTTCTGCACAGCAAGAGAAACCACCAGCAGTGTGAAGAGACAATCCACAATGTGGGAAAAAATCTTCACCTGCTCCTCCTCAGACAAAGGTCTACTATCTCGAATCTATAAAGAACTTAAAAAGATCAGACCTCCCAAATTTAAAGACCTAATTCAAAAATGGGCATCTGAAATGAACAGACATTTCTCAGACAAAGAAGTAGAAAGAGCAAATTAATACATAAAAGAATGTTCAACATCACTGGTCATTTGAGAGATGCAAATGAAAACAACGCTGAGATTCCACTTCACTCCAGAAAGAATGGCTGCTATCATGAAATCAACCAATAACAAATGCTGGTGGGACTGTGGGGAAAGAGGAACCCTGCTCCACTGCTGGTGGGAGTGTAGACTGATGGAAACACTGTGGAAATCAGTATGGAGATACCTCAAAGAACTAGGACTGGAAGTCCCATTTGACCCCCTATTCCACTGCTGGGGATCTTCCCCAAAGAATTAGAAGAATCATACCACAGTGATATATGTGCACCCATGTTCATAGCAGCGCAGTTTGTAATAGCTAAAACTTGGAAACAGCCCAAATGCCCATCAACTGGAGACTGGATAAAGAAAATGTGGTTTTTTTATAAAATGGAGTACTACTCAGCCATAAAAAATTGAAATTAGAGACATTTATAGCTAAGTGTATGCACATTGAGGCAATACTCTTAAGTGAAATAAATAGGACACACATGTGTAAATACCGAATAGTTTCTCTGGTGTGAGAAACTGAAAGTGTAAATAAGGACTAAATGTATAATAGGTCATGTGAAATAGGAAGAAAAGGGGCAAAGGGGAAGGAAGTGGGAGGGCTAGGGGAAAGGATAGAAGGGAATGGGATTAATGTGAGAAAATGGAAAAATAGGAACAAAATCTTTGTAAATAGGGAGGAATGGAGGGGTTGAAGGGAGGGCTGGGCAAGGGTGAAAAATAAGAACCAAGAGAGACTATGTAAAGGTGCAAATTTCCAATGATGAATGTCATTATATTGTATACCTAAAATGTACCAATGATTAGAATGAATAATCGATAATGCAAAATAGGAAGAAAAGGTCCAAAGGGGTAGGGGTAGTGGGAGGGGCAGGGGAAAGGAAAGAAGGGAAAGGAAAAAATGATGAGAAATGGAAAAAATGGAAATAAAGTCTTTGTAAATAGGGAAGGGTGGAGGGCATGAAGGGAGGGCTAGGAATGGGGAAAAAATAAGAACCAAGATGCATTATATAAAGGCACAATTCCTAGTGAGAAATGTAATTGTGTTGTATACCTACAATGTACCAATAAAAGAATTTAATACAAAAAAAAAACAAACTAAGAAGACTACTGTCAAATGGTCTCATCCATTCCAGAACCACTAATTCTACTCCAATTCTTTGTAGCAGACCATGGAGGAATTGGCATTTCCCTTCAGGATAAAAGCACTGACTTCTCTTAGCAAAAGCCAAGTCCTAGTTCTCATGGTATTTGAAAAAGGACAGCATGAAATGATGAGTCCTATTTTGGGAGCACTTTTGGAAAGTTCACAGGCCTCTTGTGGTTTTATAATTGTAAAAACTCTATTTGCCAAACAAAACCTCAACTCAGACATCAGTACTGTGCATGGATGAAGAACAAGCAATGCTTGCCAACGCATCTAGGTTTTATTCTTTGGTGAAGAAACTCCACATGTCATTGAAATCCACTCCATTCTAGATTGCCTTTCACTAGCGTCAAAGACAAATTCCAAATAAAATTTTGTTTACTACTTCAAAAGTTGCCAAACTCCCTAAGTCTCCCCCCAAAAAAGTTCCTGACCTATTTAATATCAGCACTTTAGATTTCTGTTATTAAGATTATGTTATTCTTTGCTGTTCAGAAATCCACCAGCTGTCTGAACGTTACAAAAACAACTAACTAAACCTGAGGTAAATAACTCTTAGATAACTCCAGCTTGATCTTAAAACCTCAGATTAAAGAATGGTTCTTTAGAGTCATATTCCTCCATTATTTATTCTTGAAGTATCATGTATCTTTCGTCCATAGCAATTTGACATGGGTGTTTGTGACTATTTGATTAATATCTGCCATCCTCATTAGACTATGGGTTCACTGGGGCGAGGCACTAATTATGTTTTACCTGATCAATGAATGTACAGTGCCAGGCACATAGTAGGTGCTTCACAAATATTCAACAATGCAAGAATAAATGAAAAGAAAATCAATGTCAGAGAAAAGATTTCTCATAGCCTTCTAGATATATGTGGCCATTTGAAGAAATTGTGGCTGCCCCAAGATAAGACTTCATCTAAATTTAGTTAGTTCTTAGAACAATCTTATGATAGGCATTCCATCAGCCACTGTTATGATTTGAATTTAAAATGTCCCCGCAAAAGGCTCATATAACGTGAGATGGGGCTTTTGGAAGGTGATTAGATCATAGGGGTGCTAACCTTCATGGAGGAGTTCATTAGCTAGCTGAATGTGCTGTTAGGAGGCAGATCCTGGTTGGAGGAAGTTAGTCACTGGGGTGTGACCTGAAAGGGAGTATTCTTGTCCCAGTCTTTCTCTCTCTCTCTCTCTCTCTGGCTTTTCCTGCTTTCTCACTTCCATTAAGTGAGCAGCTTTCCTCTGCCCTGCCACTTCTGCCTTGAAGTCAGCCAACCATGGACTGAAACCTTTGAAACTGCAAGGCAAAATAACCTTTTTCTCCTTTAAATTGTGTAAATCAGGGACTTGGACCCAGAGATGAAAAGAGAGCTGACAAATACTTCCATTGAAGAAGAAATCAAGGCTGTCATCGTTAGTAAGGGAGTGGCACAAAGCTTTTAATCCAGGAACTCTAAATTTGGAGCCTACGTTTCTAACTCCAGGTTCTGTACTTCAAGATTATGAGAGTTGTTGGAAAACTCCCTACTTTTGGATGACACTGTCTCTCTGGGAGTAAAGGTTGGAGGCCACAGCTGTGGAACTTTCTAGGTCTGGTGGAAGTTCTGGCAGCCAGACCCCAGGGTGGCCATTCCTGAGGAGGAAGAAGCTACAGAATTTGGAAACTCTGCAGAACTCTTCATGGGGAACCTCTGCTCAGAATACCATACAGACAAGGTCAATGACAAAAATTCCCTTAATGTCATGAGGGTAAGGAAATGATACAAATGGAAAACTCAAAAGTGTCTAAGAATTTAAGTAATTTTTGGTACAAGCCAACTCTCACTTGGAAAAGCAAGCAATGGGAATTTTTACTCCATCTGCTACTGCCTACCTTTATAAGACAGGGATTTTATAACTTACTGTCATTAGCATTAGTGTTGACATCTGGAGAATGTCCAAGTTGGCAAGTGTGACCATGCTAGTGGCCACACCAAAAGTTAATGTTCTTACTGAAATTTTTTTAAAAATCCATGTACTTTAGAAATCTCCTTTTGAAACAGAAGACGCCGAATCAGCCCGCTGCAGACAGGCAGGTCTGTGCACGCCCTACCGAGGTCCTGAGTCACGCGGAAGACGCCGAATCGGCCCACTGCAAACAGGCAGGTCTGCCCACACCCTGCCGAGGTCCCCAGTCGCGCGGAACACACGCCGAATCAGCCCGCTGAAGACAGGCAGGTCTGTGGGCGCCCTGCCGAGGTCCTGAGTCACGCGGAAGACGCCGAATCAGCCCGCTGGAGACAGGCAGGACTGTGCGCGTCCTGCCGAGGTCCTGAGTCACGCGGAAGACACCGAATCACCCCACTGCAGACAGGCAGCCACCTGATTCCACATTACCAAGGCGCAGAGGACACCAGACCACCAGACCAAGGTACTGAGTCCCACTGTTCCCGGCCCAGAGGTAGGGGCTTCTGAGCCATCCTCCCACTGCTCCTGGTCCAGAGGAAGGGGCTTCCCGGTCACCATCCCTGCTGCTGCTCCCAGACCAGAGGAAAGGGCTTTTGGGCCACCTTCTGTCCCGCTGCTCCTGGCCCAGAGGAAGGGGTTTCCCGGCCACCATCCCTCCAGCTGCTCCCAGCCCGCAGAAAAGGGCTTTTGGGTCACCATCCCTACCGCTGCTCCCGGCCCCTGTCCCACCTCACCCAGCTCAGAGGAGGTAATCCGTGCAGGCGCTAACAGCCCCCTGCCCCAGTCGAAATGAGAAAACACATAAATAAGTCTCAAAACCAGACTTCCAGATCACCTACAGCAACCCCAAAGGGAAATGAGATGGAACCCTCTGATACTCAACCACCTGGACCCACTGAACTGGCAACAAAAGGGGATCTGGAAAAAATGAAATCAGAAATAATTTCTCAGATAACAGGAGAAATTGTGCCCCTAGTGCAAGACATGATTAATAAATCTAGAGAGGAGCTGAGGAACATGATGGAATCCCAACATAAGAAACAAATGGAATCCATGAAACAGATGCAAATAGATGTCCAGGACATGAAAAACTCCATTGAAAGTCTACACAGCAGAATGAGCCAGTGTGAGGACAGAATTTCAGATATAGAAGATAAGATTGGAATTAGTGACCAGGAAAAGAAAAATTGCTTCAAAATTATAAGGGAACATGAGAAATCAATCCAGTAGCTGCTAGATGATGCAAAAAAGAATAACATAAGACTGATTGGGCTCAATGAAGAAACAGGAGAGAGTGGCAATGACATAAAAAATCTCTTCACAGAAATAATGGCAGAAAACTTCCCAAGCACGGGAAAAGAGCTTGACATACAGATAAGTGAGGCATATAGGACTCCAAATAGCCTTGATCAAAAAAAATCTACACATAGGCATATAATTGTTAAGATTCCAGAAACCCAACAGAAGAACAAAGTTCTCCAAGCGGTCAGAGAAAAGAAACAAATCACATACAAAGGAAAGCCCATCAGAATCACAGCAGACTTCTCAACACAAACCATCAAGGCAAGAAGAGCTTGGAGTGACATATTCCAAGCCCTAAAAGAAAACAGCCTCCAACCCAGATTGATGTACCCTGCAAAACTATCTTTCAAAATGGATGGAGAAATAAGATACTTTCATGACAAAGAGCACCTTAGGAACTTCATGAATACCAAACCAGCACGCCACAGAATTTTACACAATAGCCTAGGAACAGATGTTGAGGATCACAACCCCAGGAAGCAAAGCAGAATGAACCCATCTGGCATGACAAAAACTTAAATGGAAAGGGGGAGAACCCAACAAAAAGAAAAAGTCATGGCAATGACAAGTCAATATGTTTCAGTTATAACCATCAACGTTAATGGTCTCAATTCACCAATCAAAAGAAATAGACTGGCAGAATGGGTCAAGAAGCAAAATCCAACAATATGCTGCATACAAGAAACACACTTCATTCAAAAGGAAACTCATAGACTGAAAGTTAAAGGGTGGAAAACAATAGTGCATGCGACAGGAACCCGAAAAAAAGCAGGAGTAGCTATCCTCTTGGCAGATCAAGTAGGTTTCAAACCAACACTGATTAAGAGAGATGAAGAAGGACACTACATCCTTGTAAAGGGAAGAATCCAAGAGGAAGAGATGACAATCATAAATATCTACGCACCAAACACTAGTGCACCCAACTATATAAACCAAATACAGACATGAAAAGTCATATATGCACTAATACAATTGTAGTGGAGGACCTCAACACCCCACTGTCACAAATAGATGGATCAACTAGACTAAAAATAAGTACGGAAATACTAGAACTCAATCGAACTCTTGAACAAATGAACTTAACAGATGTTTGCAGAGTCTTCCACCCCACAAAATCAGAATACACATTCTTCTCAGCTGCACATGGGTCATTCTCCAAAATAGACCACATACACAGAGAACATGTTTAAGTAAGTGCAAAGGAATTGAAGTTATCCCCTGTATATTATCAGACCATAGTGCAATGAAATTGGAGATCCATAGCAAAAGAAACTGCAAAAATTTCATAAACACGTGGAAATTGAACAACACACTTCTGAATAACCAATGGGGCACAGAGGAAATTAAAGAAGAAATCAGACATTTCCTTCAATTAAATGACAATGACAATACAACATATCGGAATCTATGGGACACAATGAAAGCAGTCTTAAGAGGGAAATTCATAGCAGTGAATGGCCACATTAGGAAAACAGAATGAGCCCAATTAAACAACCTGATGCTGAACCTCAAGCTTCTAGAAAAAGAAGAGCAGGACAACCCCAAAGCTCATACAAGGGAGGAAATTATAAAGATCAGAGGAGAAATCAATGCAATGGAGACTAAGAGAACGATACAAGAAAATCAATGAAGCCAAGAGTTGGTTCTTTGAAAGAATCAACAAAATTGATAAACCTTTAGTCAACCTTGTCAGAAAAAGGAAAGAAAAGGCCCAAATCCATGCAGTTAGGAATGAAAAGGGTGAAACTACAACAGACCCAGCAGAAATCCAGAGGATCATCAATACCTACTTCCAGAACCTATACGCCAATAAGATGAACAACACAGAAGAAATGGACAGATTCCTAGATACATATGAATTACCAAAGTTGAATGAAGAAGACCTAAAAATTCTGAACAACCCAGTATCAACCAATAAAATTGAAAACGTAGTTCAAAACTTATCACCTAAGAAAAGCCCGGGCCCTGATGGCTTCACTGCTGAATTCTGCAAGACACTTAGAGAGGAACTGCTGCCAGTACTGTTTAAACTCTTCAGTGAAATTGAAAGGGAAGCAATACTCCCAAATTCATTCCTGGAAGCAAGCATCACCTTGATCCCCAAAGCAGAGAAAGACCCAACTGAAAAAGAGAACTATAGGCCAATCTCACTAATGAACATAGATGCAAAAATCCTTAATAAGATACTGGCAAATAGAATGCAGAAGATCATCAAGAAGATCATACACCCTGATCAAGTGGGGTTCATCCCAGGGATGCAGGGATGGTTCAATATACGAAAATCAATTAATGTAATACACTAAATCAATAGAGCCAAGGACAAAAACCATGTGATTATCTCCATAGATGCAGAAAAAGCATTTGACAAAATCCAACATGCATTTATGATAAAAACCCTACAAAAAATTGGAATAGATGGTCTCTACCTCAAACTGATAGAAGCCATCTATGAAAAACCAACAGCCAATATCATACTAAATGGTCAAAAACTGAAATCCTTCACATTAAAATCAGAAAAAAGACAAGGATGCCCACTATCACCACTCTTGTTCAATATAGTTCTGGAAACATTAGCCACGGCAATTAGACAAGAGAAAGAAATAAAAGGAATAAAGATAGGAAATGAAGTCAAATTTTCATTATTTGCAGATGACATGATACTCTATATAGAAGACCCCAAGAACTCCACCAAAAGTCTTCTAGACTTAGTAACCAAATTCAGTCAAGTAGCTGGTTACAAAGTCAACATACAAAAATCAATAGCTTTCCTCTACACGAATGACAGACTCACTGAGAGAGAAACAGGGCAAATAATTCCTTTCACAATAGCATCCAAAAAACTGAAATACCTAGGAATCATCCTAACAAAAGAAATTAAAGACCTCTTCTCTGAAAACTATGGCACTCTGAAAAGAGAGATTGAAGATGATATCCGAAAATGGACAGACATCCCTTGATCCTGGGTAGGAAGGATTAATATAGTGAAAATGGCCATACTTCCAAAACTGATATATAGATTTAATGCAATTCCAATTGAGATCCCAGCAGCATACTTCATAGACCTCGAGAAAAAAATCCAAAAATTCATTTGGAATAAGAAGAGACTCAGAATAGCAAAAGCAATTCTAGGTAACAGAGACATGGCAGGGGGTATCACAATCCCCAACCTGCAACTCTACTACAAAGCTACAGTGATAAAAACAGCATGGTACTGGCAAAGAAACAGACTTGAGGACCAGTGGAACAGATTAGAAGATGCAGAAACAACTCCAGACACACTCAGCCATCTCATCTTCGACAAAGGAGCCAAACACCCTCACTGGAGGAAAGATAGCTTCTTTAATAAATGGTGCTGGAAAAATTGGGCTTCAACTTGCCAAAGATTAAAACTAGACCTGTATCTCTCACCATGCACTAAACTAAAATCAAAATGGATTAAAGATCTAAATATTAAAATAGAAACTCTGAACCAGTTGGAACAGAGGTTAGGTAGAACCCTTGAAGACATTGATGTAGGAAAAGATTTTATGAACAAAACCTCAGTTGCCCGTGAATTAGCACAAACAATCAACAAATGGGATCTCTTCTTATTAAAAAGCTTCTGCACAGCAAGAGAAACCACCAGCAGTGTGAAGAGACAATCCACAATGTGGGAAAAAATCTTCACCTGCTCCTCCTCAGACAAAGGTCTACTATCTCGAATCTATAAACAACTTAAAAAGATCAGATCTCCCAAATTTAAAGACCCAATCCAAAAATGGGCATCTGAAATGAACAGACATTTCTCAGACAAAGAAGTAGAAAGAGCAAATCAATACATGAAAGAATGTTCAACATCACTGGTCATTCGAGAGATGCAAATGAAAACAACGCTGAGGTTCCACTTCACTCCAGAAAGAATGGCTGCTATCATGAAATCAACCAATAACAAATGCTGGCGGGGCTGTGGGGAAAGAGGAACCCTGCTCCACTGCTGGTGGGAGTGTAGACTGTTGCAACCACTGTGGAAATCAGTATGGAGATACCTCAAAGAACTAGGATGGGAAGTCGCATTTGACCCAGCTATTCCACTGCTGGGGATCTTCCCCAAAGAATTAAAAGAATCATACCACAGTGATATATGTGCACCCATGTTCATAGCAACAATTTGTAATAGCTATAAGTTGGAAGCAGCACAAATGCCCATCAACTGGAGACTGGATAAAGAAAATGTGGGGGGTTTTAAAAAAATGCAGTACTACTCAGTCTTAAAAAATGAGAAATTGGAGACATTTATAGGTAAATGGATGCACATTGAGGCCATACTCTTAAGTGAAATGCATAGGACACACATGTGTAAATACTGAAGTTTCTCTAGTGTGAGAAACTGAAAGTGTAAGTAAGGACTAAAAGGTATAATAGATAATGTGAAATAGGAAGAAAAGGGCCAAAGGGGAAGGGGAAGTGGGAGGGGTAGGGGAAAGGAAAGAAGGGAATGGAATTAATATGAGAAAATGAAAAAATGGAAACAAAGTCTTTGTAGATAGGGAAGGGTGGAGGGGTTGAAGGGAGGGCAGGGGAAGGGGAAAAATTTAAGAACCAAGAGATTATGTAAAGGTGCAAATTTCCAGTGATTAATGTCATTATATTGTATACCTTAAATGTACCAATAAAATTAATTTTAAAGAATAGAAGGAGAGAGACTAGACATGCAAGCTTGGAGGTAGCCAAGTCAATCCAATAAGCAGCACCTGTTACGAGCCTAGCAATACATTAGAGATTTTCATGGAATTCTGCAGAGCAGAAAACTTGCACTTGCAGACTTGGGGCTGCAACAAGATTCCTGAGCAGAATATAGAGACTTAGAGTTCTCAGGAAAACATGCTGTGTGTCCTCTTGAATGTGGGGCACAGAGGTGATCCTGAGATGAACATGAGCACTGGAGACTCCCTGGAGCCACCAAGATGTCAGGGCCAGGAGGAAACACAGCAGAGGGCCTGCAGGCTGTTCACATGCCTGTGCCTGTCGTAAATATTTTGCGTTTTGATGAAACTATTAACTTCTCATACCAAAATAAAAATTGTGTTCACAGACTAAAGACAAATACACATGTCTGAGAGGAGGCAATTTAGGGCTTCACTGTACTTCAGTGGTTGTATAGTCTAATCATATACAGATAGGAAACAGTTAAATGAGAACTAGGTGGTTTTAGTTAGAAGAAGATAATTGTATATGTTATCAGATTCTTTGAAATAAAATCATATTTAAATGGAGCCATACTTTCTTTCCTTTACCATAAACAATGTTCATTCTGTATACAAGTATAGGTAAAGAAAACAATATAGAATAATACCAATGAACTCATAAACTGTTAGTTTAGTTGAATCAGATACTTTCTATGATCGAAAGCTATTCTATGTTCCTAGAACAATTGATAGTGCTTTAGGATAGACTATTACATAAACGAGCCAAAGATGGCCTCTGTATATTGGCCCTCAGCCTGTTTCTTTTCTGCAAGCGAAGACCATTAGCTCAAAAGCTTGCTGGCACCAAACATAAATTTTTACACATCCAGTTATTTCAAAAATAGCTTTGCCAATAAAATTTTTGACTGCTTAGAGCTTGCCTGCTTTGCATACCTGGCAAAACTGCACTCAGCAGCTGTTACCTATTGACAAGCCAGGGCCTTGCAGTTAGTTATAAGGCCCCATGCTGCTGCTGCCCTTCAGCACTCTCTGATCCAGAGACTCCATGGAGCCCTTCTCTGCTCCATCAGTCCTCATATAGTTCCTTTGCCCTCCTCTCTTGCCATTAAGCCACTGGATGGTCTCAGGCTGCGAGAGACTTCCCCTCCCCTTGGCCACATGTCACCCATGAAACCTGTCTGGTATTGCCTTTCATGGTCCTCCTTTTTATCTTTTTTTCTTTCTTTTCCTTTTTTTTGTTTTGTTTTTGAGACAAGGTCTCCCTATGTAGTTCAAGCTGTCCTTGAACTCACTATGTAGCCCAGGCTGGCCTCTAACTCGTAGTGATCCTCCTGCCTCATCCTCTGAGGGCTAGGATTACAGGTGTGTGCCACCGTGCCTGGCCACCACCTTTTTCTTCATCAGCCGCAAATCCTTGGAGCCCCTAAATAGTCTAATTACAAATCAGCAGAAAAACTGTAAATGCCTGCTGATTATGATTAAGATATAACTATAGCAAAGAAATATTGTCAACATGTAAAATTCACTTATTGTAACTTGAAACGCTTAAGGGGAGAAGTCGTGCAGAATTTTATAAGATTTCAAGATTAATTTGAGATAGGCAACCAAATATGTTTCAAACTTATATAGACTATTTCCTCTATGTATTCAGTGGGAATGGACTATGATCTTGGTTTTTTCAATTCCTAGTTAAAAGAACTTGGGCAAAAATTTTTTTTAATCTGCAGGGGCAGGCAGGTTCTGGGGATTGCACCCAGGGCTTTCACAATGAGCTAAATCCCCAGCCCTTTTTTAAAAATTTTAAGTTCTAAAACAGTCGTGATAGGTCATTAAGTTGCCCAGGCTGAGTTTGAACTTGTGATTCTCCTGCTTCTGTCTCCCAGAATACTGGGTTTATAGACATGTGTCAATACTGCTAAGCTTTAAAACAAAACAAAACAAAACACTCTGAACTTCCAGTTCTGTGCTAATAGAATAGAGATAATAATGCTTATGTGAAGTTATTGTGGAATACTATTTAAGATAACAAACATAAGGCACATTGCCCACAACAGGTTTTCAAAATTCGTTAACTTTCTACCCTAAATATAATGGAAACACATTTTTCTTTGAAAGGATTCAAAGTACTGTAACATACATCATATATATCATTGATCTTTATAAACAGGCGTGGTATTTTCAGCAATAATTTACTAAAGAAAAAGCTAACAATTTAAAAAGTAGAGATGATCAAAGTCATTTGCCTATGAGAAAAGCTATTTTTATTATCCTTCTGTCTTTGCCTTAAAAGAAGCTATACAAAAACAGTCAAGCACTTTGAAGAGTTTACTTCCTGTGCTCAGCAGTACTTTGGTTTTATTTGGAAGAGAATGTGGTCTAGAGGCTAGACAAAACAAAGATCTCGGAGCCAGCTGATTCCAACACAGTGTAGAGGAACTAACCACAAAGTCACCAACACTGAAACCCAGGGCAAATACCCTGACCTCCCAAGCCCCAGCTAAACCCATAACAGCAAAGTAAAGCATGCAGGAGTCAGATTCCATATCCTTGAGGATAAAGCATCTTTTAAAGGGGCCAACTTGAAAATAGAAAAAAAGGAGTTTCCCAGCAATATGAACTCTGAATGCAGTAGGAAAACAGAGAATGCAAATGTTAGTGCTTCGCTTAAAAATCCAAATAACAGAATCTTGGCAATGGCAATTTTTCCACATTGTTCATTGCTAGATATTTGGTTTAAGCTCCTATTATGTGAAACAAAACTGTTAATTCTGGTGTCTGAAGTGTTCATTCAGAAAAATGAGTCTAAGAGATTCCTTACAGACATGAAAGAACCCCCTTTGCTCCAAATTTTTACCATCTGTAGTACAGAGAATAGTCTACATTTTGCTGAGAGCCTCACATTGAACTTCAAAACATTTTTCAGATTTTTGCACTGAAACTGTCTAATCTGAGGCAAAGACCTCTAGAATATTTACTGTACGGAAAACCAAGCAGATAGAATTTTGTCTGAATATAGCTTGCCTCCTGGAAGAGGCCTCAGAATGGTCACTTTGTATATTCATTTATCCTGCATCCTATACCCCAAATAACATTTGGATTAGGTTTTAAATCTGTCAAGCTGTCAAAACACACACACCCAACATCCAGAACTCTCCATAATACATGCCCAAGGATCTAATGCCACCTAAAGGTAATTGTGGCAAATTGCAAAAAAAAGTATACATATATATATATATATATATATATAATATTATAAATATATAAACATTTTTTTCTTTGGATACAGATATCAATGATATATTTTAGATTAATATATTCCTGTATTAATTCCATATAATGCCTATTAAGTCAATGACTTTGTCAATAAGTCTATCATAAGCAAAATTAAAATACAAATAAATAGGAGAAAATGCATGTGAGAGTGTGGGTGTACTGTTGGGGTCTAGAAGATGATGCTCCCAAGACTAGTGCTTTGAATGCTGAGAAGTCTTAGAAGCTGCCTCAGACTCAAGGTCATGCTGACCTTTCCTGGCTTCTCCAGCCCAGGGAGATGCTTTCAGCAAAATGCCCTTGTCTACCTGACCAGATCTTTCCAAGAGGAGCACAGTGGCCTTCTGTCGTCTTATTGAAATCTCATTAACCAGAGAAGATTAAACTCATTAGCAGAAGGAAGAATGAAAGTCAAACATCACATCTAGAGCCCAGGGGAACTTCGTCCCAGGAAAGTGGCTGTTCTTCTGCGTCCATTCATCTGCCCTAAAAATAATTTACTATTCTTCTAAAATTACCTACACCCTGTTTCCCTCTCCCCTATGAAAATGGGATTTAAATTTCAACCATTTGACACTTCTGTGAGTCTCATGCCTTATGATCTTGTGCTGTAATTTTTTCCTCTGTGCACATCAATAAATTTGTGTCTCTTCTACTTAATCTACCTAATATCAGTTCATTCCAGTGACCCTTCAGAGGTCAGAGGAGAAATTTCACTTTCCCTCTACAGTGTTTATGTTCAGCATTGCAATAAACCAAATAAATATACATAAAACTACACAGGGAAAAATGTTTTAAAATTCAATACTAAACTGTAATCTCAGCTACTTGGGAGGCTGAGGCAGGAAGATCCTAAATTCAAGGCCTGCCTGGGCAACTTAGTGATATTCTGTTTCAAAACCTAAAAAGGTCTGGAGGTGTAACTCAGTGGTAGAACACCCTTGGGTTCAATTGACAGACAGACACATAGATAGATAGATAGGAAAATAAATTCAATGTTAGACAAAAGGTAGAATCAACCAGATTGACACATGAATAGATAAACAAAATGTGGTTTATACATACAATGGAACGTTATTCAACTTAAAAGAAAAGGATATTTTGACGAACTACAACATGGAAGAATCTTGATGATATTATGCTAGGTTAAGTAAACTAGTCACCAAAAAGCAAATATTACATGATCCCATTTATATAAGATACATAGAGTAACTGAGTTCATAGGAAAGAAAATAGAGTAGTGGTTGCAGGGACTAGGGAGAGGAGGAAAAGGAAGTTAGTGTTTAATAAATATAGAATTTCAATTTGAGAAGATGGAAAAGTTCCGGAAATGGATGATGATACTGGTTACACAACTATGTGAGTGTATTTAAATGCCACAAAACTATACACTTAGAGTTAAAATAAGCAGGGTGTAGTGGCACACGCCTGTAATCCCAGCACTCTGGGAGGCTGAGGAAGGAGGATTGCAAGTTGGAACACAGCAGGGCAAATTAGTGACTTAGCGAGACCCCATCTCAAAATAAAAAATAAAAAAGGGTTGGAGATGTAGCTCAGTGCAAAGGCCCTGGGTTCAATTGCCAGTACTGCAATCACTATCAATCAATCAATCAGTAAATAAACTATAGATAATCCATACATGTTGCTGTGTTGCAATTATAGCCATGTTTATGAAGAATAAAGACATGCATCATTAAATGCAAAAAATGAGATTTCTGTTTATGTCTTTTGTAAACATTCTGTAAATAAATTTCTCACTGCTAATGGAAAAAAATGTCATATCTAATTTTTAAAAAATAATTTGTGACTTAAAGAAAGAGTTGAGATAATATTGTCTACAACACATCTTGGGGTTATTTTATTTAAGCAAAGCCTAAGAACAACTCACAGTGACATTGCACTAATGGTCAACAATATTTTCTGTTTTAATTTCATGAGAAATCTGTCGAGAATGTTTAATAACTTCTTAACGGTTTTTGTTGAAATGTATCCCATCCAAGTACTAACCAGGCCTGACCCTGCTTAGCTTCCAAGATCAGCCAAGATCAGGCACGTTCAGGATGGTATGGCTATAGACTGCTGAAATGTAATTAGCCTTTTATTTCACAGGAAAAATTATTTGGACATTCAAATTTATCAAAAATTTATACCATTCTATCCTCATGGGAATCCACTGTGAATAAAAATATAACACACCCTTAACAGATTAAGTAAGTTTTATTTAAAACCACCATTTCTCTCTAGAAACTCTTACATTTTATTTGAACTTAAATGACACGGTCCAAATCTCAGATCAATCAGATGATGACAGCTAGCACTATTGCAATAAACGACATGAGCATTTGTCTCCATGCCAAAGACAGTGCTTTAAAATATTGATTCATTTGTTCAATTCATTAAGTATTTATTAAGTATGGTGTAGGTAGTGGGGCTACAACAGTGAACAAAACAGATAAAAATCCTTGCCCTCACAGAATTTATAATCTAGTGAGAAAAGGAGAATAATTTAGATCTTATCCCAAAGAGACTTGCAGTCCTTTATCAGGATGACTATACCCTGAGAAAAGACCAATACCCAAAGATGAGGGAATCAAAAAACATTTTTCTGAGTTGGTGTTGATCTCTCAGGACCTGAAAATCAGTGTAGTCCACTACTCAGTCACACTAGGGGCTGTGATGGCTAATGGGGTTCACCTGGAGGACCTGCAGCCCCATTCTTGATTATATCCTCAGTGAGTAAACACATTTGGCAGCTGCAGAATCCCCATGTGGAACTTAGAAGGCAGAGTAGGGCGTAGAGCAAAAGAAAATACTCAGCATGGCCTCTTTCCTGCCCATCTGGATGCTTGATCACATACAAAGTAACCGTGGCAGTAGGGATGGAGTTTCTGATGAACTCACAAACAGGGACTTCCCTTAACACAGCTGATCTGGCTATGGCCACTGTCAAATGCCCAACTTGCCAAAAGAAAAGGCCAATGCTGGCATGATTCCTGGTGGGCATCAGCCAGCTACTTGGTGGCAGGCAGACAGTACTGAGCCCCTTCCATGACAGAAGGAACAAATCAGACACATATTCAGGCTATTTGTCTCATCCCTGCCATGAGTGTCTCAGCACCACCATCAGTGGATTCATAAAGGCCTTATTCAGTAGCATGGTACCTCATACAATATTATTCCTGGAAAATATTTCACAGGGGAAAAAGGAAAATGGAGCAGTTTTTCATGTTCATGCAACTGCTTCTGGCTAATGATTCATGTAACAAGACTAGTGAATTCCCTGAATGTGAAAACTACTCCATTTTCCTTTTTCCCCTGTGAAATTACTTGTCTGTCCAATATAAAGCAAATAAAATTAGGGCTATTATGGGCTCAAGTCATTCAGTATAAAGGTCATAGACACCCAGTCAGGTAAAGAATCCCAACCAAGAAAGATTTTGGATGAGGATAAGGAAATCATAGAATGGGTGTCAGAAGAAGAAAGTAATAATAATACCACCCTTGACCTTGTAATTGATTATGGAAACAAAGATCATAACAGCTATGCATTTTTAAAAATGTATATACGTGTATTATGTGTTCATGTATGTATTACAAATACAGTAAAACCTTGGTTTGCAAGCATAATTTGTTTCAGAAACATGCTTACAATCCAAAGGACTTGTATATCAAATCAAATTTCCTCATAAGAAATAATAGAAACTCAGATGATTCATTCCACAACCCAAAAATTTTCATATAAAATTATTATAATACCATATTATAATACAAAATCATAAAGAAAATACAAAACATAAAGAAAATAAGTTAACCTTTGAAAACCTTCATGGCTGGTATGAGGGAGACAAGAGAGAGGAGGGTTATTGTGTAGGACGACTTTCACTATCACTAATGGAATCACTACTATCTATTGGCTTAATGGAATCTTTTTCTTTTTGTGCAACTTCAACCAGGAACCTTTCCAATGACACTTGCTTTTGACTTGTTTTGAAGATTTTGAGAACATGTGACATTGCATTGTCATTAAAGATTAATCACTTGCACTGCTATAGCCTTATTCGAGTGGTGCTTTTCTACATAATTTTGCACAGTTTCTCACATTTTATATTTCCCTAATCTCATTTGAAGTGAGGGATTCCTCCACCTTTTTCTCCTCCTCCTCTGCAGATGAGATTTCCTCTTGCTGTTGGGAGATGATAACCCATAATCTCGCAGTGAGAAAGAACCATTGGGTCAGTTGTGATCATGTGACATTCAGCATCATGTGCTCCTTGTATTGCAAGACATCACTTTTATCAAGTTAAAATTTATTAGAAATGTTTGCTCATCTTGCTGAATACTCACAGAACAAGTTACTCCCAATCCAAGGTTTTCTATACCAGATTTTTCTTTTTCTCTTAGATTTTTCTCCCTTTTTCTTCTCCTCCATGTTGAATGAGAACCTGTAGTGCTTAATTTTAGAACTTAATTCATTAAGGCATCAGGTCTATAAGAAACCACATCTGGTCAGGCCTGGTGGTCTAGGCCTGTAGTCCCAGTACTATGGAAGACTGAGGCAGGAGGATCAAAAATTGAGCCGAGCCTAGGCAATTTAGCAAGACCCTGTCTCAAAATTAAAAACAGATAAAGAAGTAAAACTCTTAAAAGGGACTGAAGATGTTGTTCAGTGCAAAGGCCCTCAGTTCAATTCCAGTACTGCAAAAAAAAAATAAAAGAAAGAAAAAAGGAAGGAAGGAAAAGAAAGAAAGCAAAGAGAAGAAAAGAAAAGAAAGCACATCCAGGACCAGGCACGGGGGTAGATGCTTATAATTCCAGCTACTCAAAAAGTTGACACAGGAGAATTACAAGTATGAGGCCATCCTGGGCAACTTAAGGAGAACATCTCAAAATAAAATAAAAAGGGCTAGGGATATGGTTCAGCAGTAGAATACTTGCCTAGCGGTCACAAGGCCCTGATCTCCAGCTCTGCAAAAAGACACACACATACACACACACACACACACACACACACACACACGTGTGCACACACACATGCACCACGCACTCACGTGCACATGCATACGTGAAGGTCTAAAGGATTGCTCATCATCTGAAGAACCTTGAAACAAATCCAACTGCTGACTTTTCTAGGACCTTCTGCCTCCCCTGGCCAGGAAATTGACAGTACTTTTGTAGGGAGAATGGCTCCCGAATGCAAAAGAGCTAGAGAACTCCATTTTCCAGCTTGCTCTTGTCTTCCCCTTCCTGTGTTCTCCCCTCTATCAGAGGAAGGGAGTATGGGAGTACATTTCCCATTTCTGCTTGCTCTGGCTTCCAGGCGGTTTCGGCCCATGAGAGGACCTGGCTGAAGCCTAGGGTACAGGAGGAGGGAAAATGAATTTTTCCTGACTCTGCCGCTAGCATCTACAGACGTTTCTGGGTTGTTACAGTTGTGGCTTTAGTGCCTGCCAGGCGGCTCACCCCACTCCAGCTCAGCGGGAAGCTGGTGGTACCCCACACTCACCCACTTTCTGGGTTTGGTTAGCCCAATCTTTTATTTTTCTTTTTGAGACAGGGTCTCCCTGCGTAGTTCTGACTGGCCTTGAATTCACTATGTAGCCCAGGCTGGCCTTGAACTCTCAGTGATCCTCCTGCCCCAGCTGCCCAAAGTGCTGGGATCACAAGTGTGTGCTAGCATGCTGGGGTAGCCCACCTTCTTGCTGTCTGCTCTAGAGTGGCGGTAGCTCCTGTGCAGTCAGTCTTTGGGTTGCCTCACTGTCTTATACTTGGCTTCTCAGCTTTTCTATCGTGTGTGTGACAATTTAATTTTCTGTATGAAAATTCCCTCAGGTGAAAGATCTTCTGTTTTCCTGACTGGACCCTGAATAAAACAAATACATCTATTTCATTATAAACCACATCAGACTTTTAGGAGTTTCTAGAAGTTTTTAAAAATAAAAGATATCAAAATTATCTCAGTATTTGAAATTCTGTCATCATCATCTCTTTAAAAAATCCAAGTTATTAATTTTTTTTTTGTACCAGGGATTGAACTCGGGACCTTGCACTTGAGAGCCAGGTGGCAGAACCACTGAGCTAAATCCCTGGTCCACAAAGTTATTAATTTTATAAAATGAAAAGAAAACTTTGCCCTTATATAAACTAAAAAGTACTTTAATGTAAGATGGTGCTACTATTTACATGAATATTGTTGAGTATTTTTCTTCTAATGTGACAAATAAATAATCTTTTAAATTTTTCTCTCTCAAGCCAGGCGAGGTGGCACATTCCAGCACTTGGGAGGCTGAGGCAGGAGGATCCCTGTGAGTTCAAGCCTGGCCTGAACTACATAGTAAGACCTTGTCTCAAAAAAACAAAAAAGCCAGCATGGCAGTACATTGCAACTGAAGAGGCTGAGGCAGGAGAATTGCCACAAGTTCAAGGACAGCCTGGACTACACAGTGAGTTCAAAACAAGTCTGAACTACATAGCAAGAGCTTGCCTCAAAATAAATAGATAGATAGATAAATAAATAAATAAAAATTTAAAAAAGTATCTCTCTCTCTCTCTCTCTGTCTGTACTAGGGATGGAACCCAGGGTCTTTGCACTAGACTGCATATATGGCCCTTTATTTTTATTTTTCATTTGAAACAAGGTCTTGCTAAATTGCCCAGGCTAGGCTGGAACTTGGAATCATATTGCTTCAGCCTCCCAGAGTGCCAGGATTACAGGTATGCACCAACACACCTGACTTTGTCTCCTCATTTACACAATGGGTGTAGATAATCTTTAGACAAATGAAATCCCACAAATTTCACAGGAAGTCTATTTCTCAAACTTTATATTCAATCAAGCCCTAAATATATTCTTCTAGGCATTTTTTCCTCTTTAAATTTGCATTGAGCAAATGTAAGTAATCCAGATATAAATGATTTTGTTTATATTTAATCAGCATTGTTTAGTATTAAATATCTGATGCTTTTCAAATATCTTTACCCTTTGAAGATCAAAACTGAGTCCTGCCAATCCTAGGTGGAATTTGGACTACACAAGGCTCAAGTCCAATGAACCTAGAAGTTCCCAGCTCCACACATGCCCCAAAGCTAACTAATGTTTTCACGTCTGGCTCTAGGTACCAAGCCACCAAAGAAGCCTGGAATTTTTTTTTTAATGGCTAATTCTACTCTTGTTGCATATTTGTATTTAATTACAAATTATATTTAATAACTTGTGATTTTGACCAGATGGCTTCAAGATTATAACACATTGGAATGGAAGAGGCAGCCAACAAATCTGGCCTCTCCATTCTGAAACAGTATTTGTTTTTACTAATCAAATGAAATAAGGAGCCGCCAGGTAATTTACATACATTTTCCCTCACTTATTGAGGTTTAGTGTACTGATGTTCAGCTAAGGAATTCAGGTACAGACAGGCATGGTGGTGCACACCTATAGTCCCAGTAAGCAGGATGTTGAGGTAGGAGGATCACAAGTTCAAGGCCAGCCTGGGCAACTTAATGAGACCATGTCTCATAATAAAAAAGTAAAAAGAGCTAAGGATGTAGCTCAGTGGTAGAATACCCCAGGGTTCAATTCCTAGTACAAAAACAAAAATTCAGGTTTTGGGGCCGAGGATTTAGCTCAGTGGTGCCACCACCTCCCTGGCAAGTGCAAGATCCTGAGTTCAATCCCCTACCAAAAAAAAAAAAAAAAAAGCAGGTTTTGTATACTGAAGGCAAAGACCAGTAGTAAGATCGCAACTCAAGTTTCTGACTCTGTGAGACTTGAGTGTCCATAGTCTTATTCCTAGCTGTGCTAATTCCTCCACAACATGAGCTAATAACATAGTATCTGTCTCACAGACTTGGGAAAACCAAATGAGAAAAATGTATACAAAGAAGCAAGTATGCTACCTGAAATATAGCACATGTTTGATGAGCTGGTATCATTTTAATGTTTTCCAAAGTACAATTATTCCAAAATAGAAAACCTTTGAATACAAGATGAAAAATAGAAATAAGAATCTTGTACAGGTAGAACCAATGAAACTTTCATGGGTCAGTGAATAGTTTCTCTCATCTTAAATATATTTGTGTGATATTTTATTTATCTTTTAAATAGTACATTTACGTGACTTAAAATTCAAAAAGTAAACCCAGTGTGGTGGCACATGCCTGCAATCTCAGCTGCTCAGGAGGCTGAGGCAGGAGGATCCCAATTTTGAGACCAGCCTGGGCAATTTAGCAAGAATCAATCTTAAAATTAAAAATAAGCTGAACATGATGCTGCACCCCTGTAATCCTAGAACTCAGAGGTGCTGAGGCAGGGAGACTGCAGATTTGAGTCCAGCCTGGGCAACTTAGCAAGACTTTGTCTCACAGTTTTTTTAAAAAAGGCAATTTAGCAAGACCCCATCTCAAAATAAAATTTAAAAGTATCATATAATAAAACAATATCTAAAAAATAAATAAAAAGGGATGGGGATATAGCTCAGTTATGGAGTGCCACTGGTTCAATCCCTAGTGTCAGAAAAAAAAATAAACTCAAAAAGTACTAAGAGTTATATAAATGTATACATT
The DNA here is from genome assembly GCF_053883595.1 of Heterocephalus glaber. Taxonomy (NCBI): domain Eukaryota; kingdom Metazoa; phylum Chordata; class Mammalia; order Rodentia; family Bathyergidae; genus Heterocephalus; species Heterocephalus glaber. Next base: position 4,098,298 of record NW_028258365.1, on the reverse strand, counting down.
GTAAGGATTCCTTCCGATTTCTGTATAATCAATCTGTTTCCACTTCTCATAAGGCAACAATGTTAGCACTCTGTGATGAATCCACCCAAAGGTAGGCTATGGCACAAATGTTCACAAATAAATGGAAAAATTATCCCTCCATACACAAATAGTAGCATACTGTATATTTTGCTCTTATTGTACTTGCTAATTTTGCTTCATGGTATATTTTATATATTGTTCTATATCTTATATATCACTCCATAGAATTCCATACTTATCTAACCTATCCCTCATTAGTAGAAATTTAGATTGTTTCTAAGCTTGTGCTATTACAAATAATGCTATGACAAATAACCACATGGTACCCCATGTATCATATATGTATTTGATATACATATCAGCAGGACAGATTCTGGATATATGTAGGATAAATTCCCACAAGGAGAACTGATGGACCCAAGAGTATGAATAATTATAATTTTGATGATTTGTAAGTTTTTTCCTAATAAAAGGTTGTACAGTTTTATACACCAATACACAATATATCTGGATTTTTTTTCAGGGCTACTAATAGACCAAAGTTTCAGGCAGCCTGGAGATCCTGAGTCCACCTAGACCCGCACAGAGCCTCACATCTTTTTTTTAGTGATAAACTCCATGCAAGAGGAGAGCTCAGAGAGGTTTCTTTTTGTCTCCATGGTAACACTTACCTACTTAGAAGACTCAAATTATTGTTCCTAGGTTACAAGAGTAAAAACTGGATTAAAATACTCTGCCCACTCCTGGTTTTAAATAGGAAAGAGATCAGAAAAATCTATAGACTCTGCAGCAGGTACTTGAGGATTGTTCAACTTAGGCATTTCTTAGTGAGCACTGGAGGTATATTTTTCTGTTTTCTGAGGTTCTCTTTATTTTGCTCTTTGATTTTGGAAAAAGAGATTCTAATTTGTTTTCCTTGATGATGGGATAAGGGGAGGGTAAAAGGAGGGGGTGAGGTGGCTATGAGTTTGCCTTTAAAGTCTTTTTTAAACAGAGAAATTTGCTATTTTCTGGTATGGTCCCTGGTGACTTAGATGCATTTGAATATATTTTTGCCACTAAGACTTAAGTTGTCATAAGCTATTTTTCAGGAAAGACAAAAAAAGTGTCTACTTGTCCAATTTTCTTTTTCATTTCAGTAGCAATCAGAAAAATGAGTCCCGCTGAGCGGTTGGAAAATCTTGCAGGGTAGAACTAAACGCATGCAATCCTTGGCATTACGGTTTCAAGGGAAAATATCCCTCTAAGGTGTTCTACTTTCAAAATATCAGAGGTGTATGTGTATGTGTTCCAGTCACTTGGGATCCAGATGTGAAAATCTGGCCATTTGCAGAAATGATTCCATTTGCGGGGCTGAATAGATCATATGGAGATGGATGATCTACCTGTGGGCCAAACAGTGCGAAGGTATTTAAAACAGAAAAGCTTTGCCCCCTTGGTGACAAAGTCCTCCAATCCCAGCTACTCTGAAGGTTGAGGCAGGAAAAATCCAAGTTCAAGGCTGGCCTGGGCAACTTGGTGAGATTGTTTTAAAAAAAAAAATGTATATGACATATAACGTACAACATAAAAAGTTCAGCACTCCCCAAATTAAATCCCCTGTACCAAAAAAAATTTTTTAAGATTAAAAAAAACCCCGTCTATTAGTTTTCCTAGAATCACCTTTTACAGTGTTGATTCAAACTCAAATTCAACATTAAGTGAGGTCTAATTTAGTTCATCCAGCTTTATAATGCTTCTTTATAATGCTTTTCGAAGTGAAAGTTTTCATTATTGCTGCATCTTTACTGCACAAAATTTTTCTTTGAATTATGGATAACTTGTAATTTAAGTTAAAAGAGAGAGGAAAATAAAAGCAAAACCAGCCTATTGTGTGATAACTAAAATCAGTTATTTGTCACGCTTGAGAATAAAAACTTGACTGATGTAACAAATGTTTTGCTTTTCTCCTGCTTTAGCATCATAAATACAGCTACTGAAACATTTTCTGACTGCAAATACTGTAGTCAATATAGCCTTACAGACCTTTTCAAGGTTCTCTCCCACAAATGCACAGCTACACAAATGTAGCTGAAATGTGAACACAGTAATCAAGTTGCAATTACTATATCAATAACTGTCCTCTTCAAAAAGTTAGTAATAATCCTGAGTTCAATCCCCAGCACCAAAAAATAAAAAGTCAGTAATAAAAACTCAGCAAGTACATCTTTAAAGGTTATTGTTCAAAGTAACTTAGGAGAAAAGAGAATTATAGTGGTTGATTCAACATAGCAAAATAATCTCTTTTTTTTTTTGGTACCAGGGATCAAACTCGGGACCTTGCACTTTTGAGGCAGGCGGCAGAACCACTGAGCTAAATCCCCGGCCCACAAAATAATCTTAAAATGTATAAAGATTTATGTCCTGAATCTAATATAATCCCATCAGCAAGGTGTGGTAATTAATGAGAAAATGCTCCTCTGTGTAGTTTTTCTTAATCAATGTATAGTGAGCTTAATTTGGAGTAAAGATTAAGAAGTCTGCATTTATGTCTCCAGTAACTTTAAAAATTAAAAAACAATAGAAGACAATTTGGTCATAGAATTAAGATAAGACTATTTGTTTATATCTGTTTTATATATTTCTTAGGAAAATAAAGCTAGTTTTAAATGGCCCCTGGCTCTATTAGGAATATGACCAGGGCTTCTCACTGCAGTACAGAGCTACAACAAGGGCAAATAAAGCTGACTAGAGTCCCAGTCCCACCATGTCCAATTGCATACACACTACTCCAAGCAAAGAAAGATCTCCAGCATGGGTAAACATAGTGCTTAAAAAAAAAAAAGTCCCAGCTGGGTGTGGTGACACGTGCTGTAACATCAGGTACTGGGAGGCAGAGGCAAGAGGATAACAACTTTGAGGCCAGTGTGGGCAACACAGTGAGACCTTACCTCAAAAAAAAGTCCTTACGAACTCCAGTGTTTAGTAATAATTATTTTGCACCCTGAGCTCTGCATAATTTTTTCTAAACCATTTCTTAAATCTGAAAGTAGAGATTATTATTGTAAAAAATGCTGTCCTTACTGCCTTCATCAACATAAGATCATCGACCTAGGATTACCACCACCCCCCTAAATCACCTGATGCTCCCTCCCATTATTGTGTGTACTCAATAAATAATGGCTAGCTCAGAGAGTCTTTGTCTTTGCCCACTCTGAGGCACTTACCTCCCAGTCCCCCCATATACTTTGAAATTACACAAGTCTCTGTTGTCTTTTTTTCCTTAGCCTTCACCATCCCCTTTCTAGGCAGAGTATCGATCTCCCTCCAATAGACCCCTTTATTTTGAGCACACTTATACCATCATTCTTACCACTCTCTGAAATCGTTCCGGAAGTCCTCTTTTGTGAATGTCTTTAGTCAGCTGCCTCCATGTCCTGAATCTAGTTCAGACTTTTACTTTTCATGGTCATTTTGACTTTGGGTGGATGAGAACACACCTTAATGTCTTTTATAGCCTTCCTTTCCATTGGATGGCATTTAACAGCAGCATTCACCATACTTCGATCACACCATGTAAAGACAGTCATGAAAGAGGGCTTCCAGAACTGCTTCTGAAAGTGGTAAGAACAGTGGGATACGTGTGTTCAAAACCAGGAGTGTTTTTTGAGGGGGTGGAGGTGTTGATGGCAACGTGCCTTTCACTGCAATAAATTTACATTGAAGCATTCACCGTATGTTTTGATCACACATTCATATTACTCAGCTCTATAAATACAGGGGCAATCATATCTATACTTATTTTTTGAGTCATAGTGTTGCTCTGTATCCAGGTTGGCCTGGAACTAACTCTCTGTTAGCCCAGGCTGGCCTCCAACTTACAATCCTCCTGCCTTAGTCTCCTGAATGCTGGGATTACAGGCATGGCTTAAATTTTAATTTTATAAAAATCATGCCTGGCTTAAATTTTAATTTTATAAAAACACATTACAGACTATATGAAGAAGACTGTTAGATATTTCATATTTCTTTCTTTTTTACATGAGAATCTACTTGTTGGTATAGGAGGGGTTTTTTTCCATTAAGTTTATTGGTACATTTTAGGCATATAATACAGTTACATTCATGTTTGGGATCTTGTACCTTTACATGATGTATCTTGATTCTTATTTTCTCCCCCTTCCCCTACCCTCCCTTCAACCCCTCCACCCCTCCCTATTTACAAAGACTTTGTTTGCATTTTTTCCTTTTCTCATATTTTTACCTTTCCCTTCTTTCCTTTCCCCTACCCCTACCTCTCCCACTTTCCCTATCCCTTTAGACCTTTTCTTCCTATTTCATATTATCAATTATACATTTTGATCCTTATTTACATTTTCAGTTTCTCATACCAGAGAAACTATTCAGTATTTACACGTGTGTCCTATTTATTTCACTTAAGAGTATGGCCTAAATGTTAGGAGGGTTTTATAGGTGGTGGTTAAGCATGTTGAAAAACAAGTATGACATGTTTAATTGAGATGAATTTGAACATCTAATTAGGAAAATGATATGGGCTCAGCTCACTAAGGAGCAAAACTTACCAAGTTTTTCCTCTTTTTGGTCTAATCTTTTATACCTTTATAAAGGAACAGATGGATGTCCCTACATGTTACAGATAGCAGAGGGTAGTACTGTATCAGCCAGATTCCAGACAAGGAGAAAAAAAATAGGTTCTTATACTGAGGATTGAACCCAGAGCACTTGCACTGAGCTATAATACATCCCCAGCCCATTTAAAAAAATTTTTTTGTTTTGAGACAATGCCTTACTAAATTGCCCAGGCTACACTTAAACTTTCAATTCTCCTGCCTCAGAATCCTGGACACTGGGATTTCAGGCATGTACCACCGTTCTCAGCTAAAAAAAACTAGGTTGGTTTGTTTTTTTTAACAGAGACAATTTCATAGAATTGGTTATTCAAGTGTATTGGACAAAAAGGAAAAAATAGAGCACTGGGTATCCCAGAGACAACACCCATCCCATGGGGAAATAAAAGAGAAAATGCTAGGATTAGCACTCACTTTGGAGTAAGGCCTCATGGACCTGAGGATCAGGCCTCTGAGAAGAACTTGCTGCCCGGCTTCTACTGAGGGGGTGAGAAGTTTATTCTGGTGCTGCTGAAGAAAGATGGACAACACAATCAGGAACAGTAAAAAGTTAAGAAAGAGCTCACTTGTCCCCTCCTCCTACCTTCTAACCTCCCTCTAGTGCCTCCTAATCTCAAAATTTAGCCAATTACTAACTGGCAAAGAACTCTGGGAAGTGTAACCTGCAGAGTCCCAGTCCTAGCTTCGTAAAGCAGCTGTAAAGTGGTGTTGAGACACAATAGGTAAATAATCAGCCAGGTAAGCTAAGAAGTGTACATTACCAAGTCGTTCCATCTTTTTGGTTTTGTCTTTCCCATATTAGATCACAAGGAAAAGTCAGCATCACTGCACATCACGGCTGGAGGAAGGACTTGGGCTGACTGCAACATTCTTACCATGTGCAAGGTGCCCAGGACCCTCCTGATCCTCCCTAAGGGGAAGCCACAGCAAGGACAGTGTAGGTGTGGAATAGCTGGCTAAGGGTAGCATAAAACCTCTGGAACCCCCTGATCACAAGCTGGGTCCAGGCCAGCCTGCCAGCAGGGAAGTCCGTGGGCACAGGTGTTATACTTAATCTCAAGAGATCACAGAGAATCACCACCACTCTGAACCAAATTTTAGACCTTTATTGTCAGCCAGCATTGGACAGTGGCTCTCGCCCCAAAGCCCTCAACAAGGAAAAGTGGCTTGTGGGCTTCTTTTAAGCAGCTCTTTTTGTTGTCGAGGGCTCAGGGAGAGGGGGAGCGCAAGTGGAATTTTACAGAAGCAGAACTTTCTTAGGCTAGTAGGGGGTCAAGGGAAGTTTGACACAGTTTAGTTGAAACAAAATACCATACAGGTGTGGAGTATCCTGTTTACAAGGTTGTAAAGATAATATATAGTTGCAGACTGCAGGATGCAGTAGTCTGTTGTGCATTAACTGAGGGGACTGCCAAAGGGGGAAGGGGGAGGCAACCATCCAGAATCACTCAACTTTACACCAATGGAGTCAGGTTAGCTATCACACAGGAGTCTGTAGTTTACATTAGTGAAGTCTTCAAAGTCACCCTTCTGTAATTCACCACCTGGCCCTTCTTGAGCAGTAAGATATCTCTCTCTCTCTCCTTCTCTCTCTCCTTTCTTCCTTTCTTCTTTTCTTTCTGTCTACCCTTCCTCCCTCCCTCCCTCCCTCCCTCCCTCCCTCCCTCCCTCCCTCCCTCCCTTCTTTCTTTCTTTCTTTCTTTCTTTCTTTCTTTCTTTCTTTCTTTCTTTCTTTCTTTCTTTCTTTCTTTCTTTCTTTCTTTCTTTTTCTTTCTTTCTTTCTTTCTTTGTACCGGGGATGAACTCAGGACCTGATCTTACTTTCTATGACATTTTTTTCTAGGTTTATGCCCTAAGTACCAATCCCTATCTCATCTAACTCCATGTGCTTTTGGTTTTATACTGTTCCTTATAGTCACACAAATCAAATACCTGCTCTTGGTTTTTTTGTTTTCAATACTGAGGATTTAGCCCAGGGTCTTTCTATTGAGCTATATCCCCAACCTGTTGTTTTGTTTTGTTTTGTTTTGTTTTGTTTTGTTTTTGAGACAGGGTCTTACTAAATTGCCAAGTTGCCCGGGCTGAACTTACCATCCTCTCTCACTAAGCCTCCCAGAGTACCAGGATTATAGGCATGCACCACTACAGCACCTAGGTCAGGTTTGGTTTTGTTTTGTTTTAAACACAGCCTCCCTAAGTTGTCCGTGCTGGCCTTGAAATCGCTGTATAGCCAAGGCTGACCTCAAACTCCCAATCCTCTTGTGTCCCTGCCCAAGTGCTTGGATTACAGGCATGTGCCACTCTGCCTGTCTCATGATTCAGAAGCAGGTATTGACACAGGGGGAAGAGATGTAACTCCCAAACCTGCTAGATATCCAAAACATGAGTTTGTGTTCTCTAAAATCAAAGAATGAATTTTAGGAACAACAGAAGTAAATCTATTGAGAGAAAGAAAGACAGCTTCTGTCTAGGAGAGACAGAAAGGGGATGAGAAAATGGGCTGCCCCAGGGACCTGCTTCCCAGGGGGATTTTATGGAGCAAAGCCACAAGATGAGGCAGGTACAAAGTGGGACAAAACTATAGTTAACTAGTAAGATTACAAGTAGAGTTGCTTAGGTAATATTGGTCCAATGGAAAATCGCAAGGTGGACATGAGGTGGAACAAAACTATGATCAACCAATAAGATTGCAACAAGTATATTTGCTTAGGTAATACTGATTAAGTGGGGATCCAATGGGGAAGCAAGTCACTTAGCAAGCATACAAGGAATGAACAAGGATTTTCAGTAAGGGATGGGCCAGGGACCTTTCCTGGAAGGGATGGGTTAAAATCTTGGTTCCCCACCCAGGTGATTGATACATATTAAGAATATCAATCACTGCTATTCACCCCTAGGGGAAGCACATGGGTGTAGTACTTTCTCTTCTTTTACAACGCTGACCTTCAGTGACTATGTCTTGATTGTCCTCCCTGTTGGCTCCTCCAGGGCTGGCCCTGTCTGACTGCCTTATAATAATTTCTAACTAACTTAGTTATCTGCAATAGTATGAGGCATATGTTCTTCATGATGTTCTCAGGAGTGGCAACAGAAATTCCTTCTTCCCTAGAATGTGTTTATTGCAAAGAAATGGAAAGAAAACATTGAAACAAGTAGAAAACTCAGATCCTATTACATTTTTTCTCACTCTACTGTATTTTATTTTCCTATAACTCTATGGTCCACTTTTACATCAAAGATTATTTATGGAGAAAGCTTTACAAAAATGGATAATTAGGGAACTAAATATGTTATTTATAAAGTTACAGGTATTTATCTAGAAGATAATACTAGATAAGCTGATTATATTACCAAACTAATCAGTCTACACATGTTAACTGTTTTTGCTAATTGAGGAAAATGAAACCAACATTAATTGAATGAATTAGAAACAGTAGATTTTAGTGCAAGAAAATGTTACTTTATAAACCTGAACCTTGTAGATCTGAAGGCAAATAATAACATATTCAAGTTTGTGTTTTTATTTAAAATACCTCTCCATTTTATTTGTTTTTTAATAATAGTTTTACTGGGGGATAATTCACATTCCATAAAATTCATACTTTTATTTATTTATTTATTTATTTGGTACTGGGGATGGAACTCAGGACCTTGTGCTTGTGAGGTAGACAGTGGAACCACTGAATTAAATCCCCAGCCCAAATTCATCCTTTTTTTTTTTGGTACCGGGTGTCGAACTCAAGTCCCTGGTATTGCAGAGGCAGGGGGCAGAACCACTGAGCTAAATCCCCGCCCTGCAAAATTCATACTTTTAAAGTGCACAACTTCAGGGTTTTAGTATATTTATAGAATTGTGCAACCATTACTATTGCCTACTTTTAGAATAGTTTCATCTCTCCTCAAAAATCCTACCAATTACATAACAGTTGCTCTTTATTCCTTCCACTTTCCAAGCCTCTCTACTTTCTGTCTATATAGATTTCCCTATTCTGGACATTTGTCATTATGATGATGATGATGATGGTATGTGTGGATTAAACCCAGGGGTGCCCTAGCATTTAAGTACATTACCAAACCCTTTTCTTTTATTTTGAGCAAGTCTAAGTTGCTCAGTCTGGGCTCCAACTTTCAATCCTGCTTCAGCCTCCTAGAATGCCAGGATTTCTGTGTGCCACTATCGAAGATAGCTAGTTACAAAATTATTACAAAGACAAGGCTGGGCCCTCAGCATAGAAAACAACTGAGGCACATTCACTGGTCAGCATCATATACTGCACCCATCTACTTCCCCTGGGGATGAATAGCAGTGATTGATATTCTAAATAGGCATCAATCTCCCTCCCCCATTTCCTTTCCGGAAATTCCTTGTTCCTTCTCTGTACCCTTGCTATGTGACTTGTTTTCCCATTTGATCCCCATTTAATCAATATTACCTGGGTGCCTGTACTTGTAATATATATATATATATATATATATATATATATTTTTGGTACCGGGGATCCAACTTGGGTCCTTGCACTTGTGCAGCAGGCCGCGAAACCACTGAGTAAAATCCCAGACACCTTGTACTTGTAATCTTAGTGGTTGATCATAGTTTTGTCCCACCTTATGCCCACCTTGTAATTTCCCATTGGATCTTATTAGTTGGCTATAGTTTTGGCCTACTTTGAACCCACCTCACCTTGTGGCTTTGCTCTGTAAAACCCTCTGGAAAACAGGGCCCCAGGCAACCACTTTCTCGTTCCCCTTCTGTCTCTCTTAGATAGAACCTGTCTTCCTCTCAGTAGATTTTCCCTGTTCTTAACCTCCATTTTGCCATGAATACATTCTTTGGTTTTAGAAAACATGAACTCAAGTTTTGGATGTCCAGCAGGTTGAGAGTTATATTTCCCTTGTTTGGATTATTTTGCTTATTTAGATTACTTGGTGCCCTATATCATTTTATAGGCTTCAGAGAGATCATTGTTCAGAGGTAAGAGTTTGCTTTCATTTCATAAGTTCTAACTTACTGGTCTTTCGCTTCATAGATTCTAACTTTGTGTTTCATAAATTCTGGTTCATGTTTTATAGATTCTTTTTGTTTCATAGACTCTAGCCATTTGTTTCATAGATTCTGGTTTTTTGTTTTATAAATTCTGGCCTTTGTTTCATAGATTTCTGGCTTTTGTTTCAAAATTGTCTTAAATTTTAGTTTGCATGCTTTAGATTTTTGCAAATTGCTTGTTTCCCTTATGATGCGTTGCCCTTTGTTAAAATTACACTTTATTTTCATTTTGTATATGTTGCATTTGGACTTAATTGCTAAAGTTACACTGTTCTGTTAGACAATAGCGATAGGGAAAAAGGTAGCATTAGAGCGCCACCTAGCCAATTTTAATGGTAACTACAAGTAAACTTAATGCTGTAGAATGGGTGTTTTTATGAAATCTAGTTTGTATTTAAGACATATACAGGCTTATTAATAAATAATGGGATCCCATCCATCAGTTAAAAGACGAAAGGACGATAGCCATTCTTAAGACTTGGGGGACAGGTTTCACTGAGACATTCCAGTTCAATCCTTCTCTATACTCTAGAGAAATGTTGGGCCTGTTCTGCCTCAGTTTCCTTTCTGGTCTGATCTTCTGCTGGTGAAGAGGCAATCTTAGCTCTTGAGATTCCCCATTCTCGCCCTTCCAGGCTGAAATTGACTCATGAGCAAGTTGTCTTAGAAACTCACTCTGAGCATGAAAAGAAGAGACCTCCTTTTCCTGGCCTCATTTCTGATCTTTCCCTGTCACTTTACACTCTCCTTATAGAGGCAAGTAAAACTAGAAAAGGAAAGATCCCTAATAAGTTTAGGATAGACTCCTAACCATCTCTCTCTCTCCCCTCCTACGTCTGGTTTTCATTGTTTGTGTATGCAAAGGAAAAATACCTTTGGTGATAGATTGTGGACTTCAGAACTTTGTGGACTTGTAGAGTGCTTGCTATGTGGTGATTTTTTGGGGTGTTTAAGTGGCTTCAACAGGGCTGGGGGTTTAGCTCAGTGGTTCTGCCACCTGCCTCGCAAGTGCAAGGTCCCGAGTTCGATCCCCAGTACCAAAAAAGAAAATGGCTTCAACATTTATTTGAACTTTATCTCTCTGCTAGTGAATTAGAAATTCCCCTTAAACTTTTCTTTTTTTTGGTATCGGGGATCGATCTTGGGTCCTTGCGCTTGTGCAGCAGGCAGTGAAACCACTGAGCTAAACCCCCAGCCCTTAACCCTTTTTCCTACTTGTTGGGAGTTAACTTTACAATCCCTCATAGTCAGGCTGCCCCTCCTTCCAGGCAGTGGTCAGGCTGAGGCAGGCTGCAACAACTGTTTTGTCTTATGGGAGGGAAAAATAGCAATCAGTGACTTACATTTGTGTTTTTATATACTAACTAGAATAAAATAATTTAGTCAGCCTTTCTCTTCCTTCATGTGCACATAGGAAACTGATAAAGGTGCCATTGCTAACATGCGAATTGTAGCTGCTGGGCGATGTACATAGGTTTGACCTGTGAGTTTCAAATGCTTGGTAAATTTTAAATGGACCTTAAAGGAGTAGCCTTGTCTTGCTGCTAATGAAGGTTGCCTAGGTGACTGGAAAGACAACAGGAATGTCTCAGAGCTTTCTCCACCCTAGGGCCCAGGGCAAAATCTCTCCACGCCGTATACTTGACTCTCAGTCTCTAGAGGTGATCTCTTTTGCAGGTAAAAAGTGCCCTAATTTGACCGTTGACCTATTTCCTTTCTTTCAAAAAATTAGAAGCAATAGTTTATTATTGGTTTTTCTAGCAATGCTTCCTTTTTTAAACATGGCTATTACAACTGAAATCAGTTGTAACTTGTGCTTTGGAAATACCTAGGGGGATAGGAACATGAGTTTCCTGCGGCAGATAGGGCTGCTGAGCAGGTAAAGGTGGGTAGTCCGCCCAGGGAGTATCTTCTAGTTTCCTACAAATGGTAGCCACCTGCTCTGGAGCGAGTCACCTCGGGGATGCCTTGAAGATATAGAAATCAAATGGAAAGTATAGGGATGCCATTTTTTCTATTGCGTTCCTCTAGGGAACTCAATGTCGTCAAAGTTACATGGTCTGCCCACCCCTTAGACCCAAAATAGAATACAGAGGAAAGTATTGATTATGATGCTATTTCACAACTAAAATCATACTGTAAGGAAGAGAAAATGGTCACTGTCTTATGTTCAGATTTTCCTTACATTGAGAAAAAATCCTTATTTGTGTTATAAATATTATGTTGTTAATTTTTTTTAATTGGTCCTGGGGATCGAACTCAGGACCTTGCACTTAACCACTGAGCTAAATTCCCAGCCCATTAATTTTAAAAGACTAGAATACAGACAGCCAAGGGAACAGTGGTTCCCCACTGACCTGCCAACCAGATGGGAGAATAACATAAAAGACACTTCTCAGGCATATATTCTTAGAGGTTAAGAAAGATGAGAACTAAGCCCTTAAGTTATTTTAAATTGTCAACTATTTATCAGGAGAAAGATGAGAGCATCCCTAACTCCTAATTTGGTAAAAGGAAATACTATAGTTATTCCCAAGTCACAGTCTTACAGTATGTAGATAGTATACTGTCACGTACTGTCTAGCCGGAACATCCACACTCTGGTGAGTTTTCTAACAGACAGGGGTTATAAAATTTCTAGATCTAAAGAACAAATTTGTAGTTATATAAAATGTTTGGCCCTCATCATATCTAAGGGAACTTGAAGACTCGGGGAAGAAGGAATTAAACCAATTCTTTCCTTCCCACAACCTAAGAATCTAAAACAGCTAAGGAGATTCCTAGAAATTATAGGCTTTTGTCACCTTTAGATAACAAGATACAGTAAGATTGCATGACCCCTCTATCAGCCTATAAAGAAACCTAAAAGACAGATACACATGTTTTAACCTGGGAACCTGATTAACAGTTTCATTTTCTCTCACTCTCTTTCAAGAGGCTAAAAATCAGCCATTCAGACTCTTTGATTAGGGCCGGGGATTTAGTTCAGTGGTTTTTGCCGCCTGCTGCGCAAGCATAAGGTCCCAAATTCGACCCCTGGTTATCAAAAAAAACCAACAAAAAACAGATTCTTTGATTATTGGTTTCATATTCTGCTTGGCAATGCAGTTAGAGTCAACCATAGCTCTGGTCTCTGGAGACATGTTTTGCTAAAGATTAGAGATTCACTCTAGAAAAGCTCTTGACCTTAATTCTCTTTCAGCACCTGAGATGGTTAGGATTTAGTTCCTGTGGCACACTTAAAGTCACTCTTCTGTCCCTTCTCCACTGCCCTGCCCCTGAGAAATAATGCAGTTTTCAACAGTGTTTGGTTCAAGGCACTTGCCTCCTCTAAAGCTATTGGATTTTAGGACAAAGCTTCCAGAATGGTGAGTTTCCCCTCCCTGGATCCCTTCCAGAGTAAAGCTGACTTTCACTTGTCACTGGGCCATAGTTGAAAAACTGGTCTAGATTAAATCCTGAAACTCTCAAAGGATAAATATAAAAGTTTTAGTCCAAATTTATCTTTCAGTCCATAGGCAAAATTGGAGATTAGCTCCTCTTACTTCCCTCCCCCCTCAAAAATGATGCTGATTAGGGCTGGGGATTTAGCTCAGTGGCACCATGCCCACTTCGAAAGGGCAAGGGCCTGCGTTCGATCCCTGGTACCACCAAAAAAAAAAAATGATGCTGATTGGTTTTTATAACATAAGACTGATTTTTATAACACAGATAAGTCCCTTAATAGAACAAGAAATTCCAGGGCAGCGTTTTTAGCTCAGTGACACTGTGCCTGCCTCGCAAGTGCAAGGCCTGAGTTTGAGCCCTGGTACGGTGTAGGGAACTTAATGAGTGTAACAACAGTTTTAAACAAAAACAGGTGTTAAAGAATAGACACAGCCCCAGTCCCCAGAGGACTGCCTCTCTTGTCATAATTTCTCTCCAGGATATCTTACCAGGCCAGCCACTATTCTCAGAGATATGCTAACTAAGTCTCTGAAAAAGGTTACACTCAAACCCAGCCTAAACACACCCAATGAAAGTAGTTAAAATTATCTTTAACAGTCTGTTCCTTTAGAGGGAACAGTTATATATGGCTACCAAAACAGCAGTTTTGGCTATCAGCGGTAGCTATCAAACAACTGTGGCTATCAAAGCAACAATGAGAAGCCTATATGGCTACATATGCCAATCAGACAAACCGTCAGGCTAGGGCCTATCTTAAAAAAAAAAAAATGTCTTTGCTTTCACAGATGTAAAAGATTTTTATTCTCTCTAATTCCTGGTTTGTTTTTTTTGTTTATTTGTTTTTTGTTTTTGAAACAGGGTTTTGCTATGTAATTCAGACTGGCCTTGAACTCACTATGTAGCCCAGGCTGGCCTTGACCACACAGCAATCCTCCTGCCTCAGCCTCCTGAGTGCTGGGATTACAGGTGTGAACCACCACGCTTGGCTTCTCTCTGATTCTTATAAGAGATCTTTGTTAATTGACCTATAAATTTCTGACTACTTTATTTTTAGTTACAAAACCTAAAAATTATAAAAGGGTTATTATAATTTGACTTGGCCAAATATATCTGAGTACATTCTGGTTTATAAACAAGTCGTCTTCTGTGTGTTTGTCTGGCTGTTCAATTTTTTTTTTTATTTTTTATTTTTTTTTTGGTACTGGGATCAAATATGGGTCCTTCTGCTTGTGAGGCAGGCGGAGGAACTACTGAGCTAAATCCCCAGCCCTGTCTGTTCAATTTGTTATAATGTGCACAGCTGTTTTGTTTGAGTCAAACAATTTTTTTTTTCTTTCTGCCCTTTTGGAATTTTTTTTTCTCTTTCTTTCTTTCTTTTTTTTTTTTTTACAGTATCAGAGATCGAACTCAGGACTTTGCACTTGCCAGGCAGATACAGTGCCACTGAGCTACATCCCCTGCCCTCTTTTGGATTTTTTTAGAGATATTGGCTTATAGATAAATGTCGTTAAAGACATGCTTGCACCCAGGTGGCTAGCTCATCAAAATGATGTCAAGACTGGTTTTACAAATATCATATATATTGTTGTCTGTATATAATAACTCAAGAATAATGTGTATAATGACTCTTCATTGGTCGAGTAATGTGTTAATTGTTGCAGTCTAAATTAGGTCATCTAAAATTTTGTTAAGATGATTATATAGTGAGCCTTGGGGTTAAGAAAACTACTAGACAAGAGTCTCCTTGTTGAATAAGAAAGCAGCTGCCTAGAAATATTTATCCAGCCTTTGTTAACAAAAGGGATCCCGATAATTTCCATAGCCTTATGGGAAATACATTCCAATAAACATTGTTAAACATATTATTGTGGTGTGTTTACTTTGGTCATCAACAAAAAGCTAAGTTTTCTGTGGGAAAACAATAAGGTTTTTATTAAAAGATGCTCTTGAAACTAAATTAAGGGACAAAGGGTTTCATATAACTGTGATTCTCATTGTTATTTCATGGTGTGCTAAATATATTCATACCTTCTAGGTGTATTATTTATTATTTATGGCAATAATCTTTTTTTGACTCAGGTATCTGCTTTTGTCTTGCGCTTCAGCTTCTTGTGATAAGAGATACATGTCAAGCTAGCAAAAAATAACCAGTCAAATGATAGTGTTTCTTAGGAACTTATATAATGTATGTTATATGTGTCATCACACTTAGGGATGCTCAGGCAGCAAACAGTCCAAACAATCTAAATACACTTAACAGTCTAAACACACTAAAATTAGAGGCTACACATTATAGACTCCAAGGTACATTTATAGGCTGATATGTGAGTTCTCTTTAGATGACATCCTATTAAAGGATAACAAATTAGATGAGAGTTTTCTTTGTGTCATTTAATGTCTTTTGATCAGATGGAGGTGTTTGACTAAAAGACTATTCCATGTTAAGATGGGCATTTAAGTGTGTTACAAAGAAAATGTCATCATGATTGTCATGCTAAAATACTATGTGCAGCACCTCATCTTTAGTTTCTCTACATAATGTATAACTTGTTTGTCAACATTCTACAGGGATTCAACTTTTAGAACAACCATGGTTGATTAGAATAACATTTGAAAGTGCTTGATATCCAGGTAAAATTATAATAGTTAAGCTCACTGCTCCCACTACAGTGCTAATGTCACTGAACTTTTCTAGGTGTTGAACAACTAAAGTTTGGAGATCAGAATTAGGAAGGTAACTGGGCTAAGAGGCAGCCAATATTTTGGCCCTGGCCTTCCAAAATCAACAAAGATCCAGGACATGAGGGAATCTTTTCTACAGGATCCTACATCTTTGGTAAGTCACCCAACCTCCTGAGCAGGGAGATTGCTGGGTGCCAAATCAACAAATGTACAGTGTGGCAAAGGAGGGTCACTGAGAGGGAAAAGTCTTCCACAGCTTCACATAAAGAAACATGGTCAAGCAAGACCATTACCCATCCTGACAACTGACACTGACAGAGGAGCTCAGAAGATCTGTACGTGGTTCCAAAGTAATGCCTGAGGAGATTTAACTGACCTTAATAGATAGCAAGAAGTTAATTTTGATTGACACAGGTCTCACTTTAACATGGTCTTAGACACCCAGTAGAAAAGTATAACTAAAAATGTTAAGTCAAGACCATGATAATGAAGGTAGATATTGCTACCAATTGCTGACCCCTTCTAAGAGTTTCCAGCTACACCGATACTTGACCATTGTTATGGGTCATTTTTTAAAAAAACTATGGTAAAATTTGTGAAAGCTCAACAGAAATTTTAAAATTTTTTAGCTAAAACCGTCCTTCAAATTGCCTCTGTCTTCTTACAGCTAAAACTAGAGAGACTTATGACAAAATATCAGACTTAAAGATAACCTCCGTCAGTAAGAATCTAAGAGCCAACAGGTTACAATCACTATGTCAGTTTCTAAGTGTGGCTCTATCCCCAACCTGCCTTTCCATTCTAGTGCTCATGCCTAGATTATACATGCTCTAACTTCTTGAAAATTTTGTTTCTTCTTGCCTAGAAGCTGCCAAACTCCATGCAATCACATGGATGGAACCAGTGACAAGTGTGCCAAACTCCTTTTACCAAGATCCACCAGATTGACCTTATAGGAAGTTTATAACCGCTAAACAATGTCACTTCTACCTGAGGCCCAGTAAGTTACCTCTCTGGTGAGGGCCCCTAACTGTGGTCTCCCTCACATTGACCCTTCTCAACTCCAAGCAGTTAGATGATAAAAACTACACCAGTTTCTCCCTACCTGGAGTTAGGGATACTTCTTCAGAAAGGGGAATATTGCAGAGAGCTAAGTTAGTTAAAAAATTATTATAAAGACAAGGCTGAGCCCTCAGCATAGAAAACAACTGAGGCACATTCACTGGTCGGCATCATATACTGCACCCATCTACTTCCCCTGGGGATGAATAGCAGTGATTGATATTCTAAATAGGCATCAATCTCCCTCCCCCATTTCCTTTCCGGAAATTCCTTGTTCATTCTATGTACCCTTGCTATGTGACTTGTTTTCCCATTTGATCCGCATATAATCAATATTACCTGGGTGCCTGTACTTGTAATCTTATTGGTTGATCATAGTTTTGTCCCACCTTAAGCCCACCTTGTAATTTCCCATTGGATCTTATTAGTTGCCTATAGTTTTGGCCTACTTTGAACCCACCTCACCTGGTGGCTTTGCTCCATAAAACCCTCTGGAAAACAGGGCCCCAGGCAACCACTTTCTGGTTCCCCTTCTGTCTCTCTTAGAAGCTGTCTTCCTTTCAGTAGATTTTCCCTCCATTTAACCTCCATTTTGCCAAGAATACATTCTTTGGTTTTAGGAAACATGAACTCAAGTTTTGGATATCCAGCAGGTTGAGAGTTATATTTCCCTTGTTGGGATTATTTTGCTTATTTGGATTACTTAGGGCCCTATATCACCACCACGTGTAGTTGAATATTCATATTACAAAGTGAATCATACATGTGGGCTTTTGTGCCAGGCTTGTTTCATTAGCATAGTGTTTTCAAGGTTGATACATTTTATGGTGTCTCTTAGTACTTTTTAATGTTTATTGCTAATAATATTTTATATTTTGGATATATTATATTTTGTTTATCCATCACCTGATGGAGATTTGGATTTTTGTCCTATTGTTTTAGTAGCCCCAAACTGGGAACAACACAAATATCCATCAGCAAAATATTTTCATCACTTTTATTGTGGTAATGGTTTCATAGGTTTACAGTTATGCTGATCTATCAAATTGTATGGTTTAAATATGCACAATATATTGTGTTAGTTGTTTGTTAAAACTGTTAAAAGTTTATTAAAGACTAGCATGTTCCACATCCATAGGTTTAGATTTTTATGCTACATTTTTGTATATTTTATAATACCTTAGTGTGTGGTTTTACTTTACTTTTAAAATATTGGTACTTGCTATAATTTGACTCTGAAATGCATTCCCCACATTCAGGTCCATGTTCTAAGATCTGGTCCTCAGCCTGTGGTGCTATTGAGAGGTGGTGCCTTTAAGAAGTGGAGCCTAGTGGGAGAAGTTAGATCACTGGGGGCGTGCCCTTAAAAGGGACTGTGGGATGCTGGTCTCTTCCTTCTTTCCCTTTGCTTCTCAACCACCGTAAGGTGAGCAGCATGTTCCACTGTGTGCTCCCTGCCATGATGTGCTGCCTTGGTACTACACCAAAACTGAGGGGCCCAGTTAACCATGGACTGAAACCGGGATCACAAATCAACCTTTTCTCTTTATAAATTGAGTTTTTCAAGTTTTGGTTAAGTAATGGGAAGCTTACTAACCCAGTATTACATTTGACAAGAATTTTTTTTTGTTTTTCTTCAAGACAGAGTCTTGCTATATAGTCTACACTGGCCTTGAACTCACTGTGTAGTCCAGGCTGGCCTTGAACTCATGGAGATCCTCTTGCCACAGCCTCCCAAGTGCTGCGATTACAGGTGTGTGCCACCATGCCTGGCCTCCGTTTGACAAGAATTTCAAAAATATGTGTGTGTATATATATATGTATATTTTCTTGGAATGCAGCCCAGTAATTATTTCTTACTCTTACAACAATTTAAAAATCCAGGTAGGGCACAGTGACACATGCTTGCAATGCCAACACTCTGAGAGGTAAAGGCAGGAGGATCGCAAGTTTAAGCCCAACCTAGGCAATTTAGTAAGTGATAACCTGTCACAAAAATGAAAAATAAAAAGAGATAGAGATGAAAGCCTTATACTAAGAAAAGAAAAACCCATAATATCCTTTTCTTGGGGGGAGGCCTCTCACTCCCTGATTTTCAGATGTTCCTAAATGTGGGCTGATCTTCAGAATCACCTGGGAAGATTGATAAAACACAGACAACGCTTGCCCCCCATTGTTACTCTGATTCAGGATCCAAAGCCTTGCTTTTTAACTTTTTTTATTATAGAAAATCTCAAACGCTTAGAAAGTAAAAGGAATAATAAAATGAACTCCATCTACTTATCACTTTCCTTTTTTTCCAGTACTGGGATTGAATTCAGGAGCTTTGCACTGAGCTACAGCCTCAGACCTTTTTTTACTTTTCATTTTTGAGACAAGATTTGGCTAAGTTGCTATGTTGCCCGGGCTGGACTCAAACTTGTGAACCTCCTGCTTGAGCCTCCCAGAGTGCTGGGATTACAGGCATGCACCATTATACCAAGCTTCAACATCCAATTTTTATGATTGTTACCTCATGGTTGATTTGATTCATTCATCCACTATCTTCTACCTTTCCATAATCTGTAGTTTTCAGATTCTGGATGCTTGTGATATGACACACACACATATAAACACATCGTTTTTGAAGACTGAACAGTGTTCTAATGTATAGAGATATTAAAATGTAAATGATCAATTCTCTATTTGGTTTTTTGGTTTATAAAGAAGGAATAACATATAACCTAACATACTATGTTGGCCTACCGTGTTATATCAAATATTCAGGCCTGAACTACTGTGTAGGTTTCACAATTATAAACTTTTATTCTAAGTACAGTCTTCATTGAGCATTTTATTGGGAACATCACAGATAGCTAAATTAGTTAGAAATTATTATGAGTTAGACAAAGCTGGGCCATCAGCATAGAAAAACAACTGAGGCACATTCACTGGTTAGCATTATAAAAAGAGAGAAACTACTGCATCCAAGAACTTCCCCTATAAATAGCAGTGATTGATACTCTAAATAGGTATCAATCACCTGGGTGGGGGACCAAGATCTTAACCCATCCCTTACCAAAAATCCTTGTTAGTTCCCTGTGTGCTTGCTACATGACTTGCTTCCCCATTGGGTCCCCCTTTAATCAATATTACCTAAGCAACTATACTTATTGTAATCTTATTGGTTGATCATAGTTTTGTTCCACCTCATGTCTACCTTGTGATTTCCCATTGGACCAATACTCTGTAAGCGACTGTACCCATAATCTTACTAGTTGATTATAGTTTTGTCCCACCTTGAACCCACCTCACCTTGTGGCTTTCCTCCATAGAAACACCCTGGGTAACAGGCTCCCCAGGGCAGCCTATTTTTGGGTTTCCCTTCTGTCTCTCTTTGACAGAAGCTGTCTTTTTCTCAATAAATTTTTCCTGCTCTTAACCTCCATTGTTCCTAGAATTCATTTTTTGATTTTAGGGAACACGAACTCGCGTTTTGGATATCTAGCAGGTTTGGATATTCTCCCTTTGTCAGGAATACATGAGATCATTTAATGACTATTGTTAACCTGAATATGCAAAAGCAAATATGTATATTCTTAGGCACTTCATAAAGACAAAAGAATCTTATGTTCCACAAGCTTACAAAAAGTTTACAATCCCACTGGGAGCTGAAGTAAATATAAGAAGACTTTGTAAGTTTGCTTTAGTCAGAGTAGAATTATGAGGTAGTGATGAATGGAGAAGAAAATTAGATAGGGAAGTTTTTTTGCAGAGATGATAGATTAGCTACTGAATAGCTACTTATATAAGAGCCTCAGTCAGCTATGAGGTTTATTAGCAACATTCACCTTGGACAACTCAATGCGCTTGTGTTCCTCACAAGGAAGTAGCAGTTACAATAAGAAACTAAATTATGATTTCACCTCTCTAGTCCTATAGGGTCTTGGAAGAACAGTCTTAGCTCTGGGGTTTGGAACTTATTATGTGAGGTGCAGATGGGTGCTCTCTAGGGATTCACACTGGGATTGGGCAAGAATCTTCATGTATCCCCTAACTTTGATACCACAGAGCAATGAGGCTATGAAGCACTGACACAGCTCTGTAAAATAGCCAGTGAGAGACACTGCCTCAGACAGAAGCACGATAGTGCACTGGAAAAACTTAGCTGCTCAAGTCTCTTCAGCCAAGTTCCTCGAAAGGTCCTTCCCCCAGTTAACTCACCAGGCACTTTGGTAACAGGTGGCAACAGGGTCATAGCTTGTTTGCACTTCTGTCCTTTTTTCTTTTTCCTTATTTCCTTCCCTTTTGTTTTTGATTTGAGTATAATGACTATTAAACCAGAGCAGAAAACTTCAATTACTTTAAAAATTAAGCTAGGTGCAGTGGTGCATGCCAGTAATCCCAATACTTGGAAGGCTGAGGCAGGAGGATTGCCATGAGTTGGACCCTGGCCTGGGCTATGTAGTGAGTTCAAGCCCAGCCTGGAAAACACGGTGATATCCTGTCTCAACCAAAAGAAACAAAATATGAAACAGACAGATAGTAAGAGTAGCCAGGTGCAGTGGCTCATACCTGTGATCTTAGCTGCTTGGGAAGCTGAGGTGGGAGGATTAGGAATTTTAGGCTAGCCTGGGCAATTTACTGAGACCCTGTCCGAAAGAAAGGGAGAGAGGAGGAGGAGGAAGAGAGGGGATGGTGTGGGGGGTGGGGGGAGAAGTTTCCTTCAGGGCTACCAGTTTGATCTTCACTCTCCTTTGTTAGGATATATTTACTTCCCATTTTGGAGAAGATGTCTCTCCCTCTTCATTCTTTTAATTCTTTTGATGTAACATGAGTTAAATAATTTGGGCAATGTTAATTTTTTTTCTAAGCTATACAAGAGTATGCATATGGTATCAAAGAGTTACAAGGCTTGCGAAGGACCTTGCTGAGGCAGATGTTGCAGGTTACCAGAGAAAATGGGAAATGGCCAGTGTGGGAAGCTTACCAGTCAGTCTTTTACTACCAGCAGTTACTTCCTTCCAGTGAATAGCTAGCAAATGAGTCACAAAAACTGTAACATATGCTCTTCTCTCATTTCATTTTGTTGTTAGAGTACCAAAAAGAGGAAGGCTCCTTTTCTAAGTGATAGTTCCCTGAAAATATAAGTTGAGAATGCATCTTCATCACCTAAATTTTTTCCTACTTTGCCTGAACATTAGTTCAATTATCTCATTCTTGGAAAGCTGGGTTTCTTATCTCTGTGCTTCTTGGTGGACTCCCTGAACCCAAGGCCTGTGCTTGCTAGGCAGGTACCCCAAACAACTACAGTTACAGCCCTTACTCTCCCGCTTAGATAGAGATCTAGGTTTCCCAGGCTGGTCTCAAAGCTGTGATTCTCCTGCCTCCCTGTCTGGAGTACCTGATACTACAAGCATGTGCCACCGCATCTGGGAGGTTTTTCTTTTAATCATTTTATTTTGACTGTCATACTGCCTTAATTTTTTTCACCTATCCCACAGATAGTGCAGTGGTTATCAAGCAAAAATAAGAGCTATCTGCCATAATAAATGATCTGTCGTTAAGTTATTCAATGGATATGTCTCCCCCAACTCCTCAGTGTGAACCCGGGGCCTTTTCTCTAAACTAAATTCCCAGTCCCACCCCCACCCCCACTTTTTAAAAAAAATTTTGAGGCAGGATCACATTAAATTGCCCAGGCTGGGTTCCAGCCTCCCAGACTGCTGGGGTTACAGGTGTGTGCCAACATACCTGGCATACTACCTTCTATGTAAATCCAGTGCTTGGTATTAAAGCACTTGTCAGTCATGTGTTTTTGCATTTGAGATTGGGTCTCCTATGTAGTTCAGGCTGTCCTTGAACTCACTATGCAGGCCAGGCTGGCCTCAAACTTGCAGCAATCCTCCTGCCTCAGCTTCCCGAGTGCTGGGATTACAGGCACGCACCCCCCCCACCCCCAGCCAGTCAGTAATGCTTTAACAGGAAGATGAATTTGTTTTTAGGAATGAGCTTTATGAGCTGAGAATGTAGCTCAATGGTAGACCAATTGCTTAATATGCATGAGGCCCTGGTTCAATCCCCAGTGTTGCACCTCTCCCCCAAAAGTACTTTTGGTGGAAATGCTTAGCATAGAGAGATAAGCTTGGAATGGAGAATAGAGCTAAATAAAGCTCTGAGCCCTAGGGGAAGCTGCTCATCTAGGTGATAGGGGTAGGGGTGGAGAAGGAAGGGAATCAACCAAGGAGACAAAGATATTCAGAGGGTTATACCCACAATGGTAAAGGAGAGTTTCCAAATGAGGTGGTTAACACTATCAAATGTAGAACTGAAGGAGAATGGATTAGTGATGGAGAAAGTAAGTGAAAAAAAAATCGTTATTTTGGTGTTAAAAACTTGATGTTTTGAAGTCCTTGGACACTTGGGAGTTTTGTGATTAAGTCTTCTACAATTCCCAACTTTTCAGAAAACAAATACATTCTGTTCCACTGAGGAAGGGTCTCTTATAAGCAAGTTTTATTTGGACTCAAATATGATTATTCGTTTGATAATGGAGAAAAATATGGTGGAATGCATAGACTAAGTAGCTATAACAACAACAAAAAAATAGTTAATAAAACAAGTTACTCTAACAGAAAGTTGGAAGTGAGTGGTCCAAGGCCTGTAGGTCCCAAGATATTTAGGGACATTGGCTCCTCTACCTTTCATTGCTCTATTATCTCTTACAGTGTGGGCTTCCCATGATCAAAACTGACCAACTAGGTTTGATTATGTTTTCCAGCAGTTCATGAGAAGTAGAAAGGAGTAGAGGGTATAAGGCTTCATCTTGAAGGAGATTAGCTAGAAGTTAAATTCATCAATTTTTCTTTCATCTCATTGGCCTAAATATATTCAGATAATCACATTAGATTCTAATGTGGTTGAGAAATAAAATCCAAAGCTATGCTAGTACTCAGGGGAAACAAAATGGAAGTAGAGAATAGCAGCAGTTTCTAGTACATAGGATCTGAAACAGGTCCTTTTCCATAAAATAACTTTTTGGTAGGATTTAACTGAATTTTAATAGAAAATAAAAGTGTTACATAGCAATAAAGTCCAAGTATTCTTAGGTTTTCTATTTTTGTAAAAGATTTTGCAAATTAAATATTTTTTCAAAATTTCACTTACAAGCTCATTTGACTTTTGGGTAAAATATCTTACCTTCTTTTGTTTGGAATTCAGACAGCTGGTAAAAACACAAATGATATTAAAATAGCAATTATTTTTGTGAATTATTGAAATGCATTCATTCTGTCTCTACTTAGCAATGACCAACAAGGAATATTATATTACTTATCTATGGCTGTGTGACAAATTACTCCAAAACTTAGAAGCATAAAACATTTTTTACTGGGCTGGGGGTATAGCTCAGTTGTACCACATTTGGCTAATATGTGATCTCTAGCACCCCAAAGAAAACTGAAAAAAAAATTATCTCACATAGTTTCTGAGGTCTTAAAAATTTCAGAGCTTAGCTGGATGGTTTCCCATGAGTCAAGGTTTTGGCTAGGGCTATAGCTGTGTGAAAGCTTGACTGGACTGGAGGATTCACCTAAAAGCAGAAGCACAGATCTGTGGAAGGAGGCTGTAGTTCTTTACCTAAGGAAACCTCTCCGCAATAGGCAGCTTGTACCAGACTGAGTGATCCCTGGGAGATGGGGTATAAACTACAACCCAAATGCCAAAGGTGTCTGTGGTAATCTAATCTCAGAAGTGACATAGCATCACTTTTGGTCACTCAGACTAACCTTGGCAGAAGGTGGGAGCCATTATACAAAAGTGTGAGTACCAGTATGTTTGAATCATGGGGTCATTTTAGAGGCTGCCTACCACTGTACCTATAGCCTTATATTGCAGAAAAAAAAAATCCCCAAACCTCCATATAAGCTAAACGTCTCATTTTTAAAAATAAAACCATTTAAAAAATTTCCTGGGCTGGAGATATAGCTAATGATTGAGAGCATATTTAGCATGTGCAAGGCCCTGGGGTCAAACCCCAGCACTAAAAAAGAAAAGAAGATCGCTAATTCCATCGACTTCAATCATTAACCCAAAAATTTGCCAGAGTAAACAACTAACTTGACATGTTATTGTGCACAAGGAAAACAAAGTTGGTTGATACATTTCCACAAGCTTAATTTTAGTAATTTCAGGAGGGCCTCCGAAGCATTGACCCTTTCAGGTTGTATCTGATGAGAATGATCATTGTTTAAGGAGGTCCTCACTTTGGCTGGACACAGATGGCGCCCTCAGAATGAACACTGTCAACCTGCTGTGGTTTGGGTTCTTTTATTTTTATTTTTTTGGTACCGGGGACCTTGGGCTTGTGAGGCAGGTGATGGAACCACTGAGCTAAATCCCCAGCCCTGTGGTTTGGGTTCTTGAAGCATTTTAGAAGTTAATGTTAGCAACTTGAGATCCTTTGAAAATAAGTGAGTTTCTGTAAGTTTGGGTCCAGTTTAAAGACATGGGATCCTCTAAAGTTGCCTGAACAGTGAGCTATATTTGGGGAGTTGGCATACAGAGGGTCTGTCTTGGATTAGGTCTCAAAATACCTAAAAGATTTCCTTATGCAGGCTGGGATCAGATATGACAGGTGCATCCTTCTAATTTTGGAACTAGAAGCTGCTACTATAGAGTAAGGCTGCTTTGTATTCATTCAGCAGCAGTGAAGATCAGTAATTTTGCCACCATGGTAGAAAAGAAAAGATCAGAAATGTGCTATTCTATTCTGATAAACCACATTTTTATAACAGTTTCAATGAATTTTTATAGAGGACTTTATGTTCTTGGTGATTAATAATTTATTTAAAAATACATTGAAGGGTAGGGATTTAGCTCAGTGGTCCCAGTGCCTGCCTCGAAAGTGCAAGGTCCCGAGTTCGATCCCTGGTACCCAAAAAGAAAAACAAAACAAAACATTGAAAGTAGGCCCTAATACTTAGCTCTATACTAGAATACTAAGGTTAATGATCATGTCCATAATTATTTTGATCATGCTTTTGTCAGTGAGTTAAATATTTATGATGGAAATTAAAGATGTTGTAGAATAAGAGGTGCATATGTATTTCAGAGAGATTCTGGGGCTTTAGAAAGATGGTGATATTACTTCATTTAAAAATATGTAAGTATGTTTAAATGAATATGCTTGAAAAACTATCACCCACTAATAAAATTGATGTCCATATCATGCAAAAATTGGTCAAAGCTTATCTGAATAATATTCTAAAAAATAATGCAATGTAATCTTGAACATTTCAGTTATAAAACAAGGCTGATGAATTTTGCAATGTAAAGATCCTGGAAATAACAAGTTTTTTTTATATCTGGAAGATATTGAGCAATGCACACTTAACATGCTAATACTGTACACAGATTTCTTATACATGCACACTGAATTTGAGACCAAATTCAGAAATTCTTGTTTTAGGAATATTAAAATAAATGTTAGGAAAGGCATACCAGAAAGTTGATTGTTTATAAGATTGATGTTTACAACCTACTGACTTTATTACAATGTAGTGGTGGGAACCGAACCCAGGACTTCATGCATGTTAGGCAAGCACTCTATCACTGAACTACATCTCCAGCTGTACATTCAATTTTTTTGTAGGTCAAAAGATAAGCCATGTTGTAAGTAGTGGCAATGTTCCACAATTTTTTTTTTAAGCAGAATGAAAAGTATATTCAAAAAAGAAAATTATCCACAGGTTTTACCTGACACTTGATTTTTCTCAAAAGTGTTTTCCTCTCTACAAGATGTAAAAAAAATTAATATCGGACAAGGAAATTTTTCATTGGAGATAGAATATTTAAACACAAATCAAATTTAGATGCTTCATAGAAAGTGAAAATATGACTAATTGCTTGCACTGAAAATACAGTACAGAAAACAGTGTCTAACAGAGTTTTCATTAATTTATGTTGGATTCTTACCATCTGGCCTGCCTTGCCCCCATTCGAAAGAATTTGACTACGCCTAAACCCATGGCAAACGTCCACTTTTCTCTCTCTCCTCTACCATGGCCTCAAAAGTGGAGTAGTGTTTCTGATTAATCATGTATTTAAATAAGGACACCAGATGCTGTAGTATTTTAGCAAATTAAAATTCCAGTGTCCCAGAACATGTCGGGTGATTGCCACATTCTAAAGTCTAAAATTTGACTTGGCCATTTTCCTATCATGCAACTCGGGAAGGTAGGAAGTTGAGCCTGAACCTTAGGCCCTTTGAACCACATGGCAGGGGCAGCACTTCATTCAACAATTACAGGATGATTTTTTTTTTTTTTTAAAGAAGGGAGGAAAAATTCTAATTTCTCCAACAGAGGCATCTCTTTACAGGGGGATAAGCAGCCACAGTGACAGGGTGAAAAAGTCGTCGGCAGCGGAGTCATCTCGCCGCTGTGCCGTTCCGCATCCCTCACTTCTGATGGGAATGGGCGGCAGCCTATGGGTGATTCGGTTGATTTACGATGAGCGTGTGTCGTCTGCACCGTGCCCCTTTCACGAGTCTCGGCCAATTAGCTTTATTTTCTGCGTGAGCCGTTAAAGCCACCCCGGTTGGGAACGCCCCGCGAGTAGGCCGGGGGGGGGGGCGAGCGGTGCCGACAGGTGCGCCCCCTGGGAAATACACAAAGGGCCGGCGTGGCGACCGCCGCGGTGCCCTTGGCAACTCTACGCACGCGGCCCCGCGGCGCACGGAGGGCGGAGCGGCGCGCAGGTAGCCGGCGTCAGCTGGCGGAGCCCTTGGCCTGCTCTCGGACACGCGCCCGGGAATCGCTAAACCGACTCCCGGTGGCTATAGGGACTGGTAGTCCGCGCGAATTCCGGGCTCCTCCCCCGCGCTGGCCGGCCGGGGCGTCTCCACCCGTCGCACATCGACTTCCTGTCGTTGCCAAACTACATCTCCCGCCGTCCTCGCTGCGCTCGGGCCGAAAGCGAAAACAAATTCTGCGCTGCGAGGCTGCTGTCCTCCGCCGGGCGCCCCCACCCAGCCACCCAGCCACCCATCCACTCCGAGCTCCCCGCCCCTCGGGCGCCTCCGGCGAGGTGGGGAAAGGAAAAGCCGCGGCTTTCTTTTTTTGGTTTCCTGGGCTCCCGGCGTGGGCAGTGCGCGGGGGACGCAGGCCTCGCTTCGCGGGAGCCAGCCGGCGCCCATCTCCCGTCGGGACCGGGAAACTTGTGGGGGCGGCGACCCCGGAGCCGGTGCCCTCGCGGGCAGCGCGGCCGTCGGGAAGTGACTTCGCACTCTCGGGGGCGGCCTCGACTCCCTCCGCGTGCCCGAGGCGCGTGGGCCTGCGGGAGGCGGCCGCGTGCGGATAGCTATGCAGTAGGCAGTGCCCCCTATGCGCGCTGAGAGCGCAGGCCGCCGCCGCAGGCCGCCGCCGCCGCCGCCCGCCCGCCGAGCTCGAGTCGCCGCCCGCCACAGGCCGAGGCGTCGAGCCGCCGGCGACGCGGCCATGTGGGGCTAGCCCGCGCCGCGCCCGGCCTGCAGCGCGCCCGGCAACATGGACGCGGCCGTCGGCGCCCCCGACGGCGGGGACCAGGGCGGCGCGGGGCCCCGCGAGGACGCGACGCCCATGGACGCCTATCTGCGGAGACTGGGCTTGTATCGGAAACTGGTCGCTAAGGACGGCTCGTGCCTGTTTCGGGCCGTGGCTGAGCAGGTAATGGGCGGGCGGCGGCCGGTGCGGGAGTGGGTGGAACGCGGCCGCCCACGTCCGGGCTGCGCGTGGCCGGCTGTTGTCCCAGCGGCCCATTGGGACGTCGGAATGGGGCGCGCGCGTGGAAGACAACTTGGGGGGCCTGGCGACACGCTCGTTTGCCGTCGTGTTCCGCGTTCCCTTTCTCTCCCTCCGCCTTATTATAAGCCTGGCGTTCATGGCAGTACAGAAGATGTTTACCGGAGGAGTTGGGGCACCCCACTTTTGCTTGTGGAACGCATTTTCCCTGCTGCCTCTGGACTTTGGAATGCGGGGTAGTCAAGCTCTCCGATGTCACCAAAGCCACAGGGCAAACTGCCTTTTGCGAAAGCCACCCGCTTAGAGATAGAGAATATTTTCAATCTTTAGTAGATTCCACACTCTATTACAGTATGTTTGAGGGGGTAGAGGAGGTGTACACAAAGAATTTACTTTTTAAAATCTATTCTGTGTCAGTACGAGGGTTATGGAAGGGGATTCGCTAGAGGCCATTCTTTGCTGGTTTTTTTTTCCTTTTAATGATGAAAACGATTCCCAGTATAGTTACTTAGGAAGATGTTCCTGATTTTTTTTTTTTTTTTGACAGCTTACTCCATGTTATATAACAGTATATGTTGTAGGTGCGCAGTCACCGAAACTCATCCTGTATTTAAAAAATAGTTATTGCAGTAGTTGGACGAAAGTTTCACATAACTGCTCTGGTGTGTATTTTCCTACCTTTCACAGTTTGCTTTCCTTTGGTTTAAGAACTGAGCCTTCCCATCTTTGAGGGCTCCTCCCACCCTCACCTTTTGAATGCTAAATATCTGCAATTTTCTGTTAGTGAGTAGATATTTTACTCGACATGTAGAGACTAGTTTTCATTTTTAAAAACATCAGTAGGCCAACTTATTTTCTAAAGGTCCTCCTTTATTCAGCCATGATATAGCTTTTTTATTTTTTTAAGCAAGGAATTGATTTAGTGCATACAAACCTTTGTATTGTGTTGCAGGCATTGCTGCTGCAACATTTTCCCTAAAAAGCTCCGTCTTTTTCAGTTCTTTTTAGACTTCTCTTATTTTCATAAATTTAGTATGTTCCATTGTGGTGGGGTGTGTTCACCCACTCGGCCCAGTCCTTCACTGTTAGGTAAACATTCTGCCTGTTTGTGAATGAATTTTCCGTATCTCCTGTTCTGCTTCCTCTTTCTTAGCCTTCTTGGACTGTTTAGCACCTCTGAAAGCAGAGGAGGTGAAAGTGAAGTCAGCTCATATTTCTTATGTACTGATAAAAAGAGTTTGGCCAAGAAGGATGTGGAAGATAATATGGGGAATTTCAGTCCAACTATCCAAGTCCTGTTTATATTGAAGCAGAAAGGGCCCTATTTCAGTATTACACGCCACAGATGTTTGTTGAATTCGATTCTGTAGAAGCCTCTCCATATTGTAGTGGGATCTCTATTTTTAAAGGGCAAGAACTAGTTACATTAAAAACTGGTTAACATCAAATAACACTTTCTTTTTCCCGGTAAGTTGTATTGGGATTTAGTTCAGGCATAAGGGACTGTCTTCTCCAATTTAAGTGACTGAGTACGTTGAGCTTAGCTCAAGACTGAACGTTGGGAGAGCTCATTTATGAAGTAGGCATGGACCAAGGGGTGTAGCCGTCATGGCCAAAGGCAGAGTGTGTTTGGGCTGAGGTGTCACCAACCTCTGGCTCAGGCTGCCCTCTGTACAAAAGATTTTCTTTTTTGTTTTGTGAAGTTAGTTTCTCTTACAAAGTTACCATAAATATCATTTCCAAAGAGTCAGTAAGTCATCTAAATGGCACTCTTTAAAGATGGGGAGGAAGAAATTGCAGTTAGGAGTAGTCTTTCTCTCCAAGTTACCTGATGTAGGTAGTCCCTTTTTTATGTTTGTGAATTTGGGCCTGCAAGAGGCCTGACCTGAATCTGCTCCTAGCCATGGAGCTAAAAATAGGGCGCTCTTAGAGGACTTGCTAAAACCACGTGTCTCAGCCTTTCCCAGTGTCTGTCACTGTCTTGTTGCAAGTAATGATGGGAAAGCCCTCTTCCTACCTTTAGCTTATTCTCATTTCTGTAATGATTTACAAAAATAAATTTAACCTACTACTTGAGTTCTTCCTGAGTGTCTCTGAACTTGCACCATAAAGATTTTTTTAAAAAGTTGTCGTTTAACCTTGCTTCTCTTGCAGTGGTTTTGTTTGGCTTTGTAAATTATCAGCACCCCACACGAAGTTGTTGAGAGTTTTGCTTCTGAGCAATAGGTTTAGATTGATTCTGTGGAAACATCTTTGTTAAAAGTGGAGAAAAGCCATTAGTTATGCCTTCCATTGTTCTTTTATGGGAAATAGGCTTTACCAGCTTACATCTGCCACCTGTTGTTAGGTAAATGGCTTTAGCACTAGCTCCACTGTGGTAATGGCAGGAAGGCCCTGGCAGATGACACGGTGGCTTACTCATTCTACTAATGCCTTGATTCGGTTTCTGAAAGAAGTGCTGCTAAATGTCTTTTGAGTTGGCAAAAACAATTTCTATGGTAGTTTTTAAGAATATATGGATACCCTTCTGGTATTGGGAACTAACAGTATATATGAGGCTACTTTTTAATACTGCCCCAAGACAGCAGTGAAGGTTCAGCCAGTTAAGCTGAAAATCACCTGGTACACTATGAGTAACTCAGTTGCAGAGCTCAGCTACTACATCTTCAGTGTGTCTCAGTGTAGTAAGATATACTAGTTGTCCAGGCAGTTTTGCTTGTGGTTCTGTGGATATAAATGAACTTGACTGTTAGCCAAGAGAGCTGTAAAATGGGCAACTGGAGCCTTGCTTTTCCTGAATTCTCTGCTTACCCTAACATGAGACTCACTCAGTTATTTGGAGCTATAACTCACCCCCCTCAACCCTTTGTTTAGGGATAGGGCCTCACTATGTGGTTCAGTTTGGCTTCGAACTAATTATGAAGACCAGGTTAGGTTTGAACTTGAGATCTTCCTGGCTCAGTCTCCGAAGTGCTGAAATTATAGGTATCATCATGCCCAGCTGTAGTTCTTACTCTATTGACTTACTTTTGTAGAGTTGTGGATTGAAACCAGAGCCTTTGCTCTAAACCGGATCCCCAACCCTTTATCAGGTTTGAAAGAGGTCTAACTAAGTTGCCCAGGCTGGGCTCCAATGTGTAGTCTTTCTACCTCAGTCTCCCAGAGTGCTGAGATTAGAGGCGTATGCCACCATCCCTGACTTGGAACTGTAACTTTTTAACTTTACTCCTGTTAACATAAATTCTCAAGAGGCCCTGACAGTAGTTTAAGATGTGTTATTTCATTTCAGAGGGGTGTATGTGTATATATGAGTGTGTATGTATGTAACCTTGACCATTTAGGGTACCAAGAATATCTTCATTTGAGATGCCTACTAATAGAAGAGTATTTTAACTTTCTCTTTAAGTGTGGTAAAGTATCAAGGGGATAGCCAGCTGGTTTCTAAGCATTGGTAAGGAATATTTATTTTAATTCAGAGCTCAGTTTTTTTTCTTTGGTACAGGGGATCGAACTTGGGTCCTTGCGCTTGTGCAGCAGGCAGAGAAACCACTGAGCTAAATCCCCAGCCCAAGAGCTCAGTTTTATTAAGACACAGAATACCAGTAACTTTTTGCTGAGCTGGTTATTTAACATAAGAAAACGGAGGCCACAAAGTGAGAGGATCTACAACATGTTTTTTAGGTTGGGGCTTTATGATTTTGGGTGTGAGAACAAATCTCAAGCCTCTTGAGATGACAGCATGCAAGAGTTTTTGCATCCTTTAGGCTGTTCACTTGGCTGTTCTCAAAGAAGACTCAAAAGTTTTGTGGGCCAGGGATTTAGCTCAGTGGTGCTGCCGCCTGCCTCGCAGGCACAGGGTACAAAGTTTGATCCCTGGTACCAAAAAAAAGTTTTGTAAGCTTCATAACTAAGGAGTTATTTAAGAGTGCCCTGCTTTTTCTAAAAAAAACCATGATGGACTTAAATTTCTACATAGGCCCACCAAGTACATTCAGAATTATTGGGGTGAAATCTCTCTTGTAGGTTTAAGGCCTCAAAGAGGATTATTGATAAAGTTGCCTATTTGTTCCCTGTTCTAACAAGCATAGGATGGAAGCTGAGCACTGCTTTTTTGTATGTCATGTCATGGTGCTTAGAGGAGGAGGTGAGAATGAGTAAAAATCTTGAAATTATAGAAAGGGAAATGGAGGGAAACTGCTGTTTATTGGTTGTCATGTTACTTTGAGTGTGAAAAAAGGCATTAGGTTTTAACTTAAATCCACTTTGAACAAAACACTTAATAGGGTGTTGCTTTTTCTTTTCAGGTATTGCACTCTCAGTCTCGCCATGTTGAAGTTAGAATGGCCTGCATTCACTATCTTCGAGAAAACAGAGAGAAATTTGAAGCGGTAATTTGTAATTTTAAACAAGTGATGGTGCCTTGATTTGAATTTACATTTTGGCTTTCAGAAGTGTTCTAATGGAAATTTTACAGGTTGTGAAAATAACGCTTGATAAAAAGAACTTCTTTATTGAATTTATATCCAATGGTAATCAGTTGTGATATTACCTGTGCCATTTTAGGTTACTCAGACATACCTTTTTTTTTTTTTTTTTTTGTGGTACTGGGGATTGAACTCAGGATCTTGCGCTTGCTAGGCCACTGAGCTACATCCCTGGCTCTATACATACATTTTTTAAAGTTCTGCTAAATATAACACTGAACTTTGGAGAATGAAAGGAAACGTGGATCAGAGTCCTTACACACCATGTGTGGACCTTCCTTGATGTGGTCAGGTATTTGGGTATTGAGATTTATAGTAGTTTTTGTATTGTTATTTTCCTGTGAATTAAAAAAATTTCAGATTTGGAGTATAAAAGAATATCCTGAGCATAAGTAATACCGAATCCCTAATTTTATCAGAAGCATTTACAGAGTTTTAATTTTCAGAGTTCATTGTGAAATCATGTATTAGAACACTAATTATGTAAGTGGTGATTAATAATTAATAAACTGTTGTGTAACAACTTACTATAATTTTCTCAGTAGTACATAATTGGCTGTGAAATAAGATGGCACAGTGACCTATTTTCTTTTTACATTCAAAGTCTTACTAGGTTTTGGTGTTATGACCTAGAATTAGGTAATTTGATGACTTTAAATAATATTCCACATTGACTGGTAAAGAACATTGGCACTTTGCAGTTAACTAAATTTTGAGACAGGTAAGGAGTTCTTGGTTTGAGTGTGCTCTTGAGTTGTTGTTCCCTAAATTCAAGCAAATTGTGCTGTGGTCTAGGGTAGATAGTAGTATATTCTAGGAAAAAGGGTAACTTGCTTGATCAGATGGTTTGAAATCTTGCGTTATTAAAAAACTGGCAGCATAGAAACTGGTAATGTAGATGACTAGGGTGTGGTGGTGGTGAAGAGAGGAGGAGTGGTCTATAAATATTTGAAGAAATTAGAGGTGAATAATTATTATTGGCCCCAGAGGGTAAAACTGTGTTGATGATAATGAACATTGTTAACCTTGGTTGAATGTTAATTGAGCACTTACACCCTTTAAGTACTTTGCATATATTTAGCCCATATAATCTTAGGAGGTATGATCAGAGGTTGAAAGTTCTAAGGGGGAAAGTTTTATGTTCATTACAATAGGAACGTGTTAGCTAGAATTGGAAAGGGGTGTTGTGGAAAGGATATGTCTTGTTACTGACATTATTCAGCCATGGGGTTTATACTGGACTCTTTCTACTTAGAAAAGAGGCTCAGATTGGTTGCAGGCTTGTGTTAGGATGCCATTTAGAGCTCTGCCAATTTTAAATGGTTCTGGTTTGTTTTTTTAAGGTTTGTGAATAATCACCTCTAATATGAAATAGTAGTATCTGATTGGTGTGATATTTAAAATATATATTGAAACTTTAGATAAGTTTTGGGGATTTGGTAAGATATAATTTATAAAAGAACCTTAATCTTTAAAAAAATTCATAGGTATTTAGCTTTTACAGGCTAGGGGAGTATACTTTAATGTTTTAAAATCTGTCTTTGTTAAATGGGGCTGTAATTTAAATGAAATTGAATGTAGTGGATCAGATGAAGTCTTTTAGAGCTTTCTCAAATTAGTGCATTTGCTATGAGAAAAATAGAAAAAAGGTTGGTGATCACATAGCTGGAATAAACTCATTTTACGTGAAAATGACAAAGCAAGCTGTATTTTAAAAATCTTGCTTACGCTTGAAATGTCTTAAACATTACTAGTTCACATCTTTCTTAGTATAACTGGCCTAAGAGACACTGAATACTTAGATCTGTGTTACCAAGATACATTTTTCTTAGCCAGTTAGCTGTTTTATTCTGTTCTACACACAAGCCACTACCAAATTAATCTTTTTTTTGGTACTGGGAATAGAACTCAGGACCTCACACTTGCCAGGCAGGTGCTGTGCTAAATCCCTGGCCCCCAAATTAATCTTAAAAC
Organism: Heterocephalus glaber; assembly: GCF_053883595.1. NCBI lineage: Eukaryota > Metazoa > Chordata > Mammalia > Rodentia > Bathyergidae > Heterocephalus > Heterocephalus glaber. The sequence goes on along the minus strand of NW_028258365.1, from coordinate 4,063,197 downwards.
ATTGGTTTCATCATGTTGTTTCTCAGTTCAGAATGTCATCTGCAGTGACCTTGAATTGCCTTTCCTGTCTAGTCTGAAAGTCCTGCCTGGGCTCCAGGCCTTCTGTAAACAGTCCCTCGATTGGTTTCCTCTCTTACTCAGCTCTCTACCAAGTTGCTCCACTCTGGCTGGCCAGCTTGCTTCTGTGTTGGTGCCACGGTGTTTTTCCTCCTCACACCACGTTTGCTATCTTTGTACAGTGTCCACTCCTTGTGCCCATCAAGATTCTGGCCAGCCTTCATGTTGACTCACTCCTCTTCTCTGAAGCTTTCCCTGACAGTGTTTCTTTCAATTCTTTTGTATGTTTATGATCTTTAATAATTTGGACACACTGCCATAGATTATATATTTTACTCTTGCTGATGTATCCTAGGTTTGCTTATGTCAAAGTGAATATTATTTATATGGTGAAGCAGTTAACTGTTCTGACAGTTCATAGATAACATTCCTAATAGACCTTTATTTTTTTGCAGTTTATAGAAGGTTCATTTGAAGAATATTTAAAACGTTTGGAAAATCCACAGGTATGTGGCAGTCTTCTAATATATTTCTATTTGTGTATATCCAAATAAGGTACTTAAAATTCATTAAAATGGAAGCTTAATAGTATAATGTTTGGGGGTTTCAGTGACAGTGTGCTTTATTTCTTTGTAAACATTTTCTACAGATGTTTATACATATTGTGCAGTATTTAATTGGTAGATGAGTGGAGTGGTATACTAGAGGTTGCCTCATTAGGACAGTCATGCTGTTTTTCTGTTTGTCATAATGGCACTTGAATATAACATAGAAAATTCTGAAATAGCACTGGTGATGGTTTTCAGGATGCTTGTGGGACTTGGTGGACAGGCAGAGTTCTCTCATGAAGGTTCCGTTTCCCGTGATCAGCTTATGAAGGGCAGAAATGAGAGAGAAGGATGGCAGTTTTACCATGCTTTCTCAGTCATGTTGAAATTAAAAGAATTTTTTTGCTTATAAAACTAATTTTCTCTTTAGTGGGTATAAACAGTATTAATATTAAAAAAAACCACTAATGTTCTCACTGTAAAAATCCAAATATGGAATATGGGCTGGGGATGTAACTCAGTGGCAGAGCACATGTTTAGCATGCAGTAAGCCCTGGGAAGGGTTTGGAGCATCACAAGAAAGTAAGGAAAACCAAAAAATCTCCAAAATATTTTTCTTTTACGGTACTGGAGATTGAACTTGGGACCTTGGGCTTGCGAGGCCAGAACCACTGAGCTAAATCCTGGCCCCTTTATGTTTTTTTTTTTTTTGAGGTAGGGTCTCTATGCAGTTTAGGCTGTTTTTGAACTTAACTATGTTGCTCAGGCTGGCCTGCTGGGATTACAGACGTGTGCCACCATGCCTGGCACTCCAGATAGCATAACGTGCCATTTAGAACGTCAGAGTTTTCCACCATCCATTGTTACATTAAATATAATACTGACAGGGCCGGGGATTTAGCTCAGTGGTTTGGCCGCCTGCTGTGCAAGCACAAGGACCCAAGTTCGATCCCCAGTACCAAAAAAAAATAAATAAATATAATACTGACAAAGGAAGAAAGTAAGAAGAGAAGGGTTTTTAGTACATGTGCTGCCGAAGCGAGCACAAGAAGAGAAGGGTTTTTGATCATTGATCAGTGTATCCATTTGATTTCATAGCACTTAATATGAGTGCTTGAAGGCCAAGAATTTTGGAGATAAATGAGGTAACCAAAGAGTTTCTTTCTTTTTTTTTTTTTTTTTTTTTTTTTTACCGGTAATGGGGATTGAACTCAGGACCTTGCACTTGCAAGGCAGGCGCGCTGCTGTTGCACTAAATCCTTGGCCCTCAAAGAGTTCCTTTAAACCACAGAATAACATCACATGCAAATTAGGAAAGTACATATGCCATAAGAAAGATGGATATAAGGCTGTAGGGACTGAGTTTTTCCATCTGGGTAGACAGATTAAGAGTGAACTCACATTTGAAGTCTAAATAGATTGTAAATAAACAGTGTCTCAGCTAAAGGGCATCCCAAGCAGTGAAAACTGAGCAAGGCAGGCTCAGGAAACAGCTCAGCTTGTGTGGAGAGCATGGGCTGTGTGAAGTTGAGAAGTAGTGAGAAGCTGTGAGTGGTGAAGTATGCCTGGAGTCCCATCTGTGTAGAAGGTTGAGGCCAGAGGATTGCAAGTTTGAGCTCTGTGTAGGCCACTTAGCACAGTTATCTCAAAATGAGAAAAAATAAAAGTACTAGGGAATGTAGCTCAGTACAAAGGCCCTGGGTTCAATCCCCAGTACTGCAGACAAACAAAAACTTTTATTTTAAATTTACATGTAATAATAATACATATTTATGCATTTCAGTACATGTACACAATGTGCAGTGATCAGGGTAATTGGTATATCTATCACTTGGAACAATTATAAATTCTTTTAGTTGGGAGTTTTCAAAGTCCACTCTGTTAGCTATTTTGGAGCACAAAGTTATTGTTAGCCATCATTATACTACTGTGCTTTAGAACATTAGGATTTATTCCTCCTAACTGCACTGCTGTTCCCCTTACTCATCACTGCCTTACCCCTCTGGGCACTCATAACCACTATTCTACTCTCGACTTCTGTTGAGACCAACTTTTATAGTTTCTACATACAAGTGAGGATGTCCAGTATTAGTGAGGCCTATTTAAAATGCTTTAAAAATTATTTACTATATGGAAAAAAGTGTAAAATTAGTAACTACACTTGCATTTCAATTTTGGAGACAAACCCTCCTGAAGGTTTTTTCTCTAAACCTACCCTATTTTTGAGTAATTCTGAAACTGAATTATATCCGTATGTTATCACTAGTTCATTTTCCTGAAGTTCACATTATTCTCTCTTAGATTAGTAGCCTCTTTGAAGGTAAAGCTTGTATATTTTTATTGATTCAGAGTTTCCATAATAAATCTTTCAATTTGTTGAATGTTAAATCCGTATTGTGTTATTTGTGATAATGAAGATGAACACCAGAATGTTAACAGTTATCTACAGGTAGCAAATATTATAGGTGAACTTTACTTCCTTTTTAGAAAATACAGGAAATGTGACAAAGGCCATTTACTAATTTGTGAGTCAGAAAACTGTGTGGTGGTGCATACCTGTAATCCCTGCACTCTGGGAAGCTGAGTCAGGAGAATGGCAAGTTTGAGCTGATCCCAGACAACTTGGCAAGACTCAGGCTCCAAAGAAAAGCTTGGGAATTTGTGGCTCAGTGTGAAGGCCTGGATTCAGTCCCCAGTACTGGGGGTGGGGTGGGGTGGGGAGGGCATGGTGCTGTTTCTTGATACCCTTTGTGCAGCATTTCAGACTCTGGCCATGAAGGGCTCAGCTAGGATAGAACATGATGGTGATGGTATTGGAGGGGAGAAGGCGAGGAAATGAGGCAGTGTGCACTCAACTCAGACTGATTTGGTTTGAGGATTGATTGAAAAGGAAGGCGCTTTGAGCACCTCAGATAAGCTATCTGGCCAGATTTCTTTATGAAGAAACAGAGGTCTTATTCTTAGGATAGCTCTTCCCCTATCTGATCAAACCTCTTGTCCATGACATGGGCAACTTCTGAAGAGTTTTCTTTGTTATTAGCAGCAAATATTTATAAATCTTTGCTTTTTTTCCCCTCCCCAATATACAAGATATATACAGTGAAAACAAATAATAGTGGATCAACTCCACTGCTTCATTTACTTCTCAGCGAAAGCACCTTGATCCTTTTAAAAATGCCAGTAGAGGGCTGGGGATGTAGCTCAGTGGCGCCGCACCTGCCTGGCAAGCGCAGTGCCCTGAGGTTGATCCCTGGTACCGCACAAAAAAAAGGTAAACATGCCAGTAGAGCGTTTTGGAAAATGTATCAAACTTCTTCAGAAATATTTTTGTCAGCTTTATTGAAATATAATTGACACCCAGTTATACAAAACTCCATATGGATTTAACATTATTCACAATTTATTTGTTCAAAATAAAACTCGACAATCTTAAATGTATAATTCAATGAAATTTGACAAATGCATAGAGTTGTGTAACCACCACTACAAATATAGGACACCCCATCACTGCAGGAGGTTCCCTCACGCCCTTTGCACTTGATCTCCTTCCTGGTTTCTGACAGTTACTCCTTTGCTTTCTAAGTTTTGGCTTTTTAGATGCGTGTGAGAGAATGTGTATACAATTTGTAGTATTACATACTTGGCCTCTTTCACTTAGCATAATGGAAACACCTTAAGATTCATCCATGTTGTTGTGCGTGTTAGTAGTTTTTTCTTTTTTACTGCAGAGGAGTTGTTCATTGGATAGAAGTCCCACAGTTTGTCTCTTTGACAGTTCTTTTCAGTTTTGGGTTGTCAAAATTGAAGCCACTGTCAATATTTGCATGTAGGTCTTTGTGTGGACATGTGTTTTCTTTTCTCGGGTTAATGCCTAAGAGTAGAATTGCCGGGTCATATGGTAAATAAATGTTTAATTTAGAGAAACTGCTAGACTGTCTCCGAAAGTGGCTATACGTTTTACTTTCTTACCAGCAATATGTAAGGATTCCAGTTGTTCCACTGTTTTATAAATGCTCGCTGCCCACCGTTAGGGTGTATGTGTGTGAGGTTAGGAATTGAATCCAGAGCCTCTCCTGTGCTAGGCAAGTGCTCTTGTGCTGGGCCATAGTCCCAGCCGTTTTTATTTTGAGGCAGGGCCTCACTAAACTGCCCAGTCTGATCTGAAACTTGGGGTCCTCCTGCCCTAAGCTCTGGAGTAGCTGGGGGTTATGGGTGTGTGCTGCCAATGTCTTAAGAACTGTTAGAATGAAAAGTCTCGCTGGGGGGATCCTTTTCTGAGATCAAAACATTGTCTAAAATCTTTTTCTTATTTGTGTGTGTGTGTGTGTGTGTATGTGTTGTGTGTCTTGTGTGTGTTTTCACAGAAGAAATGACAGTGTTTTGGTTACCATAGCTCGTTATTTTTCAATGACTTTCGATATTAGGTCTTTACTAATTTCACAAATATCTAGAAATGTGATCCTAAGTTGTAAGATTTTAAAATATGGATGCATACAAAATGAAGGGTGAACATATTCTTTCTCTTGAATTTTCTCTCTGTCAATTTAGTGTCTATCCTTGCAATTTTCTTTCTCTGCACGCACGCACACACACGTACAAATACCTTTTTGTCTTGCCTTTTATACAAATAAGTTTATTTTACTCTGCCTCTTTTTAAACTTTCTAGACTTGAGTTATCTTTCTAAGTCTTCATGTAAATATACTTCATTCTTTTTTAAATTTTATTTTATTGATACATTTTAGGTATACAGTATAATGACATTCATCTTTGGATATTTGCACCTTTACATAATCTCTCTTGGTTCTTATTTTTTCCCCATTCCCCTGCCCTCCCTTCAACACCTCCATCCCTCCCTATTTACAAAGACTTTGTTTCCATTTTTTCCTTTGCTCATATTAATTCCATTCCCTTCTTTCCTTTCCCTACCCCTCCAACTTCCCCTTCCCCTTCGCCCCTTTTCTTCCTATTACACATTATCTGTTATACCTTTTAGTCTTTATTTACACTTTCAGTTTCTCACACTAGAGAAACTATTCGGTGTTTGCATATGTGTGTCCTGTTTATTTCACTTAAGAGTATTGCCTCAATGTGCATCCATTTAGCTATAAATGTCTCTAATTTCAAATTTTTTATGACTGAGCAGGACTCCATTTTAGAAAAAAACTATTTTCTTTATCCAGTCTCCAGTTGATGGGCAGTTGGACTGCTTCCAAGTTTTAGCTGTTACAAATGGTGTTCCTATGAACATGGGTGCACATATATCACTGTGGTATGATTCTTTTAATTCTTTGGGGAAGATCCCCAGCAGTGGAATAGTGGGGTCAAATGGGACTTCCAGTCCTAGTTCTTTGAGGTATCTTCATACTGATTTCCTCAGTGGTTGCACCAGTCTACACTCCACCAGCAGTGCAACAGTGTTCCTCTTTCCCCACAGCCCTGCCAGCATTTGTTATTGGTTGATTTCTTGATAGCAGCCATTCTTTCTGGGGTGAGGTGGAATCTCAGTGTTATTTTCACTTGCATTTCTCGAATGACCAGTGATATTGAACATTTTTTAATGTATTTATTTGCTATTCCTACTTCTTTGTCTGAGAAATGTCTGTTCATTTCAGATGCCTATTTTTGGATTGGGTCTTTAAATTTGGGAGGTCTGATTTTTAAAAGTTATTTATAACTTTTTTCGGGAGGTCTGATTTTTTTAAGTTCTTTATACATTCAAGATAGTAGACCTTTGTCTGAGGGACAGCTGGTGAAAATTTTTTCCCACATTGTAGGTTGTCTCTTCACACTGGTGGTGGTTTCTCTTGCTGTGCAGAAGTTTTGTTTTTTTTTTGGTGCTGGGGATTGAACTCAGGTCCTTGCGCTTGTGCAGCAGGCGACGAAACCACTGAGCTAAATCCCCAGCCCCTGTGCAGAAGCTTTTTAATAAGAAGAGATCCCACTTGTTGATTGTTTGTGCTAGTTCATGGGCAGCCTAGGTTTTGTTCATAAAATCTTTTCGTACACCAATGTCTTCAAGAGTTCTTCCTAAACTTTCTTCCAGCCGGTTTAGTGTTTCTGTTTTAATATTTAGATCTTTAATCCATTTCGATTTTAGTTTAGTGCATGGTGAGAGATATAGGTCTAGTTTTAGTCTTTGGTAAGTTGAAACCCAATTTTCCAGCACCATTTATTAAAGAGGCTATCTTTCCTCTATTGAGGGTGTTTGGCTCTTTTGTCAAAGATGAGGTGGCTGAGCATGTCTGGAGTTGTTTCTGTGTCTTCTAATCTGTTCCGCTGGTCCTCAGGTCTGTTTCTTTGCCAGTACCATTCTGTTTTTATCACGGTGGCTTTGTGGTATAGTTTCAGGTTCAAGTTGTGATATCCCCTGCCATGCCTCTGTGGCCTAGAATTGCTTTTGCTATTCTAGGTCTCTTTTTCCAAATGAATTTTTGGATTGTTTTCTCCAGGTCTGTGAAGTATGCTGCTGGGATTTCAATTGGGAATGCATTGAATCTATATAGCAGTTTTGGAAGTATAGCCATTTTCACTATGTTGATCCTTCCTACCCAGGAGCAAGGGATGTCTTATACTTAATTCTTTTCAATGAGTGCTTGTTTTTCTATGTACACTTGAAACACTATTTAATTTCATAGGATTCTTAAGTTTTTTAAAACACATATAGCTTATAGTGATACCTGTGTTTATATATATTTTTGTGGACATACAAAAGATTCCTAGTCATAGTTAGAGAAGTTGAGTTGCTGAGTCAAAGAATGTGTGGGCACTCAGTGGTGCACATCTGTACTTTCATCTGCGGGGGGAGGATGAGGCAGGAGGTTGCAGGTTCAAAGCCAGTGTGGCAACTTAGCCAAGAGCCTGTCTCAAAACCAAAAAGGGGTAGGATGTAGTTCAGTAATACAATTTCCCTGGATTCACTCCCCAGTACCACTACCAACAATAAATGTATGGGCATTTAAAATTTTAATATATACAGGCCGTTTGTCTTGTAGGAAGGCCTGAAGGGACTTCTTAAGTAGTTTCCCTTTTGTACCTTCATAAACCGTGAAGATAGGACACCTGCCCTTTTTTATGTTTTCTGATTTTTTTGCTTCTATTCAGCATTTAATTTTCTGGGTTTATACCATATTGCAGGTTCTGTCCTGGGTACTAGGTTGGAGGGATAGCCCTTACCTTCAACAAATTCTCCACTTACAGATGCCACTCCATGGTCTTGCCGAGCCAGAGGGAGTTATCATTACAGCCTATTTCTGTTACTAAAGGGTTTCACAATAGACTTGCACTACTTTTTAGTGTATAGTATAACTTGTTTTATAGAAATTTTTATAATACAATACTAATAATACTGACATAAGCTTATTAGGTACAGTAATATAAAGATAGGCATAAAGGTTTTGTTTTAAGTATATTCTAAAATGTATGAGACACTTACGTGCCAACTTTGCTTTCCTTCAATACAGGAATGGGTAGGACAAGTGGAAATAAGTGCCCTTTCTCTTATGTACAGGTAAGCACTGTAATTGCAAAAGTAAAAATAAAATTACTGGAAAATTAATATCTCATTCTATGAAAAATGTTAAAATAGCAAAGTTAATTTATTCCTCGGCTATATTTTTTTAAGGCTTTTTAAAAATTGCATCAGTTAGATTTTTGTCAGTGTCAGTGTTTAGAAGTTTTAATTCTCAAAACAGTTTCTGAAAAGGATACAGAAAATTGTCCAGGTTATGTCCTATGAATTATCCCTGGTCAGTCTTGTAGAGAAATAATCTACTTTTTCAGGCCCAGTAGCATTTATCAGCAACTAGAATATAGCTTTTTTTTTGGTACCGGATTCGAACTTGGGTCCTTGCACTTGCGCAGCAGGCAGTGAAACTACTGAGCTAAATCCCCGGCCCTAACAACTAGAATATAAATAAGACAGCATGTTACTCAGTTCTACTACTTTTACCCTTAAGGTTGAAATTTTATTTATTTTTTTAGAAAAGACCCTTTTACACATAGGTATTACAGCTTAGTTGTTTTATTACCTTTTTTTACTGCTGTATTTCTAGTGCTTAGAACATTACCTGGCTCATACTGGACACATTAGAATTGATGAGTGAATTAAATTTAAGTTCATAAAGTATATTCCTTTAAAAGTAATTTCTAAATGTTATTTCAGGAAAGATTTTGTAATCTATCGGGAACCAAATGTTTCTCCTTCACAAGTAACTGAAAATAATTTTCCTGAAAAGGTACGAACTTTTAAGTGTTTGTAAAGAATTTAAGCAAAAGAATCACTTAGTTGCTACTTTGCCTAAGCTATAATTTTAAATGACTTTTTGAAATCTTTCTGTGTGTAGGTTATGGTATTCTGAGTTTTTAAAGCTGCTTTTTTTGTGGGGTATGGGAGATTGAATTCAGGACCTTGTGCTTGCGAGGCAGTCACGATGTCACTGACCTAAATCCCCGGCCCAGTTACTTTTAATCATAACTGAGTTATATTATTTTGCACAAGGTCCTCCATCACTGTGTTGAACTTTCTTAAAATATTTTAGTGGTGACACTAAATTGAGACATTAGTGTATATTACTGTTTTGTTTCAGTACAAACGTTAAGTAGTAATGCGAGTTGTGAAAGTAGGCTGTGCTTTACATTCAGGAATTCTTTGGTAATCATTTGTATTTCCCATTGTAAAGATAGTTTTAGTGGCAAGGCTGTTATTGCATCATCTGGTCATAAAAACAGATACAGTGGAAATTTTTTTGAAGCCAGAAAGAAGAAAAATAAACTCATTCATTATAGTAGGAGAATTTTGTTTTAATTAGCTATTTTTGAATCACGCAGGCCAGTTGATTTGTATGTCACTGTGGTAATGGTGGTAAAGGAGGAGGAATTGAAATATTACTGCTTTCAGAACTTGGGGGTTTCCAAGGGCCTTTGGTCTGGATCTGGCTTTTCCAACTACAGTTTTTGACATGTCTAAACAAAAGTATAAGTTTCTGTACACATAATTACTTAGCTTTTTAGAAATTACGTAAAATTTTACAAAAGAAAAAATTTATCTTTGATTCTGTCACTTAAAGGTTATCATTGATAAGGTTTTAGAGTATCTTAAAGTCTCACTTTTCTTGTTCTTTAAGTACTTGAAATCATGTTTTCATATATTGTAAATTTTCTTTTGTGATCCTGTAAACTTCTGTTAACTACTAAGAACTTTGTAATTTAATGGCTAAACTGTATGCCTTTTTAGCATAGTTTGATAACATAGCTTTTTAGGTTCTGAAATACTTTCTTTGAGAGTAATCTAGTAATTCAGAGGCATTAGAGATATAAATTGTTTTGTAAATACACATGAGGGGCTGAAATGTGTTTCACTTTTTTCCCTTCAGGTGTTACTGTGTTTTTCCAATGGAAATCATTATGATATTGTCTATCCAATAAAGTATAAAGATAACTCTGCTATGTGTCAGTGTAAGTATCTAGTATTTCTATAAAAATTATATTCCTAAGCTATACAGTTGCAGTAAGGATTTCTGTACATTTTTAAAATCATTAGTGTATAGCTGGAAAATCCAAATGATTGAGCAAATCAAGCATTTGGCCCTAGGGTATGGTTTCGTCACTGTGGCACCATTGACATTTGGAGTCAGATAGTTTTCTGTCATTGGTTCTTTCCTGTGCACTGTACCATGCTGAGTAACATCCCTGGCCTCTGTCTGGGAGATGCCAGTAACACACTTCCCAATTGTGACAACCAAAAATATTTCCAAGTTTTTCCCAAATATTTCCTGATTGAGGGTGAATTCTCTCCTCCCCATTTGAGAATACCAGTACTGCTTTAGAAGAAAAATGGTTCTTCTCATCATAACTCTGTTCTGTGTTGATGTAATAAAGCACAGATTCCTCATAGAAAGCAGTCGTGCTGGGCATGTAGTAGCTTTTCCTCTGTTCTTAAGCTAGTGGTATCAGCACAGATACGTACAGTGAAACTTTAAAAAGGTTTTTAAATGAAAGAGGTTCCATTTTGAGATATGAAAATCTAGCTGTCTGTGCTGGGCTGTCTCCTCTGTCCCCTAGTCAGTTCCTACATCTCAACTTTGTGAAATACAGCTCTTACAGCCTGCCTTTTCTGTACTTGTGAGAGTGATTAATAATAGGCGTGCCTCTTATGTTACTTGAAGGAGGAAAGATAATCTTTGAGAAGGAAGTCTTTCTGGAGATTCATTTAGATTGTGAGTGTCTATAGTGCATGAATTCTTACTGTTTTTTTCATAAAGCTCATTGTATAGATAAAACCTTATAAGAGTGCTAAAGTCCATGTGATTTTGAACTTTTGGTAAAGTATACTCCCCCGTTGTCAGTTTTAGAGATTTAAAAACTTTTTTTTAAAGATTGAAGCAACATTTTCTAAATAGGCTTCTCCCTTTCAGTGGCCAATGAGAACATATTTTATAAGTTTTTATTTAGTTCTTTATGTGAAATGGAATTCTGAAGCTACACTATGTAGTCACACAAACATTCTGTTTTTTTATACAAACCTGTGTCCAAGGTTCCGCTTAGTGGGAAAGCTAAGACTAGCATCTGAGTCTTCTGAACCGTCAGCTAGTGTGTTCCTTACTACTACACATTTCTCTTTCCAGCAGTCTTACTGTGTCTTAATGTTACAGTTAGGCATGTTGTATAACATCATTCAGTCTTAGTTTCTTTGTCTGTACAACCATCCTAGTACTTCTGGTGCTGAGATTAAATGTGATGATACATAAAGCTTAGCACAGTGCGTGAAATGTATAACTGTCTATATAAATGTATAGTATGTGTGTCTCCTGTTGTCATACTTGTTTCATGGTTGTGATGCCTTTTCATGTTGCTGATAGTTTTTATTTTTTGTTTTTTTTTGTACTGGGGATCGAACTGGGGTCCTTGGGCTTGCGGGATAGGCAGTGGAACCACTGAGCTAAATCCCTGGCCCTGTTGCTGATAGTTTTAAACATGGCAGCAATTTATTATTTCAAACTGCTTATCTACACAGAGAGAGAAATTCTAATTGCCCTCTATGTAACTTTGTGATTAAATGTTACTATGAAGGGCCGGGGATTTAGCTCAGTGGTTCTACCGCCTGCCTCGCAGGCAGAAGGACCCGAGTTTGATCCCTGGTACCAAAAGAAAAAAAAAAAAAAAAAAGCAAAAAATAAATGTTACTATGAGCTAATGTAGATGTCTAGTTAGGATTTTATAAGCCTTAGCAATACAGTCACATTTTTCTTGTTATTTCTTTAAATATGTGCATGATTAATGTTTCTTAAAAATCTGATTAATTGCAGCTCTCCTTTATGAATTGCTATATGAGAAGGTGTTTAAAACTGATGTTGGTAAGATCATGATGGGGCTAGACACCTCTGAAGTAGCTGATGAAGACAACAGTGAAATATCAGATTCAGAGGATGACAGTTGCAAGTAAGAATGAATTTAAATCCTAAAGTATCTTTCTTTAGCATACAAATAGACACGCGTTTCCTAACATATTACACTGTTTTCATAGAAATCACAGTCTGCCATAGAAATTTCTTTACTTGTATGATGGCACTATTGTTTGGAAAGTTGGTTGTTGGTTGATGAGAATTTACGTGTAAACTGGATAGATACTTGTTTGTTCCTACCTACATGTGTGTATTGTAAACATTTAAGTTAACTTGTCAATTGTTTATATATCCAGGGATGGAAAGTGGCTGTTTTGATTTCTTGGACTTTTATCATTTTCTTCCTTGGGTACTAAATGAATAAACACTTTGTAACAGAGTTATTGAGGCCTCTTTTTTTTCTACAGGAGACATGCAGGGTGAAACCTTGCGCTCTAGACATCCAGAGTGGTTTTAATCCTGGTTTCCTGCCAACGCACTAGACTTGGGGCAAGTTTAAGTTGTCTGAAGGAGCCTCAAGGTTCTGTAGCTGTGAAATTAGGACACTTCAGTATTTCCTCTGAGGGGAGAATTTATGAGAACTAAATGAGGTAGCATATAAGGTGCATAAGTCTAGTTCCTGGATTCAGTGTCCAACGTAAATTAGCTACTATGAATACTATTAAGAGGTTTATTTTATCTTCTTTGGCTTTTTTTCCCCTGGTATTGGGCATGGAACTCAGGACCTCGTGCTTGTGAGGCAGGCACAGTGCCATTTAGGTAAATCCCTGGTCCTATTTTATCTTCTATAAGAACCAATCCCATTATATTGTTATTCAAGCTAAAACTATTCCTTTTTTATGAGAGTGTGACAGTAGCCTGCTTGGTGTGTTACACATTGTGAAGCTGGAGATAGACATTAAGCCTTAGGATATCTAATTGTTTACTACAGAAAAACTTCAGAAAATATATATGTGTATGTTGTGATATGAATTCCAGGCATTTGTTGATAGAAAAATTTTTGATCCTTTTTGAAAATTTGGCTATCATTTCTTTATAATTTGAATCACTATCTGCTGTTGTGAAGTTTAATTGTAGAATACACTAATTGTGCACAGATAGAAATTCCTCTTCATGGCTCTCTCCAGGCACCTATATGATTAAGATGTGTTACTGAGAATGGGAGAAACTGGAAGAATGACTAGCTTGTTTAAACTTACTACCTGTGCCTGGGGTGGGAAGGGTTTCTGTGTCTTTTGCTTTTTGCTGCTGTTAGTATTAGAAGCAACTCTGGGATGGTGATTGGCAGGTAAATTACAAAATTAAGGCAAGTAAGCTGGAGAACTTTGCTAGGGAGGTGGAGCAGGTATGCAAGAAGATGGATGCATTATTGTGCTCAGTTTTATGACTACACTATTGCAGCTCTTGAAATATGAATTATCTTTCCATTGTATTAAATTTTTAAAAAATGTGTCATTTCTGAATTACAGAGGCCAGGCTTTAATTAGGGAAGAAGAATGCCATATACTCATATCAGGATTGGATAGGCCTGTGCCTGCCTTGCAAGCGCAAGGTCCTGGGTTCAATCCCTGGTACCAAAAAAAGGGATAGGATAGGCGTAGAATGGTAGTAAGGAGGACCAAGGAAGGATAAACTGTATACTCTTCTCTTGTGCCTCCTGGATTCTTTTCACATTTATATTGCTGGTTCCTGAAGTACTGGAAATTATGGATGATTTTTTAGTCTATACCAGAATATCACTACATTTGAGTAAATACTTGTAGATTGTCCTGAAAACTAGAGATTGATTTATTAAGGAGGAATTGTAGAATAAAAGAGTGCATGTCAGGGCAAGCAGAACCTCTCATTTCCCACTGGACTTGCCGTTCTGTCCCAGCCTCATTAGCCTGTTGGCCACCTCAGAGTCTTTCCATATGCTGTTACCTGTATCTGGAATACTTCCTTTGGATGTGTTATTCCCTCTGCCTGGAATACTAACTCAGCACATGGTTTGCTGTTCCACTACCTTTCTTTATTCAAAAAGACATCTCAGTAAGACCTTTTTTCATTCTTTTTATTATTTTAGTGTACACTTCCCTTTTTTCACCTGTAGCACTCATTAGCATCATATCACATACGGATAACTTAGTTTGTGTCTACTCTCACTAAATTACATATTTTATATGGGTACAGTTTTTGTGTGTTTTCTTCACTGTTGAACTCCAGTACCTTCATAATGTGTAGAGCCTGGCACATAGTAGGCACTCAAACACTTGCTGAGTAAATAAACGTAAAATATGGTTATGCGTGTGGTAGTGAATTTATAATTTATTTATTTAATTTATTTTTTTATTATTATTTTTTTGTGTGTGTGGTAGTGAATTTAGAGGGCTGATGATGGTTCTTTGGTTATACTGAAGATTATTTGATAAGGAACATGGGGATCCAACCTGTGGTCTGGAGGCCGCCTTTCCTCTTTTTCTCTTTAATATTAGAATAAAAAATATAAAAAATGAAAGTTTCTTACTTAGATATGTTAAGTGTATTACTTATTTTTTATGTAGCCCAAGAGAGTTGTGCCCCAGGTGAGCCAAAAGGTTGGACACCCATGATATATAGAGTGTTTTTAATAAAAGTTGGCTGTGGGGCCGGGGATTTAGCTCAGTGGTTCCACCACCTGCCTCGCAAGCACAAGGAGCCGAATTCAGTCCCCGGTACCAAAAAAAAAAAAAAAGTTGGCTATGAGTCTTCCTTTAGTTACTTATGTATTTGAGTCTTCTTTTCTTTACCTGTGTATTGAAAGAAAATTTTTGTGTTGACGCAAATAAATTCAGTCACCTTATCCACCCAAATAACTATGTTATTTCTGTTTTTGTTGTTGATTACTTGACTTCTGTTTTAAATACACACACTTTTAGTACACACACACACACACACACACACACACACACATGCTTACACTAAAACTTGTATAAGCTTCCCAAGGTACTGTATAGCTTTATTGGTAAGTAGCTGATTTGAGATGTTTAGATGAGGTTAATTGCATGAAGTATGTTTTTCTGCTTATAATTACGGTTATATTTCTTCTTTTGTAGGAATAAAACCACCACTGCTAATGATGTGAATGGATTTAAACCTTTGTCAGGCAATGAGGTACTTTTTTTTTTTTTTTGGTACCGGGGATTGAACTCGGGTCCTTGTGCTTGTGCAGCAGGCTATGAAACCACTGAGCTAAATCCTCAGCCCTCAATGAGGTACTTTTAAGAAATGGTTCTAATTAGCTCTTCAGTAGAAAAAAGCATACAAATTTATAGTCTTATGTTTTTGGAATACATTTTCATTAGAGTCATGATCATCCTATGAATACAACAAAGTATATAAATTTTTTGTCTTAGTTTCTCTTTTTTTTTCTGATACATTTTTGGTAGAGTCAACGATCATCTTATGAGTAAGAAACTTTCTGATGTCCTTTTTTATGTGTTGTTACTGAGGATTCAACCCTGGGATGCTGTACCACTGCGCTATGTTTTGAGATAGAATCTAAGTTACCCAGGGTAGACTTGAATTTGTGATCCACCTGCTACAGCTTCCTGAGTAACTGAGATGTAAAGGCTGCATATACCACCATGCCCTGCTGCATTGTCCTAACTTTTTGAAGGGAAATTGCTTTATTTTTGTATCATTTATTACATTGATTGGTACAGTTTAGATATACATAACGGTCACATTCATTATATGGAATTTATACCTATACATGATGTATCTTTTTTTATACATGATATATCTTGATTCTTCTCCCCCCCATTCCCCTCCCCTCTCTTCTACCCTTCTCCTTATTTATAAGAACTTTGTTTCCATTTTATCTTTTTTTTTCTTTTCTCTTCCTTGCCCTTTTCCCCCTCCCTTGTTCCCCTTCCCATTTGAACATTTTCTTCCTATTTCACAGTATCTATTACATAATTTGGTCCTTATTCACACTTTCAGTTTCCACACTAGAGAAACAATGCGATATTTACATATGTGTATCTGATTATTTCACTTAAAGAGTATGGTCTCTAGGTGTATCCATTTAACTATAAATGTCTCAAGTTTATCCTTCTTTATGGCTGAGTAGTACTCCATTTTATTAAAAAAACCCCACATCTTAAACAACGCCCCCCCCCATCATCTTTATCCATCACGATGGGGATTTGGGTTGTTTCCAAGATTTAGCTATTATAGACTGTGCTACTGTGAACATGGGTGTGCATATATCACTGTGGTATGATGCTTTTAATTCTCGGGAAGATACTGAGAAGGGGGATAGCTAGGTCAAATGGAACCTCTAGTCCTAGTGGTTTTTCTTTTTTGGTATTGGATATCAAACTCAGGACCTTGTGCTTGTGAGGCAGGTGGTGGCACCACTGAGCTAACTCCCCAGCCCTAGTCCTAGTTTTTTGAGGAATCTCCCTTCTGATTTCCACAGTGGTTACACCAGTTTACACTCCCAGCAACAATGGAGAAGGGTTCCATTTTCCCCACAGCCCCTCCAGCATTTGTTATTGGTTCATTTCTTGATAACAGCCATTCTTTATGGAGCTTGATGGAATCTCAGTGTTGTTTTGATCTGCATCTCTTGAATGACCAGTGATGTTGAACAGTTTTTCAAAATAAAAGAGAAGGAATACTCCCAACATCTCATTCCTAGAACCAAGTATTACCCCGATAGCAAAACCAGAGAAGGATCCAACTGAAAAAGAGAACTACAGGCCAATCTCCCTAGTGAATATAGATGGGAAAATCCTCACTGAGATACTGGCAGACAGAATGCAGCAATTCATCAAGAAGATTATATGCCATGACCAAGTAGGATTGATCCCAGGGATGCAGGGCTGGTTCAACACATGCAAATCAATAAATGTAATACACTATATTAACAGAATCAAGGGCGAAAAGCACATGATCATCTCAATAGATACAGAAAAAGCATTTGACAAACTCCAACACTCATTCATGATTGAAAAATCCTGCAGAAAGTGGGAATAGATGGTCTTTATCTCAATGTGAAGAAAGCCAGCTATGACAAACCAAAGGTCAACAACATACTAAATGGTCAGAAACTGAAAGCTTTCACTCTGAAATCAGGAAGAAGACAAAGATGTCCACTGTCACCACTCCTATTCAGTATAGCTCTGGAAACATTAGCCGGACCAGTCAGACAAGAGAAAGAAATGAAAGGAATAAAGATAGGAAAGAAAGAAGTTAAACTATCAATATTTGCAAATGACATGATGTGCTACATAGAAGACTTCAAAAACTCCAAAAGACTTCTAGATTTAATAACTAAATTCAGTCTAGCTAGATACAAAGTCAGCACTCAAAAATCAATAGCAGTAGAACAAGTAACAAGCATATTGAGAGAGAAACTAGGAAAACTACACCTTTCACAATAGCATCAAAAGGAGAGAAGCTCAGCCGGTCCCAGCACCCAGAAGGAAGCTCCCCACCTCCATCCCAGGCTCCTAGGGCAGAGAAGCTCAGCTGGTCCCAGCACCCAGAAGGAAGCTCCCTGCCTCCATCCCAGGCTCCTAGGGCAGAGAAGCTCAGCTCGTCGCAGCACCCAAAGGAAGCTCCTCGCCTCCATCCCAGGCTCCTAGGGTAGAGAAGCTCAGCTGGTCACAGCACCCGAAGGAAGCTCCCCGCCTCCATCCCAGGCTCCTAGGGCAGAGAAGCTCAGCCGGTCCCAGCACCTGGAAGGAAGCTCCCCGCCTCCATCCCAGGCTCCTAGGGCAGAGAAGCTCAGCCGGTCCCAGCAACCGGAAGGAAGCTGCTCCGCTGCCATCCCAAGCTCCTAGGGCAGAGAATGTGAGCCGCGTGGGTGCCAGAAGCACCCCCTCCTGTGGAAATGAGAAGACACGTAAACAAGTCTCAAAAACAGACTTCTGGATCACCTGCAGCAACCCCGAAGGGAAATGAGATGGAACAGTCTGATACTCAACCACCTGGACTCTCTGAACTGGCAACAAAAGAGGATCTGGGAAAAATAAAATCAGAAATACTATACTTGATCTTAGCCAAAAGGCCGAGAAGTGATGAAATCAGAAATAATTACTCAGATAACAGCAAAGATTTTGCTCATGGTGCAAGACATGATTAATAAATCTGGAGAGGACACAGATAAAAAAAATAAAGGATCTGAGGAACATGATGGAATCCCAACCTAGGAAACAAATGGAATCCATAAAACAGATACAAACAGATTTCCAAGAGATTAAAAACCCCATCGAAAGTAATGTGAGGATAGAATTTCACATATAGAAGCTAAGATTGCAATTAGTGACCAGGAAAAGAAAAATTGCTTTAAAATTGTAAGGGAACACGAGAAATCAATCCAGCAGCTGCTAGACGATGCAAAGAAGAATAACATAAGACTGCTTGGAGTCAATGAAGAAAGAGGAGAGAGTGCAGATGACGTTAATAAAACTGTTCAGAGAAGTGATGGCAGCAAACTTCCCAAGGAGGGGAAAAGAACTTGACATACAGATAAGTGAGGCATATAGGACTCCAGCTACCCTTAATCAAAAAAAATGTACACATAGGCATATAATAGGATTCCAGAAATCCAACAGAAGAATAAAATTCTACAAGCAGTGAGAGAAAAGAAACAAATCACATACAAAGGAAAGCCCATCAGAATCACAGCCGACTTCTCAATGCAAACCCTCAAGGCAAGAAGAGCTTGGAGTGATATATTTCAACCCCTAAAGGAAAACAGCCTCCAACCCAGATTGATGTACCCTGCAAAACTATCTTTCAAAATTGATGGAGAAATAAGATACTTTCAGGAGAAAGAGCACCTCAGGAACTTCATGAATACCAAACCGGCACTCCAAAAAATTTTAGACAATACCCTAGGAAAAGAGAATGAGGATCACAACCCCAGGAAACCCAGCAGAATGAATCCATTGGGCGTGACAAATTAAATGCAAAGGGGAAGAATCCAACAAAAAGAAAAGGTCATGACAAGGCTTTTAAAACTTAAGTTGGTCTCCTTAATGAGTGTATAATTCAATCTTACTATTGTACTGATTAGTATTTTTCTGATTTTAGAGTTGCACACCATTCCTTGTGCTATACTGGCTGTTTATCACCTTATGTGTCTACATTTTAATTGGGTTGTCCATTAATGAGCTCTAAGAATTCTTTATTCTGGTCATAGGTTATATGTATTGTAAATATGGTCTGTTTAAGGACTACTTTTCATTTTAATGATGTCATTTAAATGATAGAATCTTATTTATCAATTTTTTTCTTTTATACATCATGTTTTTTTTGTATCATAGGTAGTTCTTGCCTACCCTGAATTCATAAATATTTTCCCTTCTAATTTCTTCTTAAAGTTTTATACTTTTAGGCTTTCATATTTAGGTTCATAGATCCCTTCAAGTTATTTTCATGTATGGAAAAAAAGGGTTGAGGTTCATTTTTTATATACGGATACCAGGTGTTCTAGTGCCGTTTGCTGAAAACACTATCTCTTCCTCGGCTCTTGAATTGAGTTTATATTCTATAAAATGCTAATGTTAAATAGTCTTTCAAAACTCAGTGGACCATATATGTGTGGTTCTATTTCTAGATTCTCTGTTTTATTCCAGTGATCTGTATTTCTTTCCTTACACGGACACTGCCTTGATTAATGTAGCTTTAGAAGAACTCTTAAAATTGGGTACTAAACGTCTTCCAACACTGTTTTTGTTTTTATCTTTTCTAGTTCCTTTGTACTCCTACATAACTTTTAAATTTCAACATCCGATTCTTCATTTATAGCAAGTATACACAGACCTGAATTTTTATATATACCTTGTGTTTTCTAATCCTGCTAAATTGAAGTACAAGTTCTAGAGGCTTCTAGAGATTTCTTAGTATTTTCTCTGTAGATGATCATTTCATTTATATATAAAGATTTTGCTTCTGCCTTACCAATCGTATCCTAGTTGTGTCATTTTATTGCCAGACTATTTTGGTGGGGACTAGGTTTCAAAGTTTAATGGACAGATAAAGAGTAAGCATATCTGCCCTTGTTCCCCACCTTAAGGAGAAAGCATTGTATCTTCTCCATTCATATAAGGCGTTCTCGCTGGAAGTATGGAGTACATGTCTTTAATCTGTTGAGAAGTTTCTGTTCTACTTCTGGTCTCCTCATAGCTTTTACCGTGAACAGCTGTAGAATTTAGTCCAATACTTTTTCTCCAACTAGTGACAGGATCATATGGCTTTTTCCTTTCCTCTGTTAAAATGATGACTTTTGGAGGTGGATCTTCCAATGCTGAACCAATACTGCCATCCCTATAACAAAACCACTTTCTACATCCTGCCCGATCTGACTTCCAATAGTTTGTTTTGTTAAACCAATTTCTATCTACGTTCATACTTTTTTCTTCTATTATCTTTATCCAGTTTTAGGATTAGCACAATGTTGAGTTCCTAAAATGAGGGGAGGAAGTGTTCCTTCTTTTTTCTGCTTTAAATATTTGATATAATTTATCAGTTAAAATGTATATGAGCCTGTTGTTGTCATCTAGGTAGGTTTTCAAGCTAGGAATATACTTTCTTTAATAGGTGCTATTCAAATTTTACATTTTCTTCAGAGTTAGTTTCATTAATTTGTCTTCCAAGGTACTTCTTAGAAGTTGTCAAATTTATTTCAAAACAGATTTTTGTAATATGCTTTCTATATCCTTTTAAATTCTGTAACATCTGTGGTAATGTCTTCTAGATCTTAATATTGTAATTTAAAAAATGTATAATGGATATTGTGTAAGAGGAAGAAAAGGTCTAAAAGAGCAGGGGAATTGGGAGGGGTAGGGGAAGGGAAAAAAGGGAAAGGAAAAAATATGAGAAGAGGAAAAAAAATGGAAACAAGGTCTTTGCAAATAGGGAAGGGTGGAGGGGGTGAAGGGAGGGCAAAGGAAGGGGAAAAAAATAAGAACCAAGATACTCATGTAAAGGTACAAGATCCCAATGATGAATGTAACTGTATTTCATACCGAAAATGTACCAGTAAACTTACTGGGGAAAAAAAAAAAGAATCAAGCTCTCAAAAACAAAAAAACAACCCCCCCCCCCAAAACAATAGCATCAAAAAAAAAGAAATACTTTGGAATCAATCTAACAGGAGGGAAAAGATCTTTACATTGAAAACTGCAGTACTCTGAAAAAGGAGATCTAAGAGGATATCAAAATGGAAAGATATCCCTTGCTCATGGGTAGGAATAACCAGCATAGTAAAAATGGCCATACTCCTAAAATTGTAATACAGATGTAATGCAATCCCAATCAAAATACCATTAGCATACCTCACAGAACTAGAGAAAACATTCCTAAATTCATTTTGAACCAGAAATGACCCAGAATAGCAAAAACAATTCTGGGCAACAAAGACAAGGCCGGAAACAATCCCTCACCTGAAATTATGTTACAGAGCTACTTTGATAAAAACAGCATGGTTCTGGCAAAAAAACCCTGACCTGAAGATCAATGGAACAGAATAAAAGATGCAGAAATAACTCCAAACACACTCAGCTATGTTGTGTTTGACAAAGGGGCCAAACACCCTCACTGAAAGAAAGATAGCCTCTTTAATAAATGGTGCTAGAAAAACTGGCTTTCCACATGCTAAAGCCTAAAACTAGACCCATGTCTCTTACCCTACACTAAACTAAAGTCAGAATGGATCAGAGATGTAAATGCTAAAACAGAAACACTAAATCTGCTGGAAGAGAGAATAGATATAACTCTTGAAGATGTAGGTGTAGACAAAGACTGTAAACAAAACCCTGGTCACACGGGAGATACTACAAAGAGTCAACAACGGATCACAACTTATTAAAAAGCTTTTGCCCAGCCAAAGAAATAACTAATAGTAAAAAGACCACAAACAGAGAGGGAAAAAGTTTTTGCCAACTGTTCCTCAGATAAAAGACTGATACCTAGAATATATAAAGAACTGAAAAAAGTCAAACCCCCAGATTGAAAGACCCAATTCCAAAATAAGCATCTGAGATGAATACACACTTCTCAGATGAAGAAGTACAAATGTAAATATATGAAAAAATGTTCATCACTTTCTGAAGTTTTAATCTTCCTTTGATTTTACTCTTGTGTACATCTCAAAAACGAATGTTTGTGAAAGAATTTGTGTTGACTCTGTTTTGTTGACTTTCTTTGTTCAGCCGAAGAAAAATGGGAACTCTACTATCCTTCCTCTGTCTAGAAAGGTTCTTAAGTCACTTAACCCAGCAGTGTATAGAAATGTGGAATATGAAATTTGGTTGAAGTCTAAGCAAGGTGAGTTAAAATTCTGTGCTTTTCACTAAATTTATTTTGTGGCACTTGAAAATAAGTAAACTTTATACTAATTTTTTTTTTAACAGCTCAACAAAAACGTGATTATTCTATTGCTGCTGGTTTACAATATGAAATTGGAGATAAATGCCAAGTAAGTGATTTGTAAAGAAGGAGAAAAGATTTTTTTCAATCTTGCTTTTTTCTAATTGAATATGTTGTTCATTTGGATTTCAGAATATATTTATCATGTGTTAATGAGCTTTTTGACACATTTGAGTACCAAAAGTTGTATGTATTCCATAACAAGAACTTTAAAAACAGGCCAGTTTTGGGATTACACTTACTTCAAAGAAGTAACAGTAACATTTTAGATGCTTGGATTTAAAAAAAAAAAATAGGTAAATAACTTAACTGAAATTGATGTAAAATTGTTTTTATAGTATAGTTTTGTTTATGAAAGCCTTTCTGGAAGCTTTTGGTACATATATAATATTTTTCTGGTGGGCTGAGGCAGGAGAGTGAACCATAAGAGGAATTTTGCCTCTTTGACTACACTGGCTTGAGTTGATTGTTAGAGGAGTCAGTTGGATGAGATTGGTGTTTCTCAGGATGGGTGATTTTTGTTCCCTGATCCCTAGGCTACATTTACCAGTGTCTGAAGACATCTTTAATGATCAAAGCTGGTAGGTTGCTTCTGACATCTAGTACGTGGAGGCCAAATAAATGGCCAAACATCTGAGAGAATATGTTTAATTAAAATTTTTTTTTCCTACAGTAGAGGACACATTGCTGTTAATCCTTATCAAAAATCCTCTTCCTCTCTTCAAACACACCTACTCCATCTCTCTTGCTACTTTCTGAAGCAGTGCTGGAAGTTCACTTTTGTGTCTTTAGTTGTGCTGTCATTGCTGCCTTGATGTCCCGAACTGATGTAAGATGTTTACTTTTAATGATCATTTTGACTTGACTTGCGGGAAGAGCCAGAAGTCACATAGTGTAAAGTCAGTGAGTTGCTGGATGAGGACACATTTTAATGTTTATATGAGCCTTTCTGTTGGATGGCCCTCAACAGCGTCATTCTTAATTTTGTTCACATCAGGAAAGAGGACCTCCAGAACTGTTTAAGCAAGTGGCAAGAATGATGGGATAAGTGTGTTTTAAGTAAGGAGGAGGATTTTGAGGGAGATTAACATGTTCATGATGGGACTGTACTTCATATGTCTTGTTGCTGGGTGGCTCTGATTTGAACGTGTTATTCTTGCAGGCTTGAACTACCAGTGGTACATGCATGACTGTCCCATCAGGGGCATGGGAAAGTACCACTGGGTGGAATAGTCATGCATGTAACCACCAGTGGTTCAAGGTGGTGGAAACATGTTCCTGACAAATTTATTCCAATAAATTTTAAAACATTTAAACATTCACTGCATGTTTTGATCCTACTTCATACTGTAGTGCATAGGAGAGCCACTCCTCAACCAAGAATTATCTGGTTCAAAGTGTACATAGTGCTAAGGCTGGAGAAACCCTGGATAACATAATTTCAAGGTTCCTTTTCTGTATTTATGGAAAATACTATTTCAAAAAGACAAGGATGCCCCCTATACACCCAAAAATTTGTAATAGTTTTCATTAGAAATAATTGTCATCAAAAAAAGTCTCATATTTTAAAACTTATTTAAAACAGCCATTGGCAAACATTTCTTCTTAACAGGTGGAGGACACATTTACTTTATGATAAATTGATTTGCATGAAAAGTACAGTATCTGACTAGGATTATATCTGTGGCATCAGTAACAGTTTAGTTTAGGAACTTTTAATCATATTTTAATTCTGGGATATTTGAAAGGTGAGGAAGATGATGATTCATTTAAATACTTCTGCGTGGAATTGTCAGAAAGTGTTCTAATTGCAAATGGAGTTGTAGAAGCTTTTACTACACTGACTTGAAAAACTTGAAAGAGAACAAAAAAGACAAGTACTTAACCCAAGGCTTAGAGGCCTTCCTTTTCCCCTCCTTTAACAGAAAAAAGGCTGTTGCTTATCTTGTGCCGTACTTTGAGTTTGAAATTTCTTTTGGCAAAACAGATGCCGTGGTAGATGGTAAAGCTGATACTTGTTTTAATTTTTTCCTTTTTAGGATATTTTGTTTCTCCTTTTTTTTAACCATTTAATTTGGGTAAAATTTATTTTAAATCTTAAAAAAAATTGGGATAACTCATGTGACTTTTATTTACGCAAGTGTGTAAGACAGAGTAAACTTTCAATCAGAATAACTTCAGGTAATCTCAGAACTTGCAAGGCTGAGCAGGAGGATCACTACTAGTTTGAGGTGAGATCTCGTCTCAAAGAAGAAAAGTTGAGGTCTTACTGTAAAACTCTAGAAGAGAGGAAATAAAACTGTCTTTTTACTGAGGAATGAAATATCAGTTTGAGGACTTTTATCTACTAGGAGCATAAAAATAGGTTGCTTCAAGTTGTGGTTCATGTATTGTGCATCCAGTGCAGTGATTGACAGGTCCACAGTTCAACATGTGCAATTTATCTATAGCAACAAAGCCTAAGACTTACTCGTTTGTTACTACAATTGAGAACTTCCATTTGTGTGTTAGAGAACAGTTGATGCATCTGTTTTTAGGGAGAAAAGTCACAGTATACATTTTTCATAACAAAAGGGAAGACAGTAATAATTGTAATAATAGTTGCTCTCATTTGTAGAGTGGCTGCTTTGTGCATGTTGGTGTCCTTTATGTATGTGATAGGCCTACCTTATTTCATCTCCAGGGCTTCTCTGAGATAGGTACTATTATTAGCTCCACTTTGCATATGAGGAAATGGAGGGATGCAAGTAACTTTTCTAAAGTCATTTGCTTGTTAGTGAAGCCAGGTCTAGAAGCCTAGGGTACATGATACTATTGCCCTGCATTCAGAGCCAGGGTTGGTTGTCTCTTACTCATTTGGAGCTTTAGTAGATTGTACTTACACTTCTCCTTGGACTAACTAGAAGAATAATTTAGAAAAATTTCGGAAGGATAATCAAGAGAAGTTTTTCTTTTAGGTAGAAGTATGGCGATCTGGGAGCTTAGGGAAACATTTTATTGTCCACTTTTATGACCTTTATTTTTCCCAATAAACATTTATTTTCTCTTTAATTGAAGACAGTAAAAATGTAAAAACTGCTCATTAAATCAAGGGAACAGATTACTGATTTTTCTTTTTGGCATTGTTCAAAAGGTTAGATTGGATCACATTGGAAAATTTTCTAATGCAGACAGTCAGGAAGTTAACTCTGAAAATGGACCAGTTTTGGTTGAAGACCTGGGAAAAAAGTATGTACTCTTCTGCTAAGACATTCGCTGCTTCTTCCATTTAGCTCACAATTTCTAAATGGCCTTGAGTATTTACAAATTCAGTGGAAGGTATTGCGTGTTTATAAATAGTATATTCAGTCACATCTTCAGAAAAATAGTTTGAATTCAAACTGAGTATTTTGCATGTTGGCAGATTTTAAATAAGGATTACTTATTTTATTGCTTACAGTTTAAAATGTGTCATTCTTCATGAAGGCAGTTTGAGCAATTGACTGGATTATGAAGTGGACGCTTTAGAAAGCAGGAATGATACTCATTTCTACTTTCAGTTAGTGCTGCATTGCATGTAGTTAGCATTCAGTAAATGTCAGATAGGGCAGTAAATTACTGTTGACTTGGTTATTACAGTGTTATTTTAAAGCACCTTTTGTTTTGGTTGCTGTTGCCTTTATTCTGAGAAAACAGTAGTAAATCAGTCCTTAACCTTTACTGTGGATTATTTTAAACACACATAAATATGTAAGGAGATAGTACAGGGAGCCCCAGAGAACTGGCACTCAGTTTTACCATCTCAAAGCATTGAACAATCTTTTCTAATTTTTCTCTAATATTTAGAATTAAATTTATTTTTTAATGAGAATGAAGTTGGAATGTTTTAAAGCAAATCCAGACATCATACTATTTCTCCAATAGATACTCACATGTGTCAGTAACAGAGTAAGGGCCTCCCTCACCACCTTAACTACAGTATATTTTTTCCTCCTTTTTTTTTTTTTTTTTTTTTCTCTTGGTACCAGGGATCAAACTCAGGATCTTGCACTTGCAAGGCAGGCGGCAGCACCACTGAGCTAAATCCCTTGCCCAACTACAGTATAATTTGATGCTAGAATAGTAGAATGGGGTCCAGGGATTTTAGCTCAGCGGTGCCACCGCCTGCCTTGCAAGCGAAAGGTCCTGAGGTCAATCCCTGATACCAAAAGAAAAAAAAAAAAAAAGAATAGTAGAATGGCAGTTGTTCCTTATTACTTTTTGCATAGATTATATTTAAGGTCTTTTTTTTTGGTTAGAAAATGTGCTTTTGACTTGTTATTTTATTTGATTAGGATTAAGACTGGATTGGTAAATGTACTTGAATTCTAGTTTTTTAAATGTAAGAACTAAAACTGGAAATTCTTACATTAGTGGACAATAAATATGTTTGTGTTCTTAGTAGGAATGTTTTAGGTTATTGTCTTTTCCTTCTTTTGAAGACATGGATCAAAGAACCTCAAACCAACTCCTCTAGAAAGCTGGAACACAGTGTCTGGAAAAAAGACAAAGAAACCTTCCAGTTCTGGACAAAATTTCTATTCTGGTAGGAGCTCATAAGTGGTCATTTCTTTGGGATAGGGATGGGGTACTTGAAGTTGTTCAAAACAGGAAAATTATGAGATATTTTTTGGGTTCTTACCACAGACACGGATTTCAGAGGGCCAAAGAATCCGAGCAAGCCAATCAAAGCCCCATCAGCACTACCTCCTCGACTACAGCATCCTACGGGTGTAAGACAACATGCATTCTCTAGTCATTCTTCAGGGTCCCAGTCTCAAAAATCTTCCAGTGAGCACAAAAATATTAGCAGGACACCCTCACAGATCATAAGGTAACCTTCCTGAATGCAAGAGAATGGGAAATCAAGGGGAAGTGGTTGTACTTTGTTCAAATACTTGTCTGTACTATAGTATTCAAAGTATTGTTGATAAAACACCGTGTGAATATTTCACTTCTTTATAATCTTTGAACAACTCAAGGAAGTATTTTAGGAAAACAAATTTCTTACAGTTTTTATTTTTGAATGATATTTTTCAGATGATTTGTAAGTTTTCTGTTCTAGCTAAATCTTACTCTTATCCTGGTACTGTACTTTATAGTTTTCTGGTTGCTTGTAATATGGTACGCATTGGATTCCAAATTGCTTTCCTAAATCCTTGAAGGGTGAGGATGCTCCCATTTGTATAGGAATTTAAGCTACCAAAACTTGGTCTTGATTTTGATTATTTGTGGTGATATCTCTAGTACTGAATGGAGCTACAAGTTTTAGGTTTGTTTAACTTTGAAATAACATCAGCATTGTGTCTATTCAGAGACAACCTTTAGGGTCATACTTCTTGTTTTGTGGATTTTAATTCTTCCCTAATCTACGCTTCTTGTGAGTAGTTTACAGACCTTTGGTGGAGCTTTCTTCAAGAGGGTGTGTCTTCCGTAGAAACACCTTTATGTGCATGTGGCCTTGTCTGCAGGCAGTGCTGGTGCTGTCCTAGGTACTGTAATTGGCCATCTAAGTGCATGAAGAGCTGTAGCATCAGCTTATTTGCTTGTCAAGCTTTGCTCTTTATTTTTGGTATTTGGGTATTCCTTTTTCTTGGGAGTGTACTTAGCATTTTGTCTTTAAAGGTATCTAACATCTTCAAGACAGAGTTGTAGATTCTTAGGCTGACATTTATCAATAATGTATTAGTTCCCTGGGGCTGTGCTGTAGACTAGTTAGCACAAAACAACGGAAGTTCTAGTTCTGTGGTTGGAAGTCTGAAATCCTGTTGTCATGGGGCCATGTTTTAAGACTGCCTATAAGCTTTGGGAGTTCCTTGGTGGCTTGGAGGTGTGTCAACCCAGTCTGTGCTTCCATCATCACTTGGTGTTCTGCCCGTGTGTCTTTATCTTTTCTCTTCTCACAAGACACTAGTCATGTTGGGTTTTAGGTTTTACCCAACTCCAATTGACCTCATGTCAACTTGATTACATCTGAAAAGACCTTTTCTAAATAAGGTCACATACACAGGTACCAGGAGCTAGGTACTTGAACATATCTTTTGGATAAATTCACTCCATAATAAATTCTTCAGATCTATTTTAGAAGACTTAAAGTATTTAGGATAGGAAGTAAATTTATATTGTTGAACCTAAACCATCCAAAAGGTTATTCATTTGTTTTCTTTGTGATCTGGTTTTCGTCTAAAGAGGCATCCAGGATTAACAGACTTTTCTGTATCCTTTCAGAGCTATTATTTATATATATGTATATGAAATATATGTGTACTCATAATCTAGGTTTTCAGAAAGTGCTTTTGTATGGCAGGGTACCGGGATTGAACCCAGGGCCACATGAGTGCTAGGCAAGTGCTCTACCATTAAGGTACATCCTCAGCCCTTTTTAAAACTTATTTTGAAATAGGAACTCATTAAATTGCCCAGGCTGGCCTGGAACTTGTGATCCTCCCACCTCACCTTTCTGAGTGCCTGGGTTCACAGGTATGTGCCATTCATTGTGTCTGATTTAGATTTCTAGAAATTCTAACGGGAACAAATAACTAAAATCAGTTGGAAGGAAGACATAACTTACCCTCAAGGTTGCTCACTGCTAGAAACCCTGAGAATGGCCTGGGTAAAGAGTGATCAGAGCCTTGTATTCTGGGCACACCTAGCAAAAAAGTGCAGTGGACCCCTGTTCCCTGGTGGGTTACTTCTCCCAAACGAATGGAATTCTTATCACTGATCAAGTATTTGTGACTGTGTTTGGACATTGACCAGACTTCACTAGCACCTGGTGGTAGCCTACCTAATATGCAAATAAAGTAATTTAAGAGATTGACTTATTTTGAATATTAATTTCAGAAACCTAAAAATATAAAGTAACTATTGGAAAGTCATAGGCAGAAATTTCTTTAATAAAATTGTCATTTTTAAATTTTGGTACTGGGGATCGAATTGGGGACCTTGCGCTTGCGAGGCAGGCACCGGAACCACTGAGCTAAATCTCCGGCCCAAAATTATCATTTTTTGATGGATGAGAAAAGAAGCATTTTCCCTCTCTGAAGACCAGAGTATTCTTTACGGTTTTAAGAAGTAAAAAAAAATAAACCAATAAATTAAATAGAGCCATCTGGGTGTGGTGTCATATGCCAGCACTCTGGGGGGCTGAGTGAGGCAAGAGGATTGCGAGCTTGAGCCCGGCGCAGGCGTTCTTGCAACTTAGTGAGGCCTTGTCTCAAAATAAAATAAAATTTGAAAAGGGCTGGGTATGTACCTCAGTGTGAAGGCCCTAAATTCAATCCCAGTACCACAGAAAAAAAAGGAAGAAAAATACATATAAGTCACTAAATGGCTAGTTAAGTATTGTTTTATTAATCACAAACTGAATTTATATTCAGTGTGTTTCTGGTGTTGATTACAGTCTCCTAGGAATTGGTAGAGTACTCAGATGTTTACTATTGATAATACTTTTAATGCTATGCTTAGATGAATGTCTTTTTCTTATTAGGATCCTTTTCTCTTTCTTAGGTTGACTGTATATTATTTCCTTTATAAAAACACTTGATAGTATGTGACAAGGTAGTTAAGTCATGAAGCTTTAGAGAACTTCTGATAGAATTAGAAACCTAGTGGTGTTTGCAGTTAGCATAGATTAGTATGTCTTTTCCATTTTGTGTATGGTGGTGAATTTTACTGCTATATTGAAACCAATTTAGAAAATTGCTGATTATTGAATATTAAAGATTTTTTAAAACCTAAGCAGCATTTGATTTTTATACCTAATAATCCAATTGATTTAAGCCTGCTAGTGTTCATCTTCACTTTATTTTCCATGAACACATCAGTTTTAAATTCTAGTCATAGAAGAACTGTAATACTAGGTATGAACCCTTCGTGGTGTCTTACTTTCTCATCTCTTTCTCATTGATACCATTTTTTCCTCTTGAGAAACAAAACCCATACACACACATACACACATGCACAGACAAAGCAAGACTCCATGTATGCATTCGTTTATGTGGTTGTGCAGGAAATGTTGCTGAACGCCTCTTTTAAGCTTAGTGAAAATAGGAAGGAGTTGATTCTGTGTGGTAGGTGAGGGTAAGATGAAAACCACAGAGTAGCAGTAATGTTTCTGGATAGTAGGAGACAGTGGTAGGTGGTATTCATTTTCCAAACTCCTGACAGCTTACTAAGTTATCTGTGGGTCTTTTACCACTGAGGTTTGAGAAGGCATGATGTAAGATTGTGAAGGTCCAGATTTGCACTCTCGTCTTTTTGCTAGTACAGTTGGGATTGACATCTGCCAGGTTGGAATTAGATTGTGGATGTGAGTGAGACCATCTGAGGATGGGCAATAGCTGTTTATTTCAGAAGTAAAAGAATCAGATTATATTATAGTGTGTTACTTCCATTCTTTTTAGGAAGATTATATTTTTGTTCTATGACATTTTTCCTGAAAATTTTGAATTTTTGTTTCCGACTGTCCTAACTATTGTTAGAAATGGTAGAAATACTGCTTATATAGCTTTCAGTGGTTATAAACCGTATAAAAACATTGGAGTTGTATATAGACTACTATATTCATGAGTTTGTCTGCCATCTCTGGGCACAGTTACATTGACATAACAGCAGTATTGTCTGTGTCGTTACTCTCCAGCCTGGCACATTCTTTTTAGCTCTCCATCTCCCTTGGTGGTGTCAATAACAAGATGGGCCCAGTGTCTTATTTGGCCATTAACCTATATTTAGAACTGATCATTAGAATGTTCTCTTTTTTTTTTCAGTACTGGGGATCGAACTCAGGACCTTGCTGTAGCAAGGCAGGCGCAGTGCCACTGAGCTTAATCCCCGGCCTGATCATTAGAATGTTCATGAGACCTAAACTAGTAAAGCTTCTTTTTTTGGAGAGCAAACTCTTATAAAAGTATTGGAGTATGGCATAAAGAAGACGTATTTTTCTTTTCATCAAGGCAGAAATATAAGCGTTTTAAATTTTATATTGGAAGTGAATTTTATGGTTTCTATTTTTCTCCCCCATTGTCCTTTTTTGTGTAAGGTAGCTTAATGGTATAGGAGTTTTTATTTGCTAAACTTTTATTAACTAGGTTTCCAAAAGTTCTGAAATGTCACAGTGTAGTTAACTTGGCCAAATACTTGTATTGCAAAACAGATACTATTATTTTAGGTGCTCAGTATATTTTGTGTTGTTTCCTTTTTCTTTTTCTGACAAGAATGTTTCATTTGACAGAAAACCTGACCGTGAGCGAGTTGAAGATTTTGATCACATGAGTCGAGAAACTCACTATTTTGGCCTCTCCCCGGAAGAGCGCAGAGAGAAGCAAGCCATAGAAGAATCTCGCTTACTCTATGAAATTCAGAACAGAGATGAGCAGGCTTTCCCAGCACTTTCTGTATGTATAAAAAGAGATTTTAAAAGATTAATGCGTACAAATCCTTTTAAATATAGTTTCTAATGGTGGGCTAATAATCTGTAACCTTTAGGATCATATATTCTCCCTCCTTTTCACATTTTTTTACATGAGTAGGTCTAGAGCTATTACTGAAAAGTTGGTGGCAGCGTCTAGGCAAGTAAGTTGATTTGCTCACTTGTGGTTAGTATTTTCTTTTGAAGCAAGGCACGCTTAATTTGCCAGCAAAAATAATGTGATCATGAGACTGTTAATCCAGAGGAAGATACATTGATAAAATTGGGAAACTCGTCAGTGTTCAGTAAGTATATCCAGATCCTGGCACGTACAGTGAGAGCTGTCTTTCCAGTGTTTGCTGTTGTAGGTGGCAGCACATGTAGTCCTATGGTATAATCAATCCTTACTTCATGTGTCAAACATTGGGTTGTGATTCACGTGTGGTTGCTTCTCCAATAAAAGACATGTTCTCTCTCCTTCTGGGTTTCTTAACTTTTTTGGGAGGAGTCAGGGCAAACCATTGTTGGGTAGGTAACAAGGACTCATTGTCAAGACAGGGAAGACATAACTGACTTGTTCTTGGTATTGGGAACCCCGTGCCTGTGGTCTTTGAAGTCTTGGTAAGTGGTATTCAAATGACCTGTGATCCCTATTGGTAACGGTGTTTGCAAATAGCCTGGTGTGTTGCGGAGTCCCACTGCCCCAGCATGATACATTAGAGCCTCATATTCTTAGTGCTCTTTTCTAGCTGTGTAATTCTTAGAGGTCTGAGGGGGAACTCAGTTGAAAAAGTGTTTAATATGATAGGTAACTACAAATCATTTAAGCTCATATTCATCATACCTTTTTGCCTCTTTTCAGTTAGTGTGTAGTCAAAAGTATAATTATTATGATTTGGGCACAGACTGAAATTTTTTTTGTTATTAAAATGAGGTCTTTGTCCTCGTTATTTTTACACTCTTGAGTGTGACTCAGTGTTGGATATATTAGTAGTTCAGTTTTGTTTTCTAGAAATCTATAAGTGAGGTCTAAGATTCTCTTACCTAGGTGAAACATTTACTTGGAGTTCTATAATAGGAACTTAGGGACCTTCAGTCGTAATTTAGCATAAAACCCTGACTTACTCCAGGCTCTTTGTTTCACCAGTTAGGTTACATTTTGTGCAGATCCTAATGTGATTTGCCCTAACAGTCAGTAGCATTTCAGCGATAAGAATCCTGCTGTACTGTATCTGCTAATTCGCACTTAGATTTTCTTCTCCTTCACAAAGGACTGTGGCTCTGAATGATTTCTTTGGAATGTTGGTACACAGGATGCTGTTATTTGTGCAAAGAATGTAAGTTGCAAGATGAAAGTTTGGTTAGGGTGGCTTCTGGAAATTGAGCATATGAAGAAGTCTCCCTACTAATTTAGGCTGAAGGTCTGGTTGCTAATCAGACTGTTAATGCAGAGCATATATATAATTAAATATGGGTCCTAGATGCTATCATTTGTAGTATCAGGTAAAATATAGGGCTATGTTTATAGCAGCAAAGTACATAATAGATAAATCTTGGAATCAGCCTATAGGTCCATCACAGATGAATGGAAGAAGAAAGTGTATTTATGTACAGTGGAGTACTGCTCTACTCTAAAGAAAGATAAACTTGAGTTATTTGTAGGAAAACGAGTGCACCTTGAGACCATAATGTAAAGTGAAATAAATCAGACACACAGAAGTAAATATTGCATGGTTTCTCTTATATAAGAAACTCAAAATATAAAGAAAGAGCAAAATAGAAGATAGATAACAGGAAATAGGGAGATAAATGTTTTACAAATGGGGAACAAGAATTGGGGAGCGGACCAGGAAGGAAAGGGGATGACAAGAGGAATTGAGATGTGTTATGTACATGGACCTACTGCCCAGGGGGAATATAATTATGTATTACAAACACATATTAGTGAAAAATAGAAAAATAGGGCTTTGAAGTTGGGTGTGGTGATACATTCCTGTATCCCAGCACTTTAGGAGGCTGAGGCAGGAAGATTGCTGTGAGTTCATGGCCAACCTAGGGTACATAGTGAGTTCAAGGCCAGACTGAATTACGTAGTGAGACTCTGTCTGAAAACAAACAATATAGTATGTGTATGGCTTTGAATTTTGAGATTTTAGAAGTATAAAGGGTAAGATTCATTATAAATTTTTAACACACAATGTTGGATTTTGTTCCTTTTAAAGAGCTCATCAGTCAGTCAGTCGGCTTCTCAGAGTAGCAACTCATGTGCCCAGAGAAAATCATCACATGTAAGTGATAGAAAAGGGAATAGGCGGAGAATGGATACAGAAGAACGAAAAGACAAAGGTATGTCATTTCATCATTTGAAAGCAGAAGCTAGAGAGATCTGTATCCTGTTTTTCCCTTATCTGCAGTTTTGCTTTCTGCAGTTGAAGTTACCTGAGTTCAGCTGTGATTTAAAAATAATAAATGGAAAATTCCAGAAATAATTCATAAGTTTTAAAGTACGTGCTGTTGTGAGTAACATAATGAGATCTTCTGCCATCCTGCTTCTTCCCACTTGGATGTGAATCTTCCTTTTGACCAGTGAATCCACACTGTGTGTGCTGCCCAGCAGTCACTTGCCACGGACTATGGCTTGTTTTAGTAATTGTCCCAGAACTTGAGTAGTGATGATTATACCAAGAGAAGCCAGAGCGCTTCCTTTAGTGAAAAGGTGAAAGTATAAGAAGATATTTTAAGACCACATGTTGTGTGTAACTTTTATTACAATATATTGTTCTGTTTTATTATTAGTTATTGTTATTAATCTCTTATGGTGGCTACTTTATAAACTGTCAGTACTGTCAGTACAGGAAAAATGTAAAATTGGACACTGTCCACAGCTTTGGGCATCTACTGGAATGTATTCCCTATGGATAAGGGGGGATGATTGTATTGGGATAAAAGTGTCTTTCAAATTGTTAAGTAGTTTATCTAATGTCAGTATCTGACTGTTGGAGAGGAACATTGATTCAGGATAAACCATGATAAACATTACTCTAAAAACTGCGGATTTCACTGACTACTGTAAATATGATTCAAATAGTACTTTTGATTTTTAAAAAATCTTCATATTTTGTTGTTTTCAATCTTGACTGGTGGTTGACGAGGCCTTATTTTTGTCTTGATCTGTTAGAATCTACTCATGGACATACTCACTTGGACAAAAAACCTGAGCCAGGCACATCAGAGGTAAAACTTTTATATACTAATTGAATCTTTTCCTTTGACACTGATAGCATAGAAAAAGAAGAGAGAAATGATTTTAATTTTTTTTTCCGTACTGGTGATTGAACCCAGGGACTTACACATGCTAGACAGGCACTCTGCCACTGAGCTACATCCCCTGCATTTAAAAAAATTTTTTGGGAAACAGTCTTGCTAAGTTGCCTCGACTGGCTTCAAATTTACAATCAGTCCTCCTGCCTCAGCCTCCCGAATAGCTGGGATTACAGGCATGTGGCACTGTGCTCAGCCTGATTTCAACATTGTATAATTGTAGTAGTGAAGTATAAAAACATGGAAAGGATGGTGGAACTTGAGGGGAAGTTGCTCACAAATACAACCATCTGTTCAAGGTACTTCACATGCCTTAACTGACAAAAGAGCTTTTACTCTCCACCACACTACTAATAGTACATTGATAGTTATAGAGGAGAACACTTTGCTGTTTGAAGCCATGGCCTAAATGAAAACTGCTCAGTATTTTGATATGATCTAGACATATAGGTGGAAAGTTAACCTGCTTGTTGAAGACCAGGTGTAATTGGGTAACATTTTCTGTTGGGAGAGAGTTCTGTCAGATGCAGTTAGAGTGAATTATGAAGGCAACCACAATTATCCTATAATCTGGATCTTTGGAATACAGAATCGCCTCTTTTTGTGTTTCTTTTTTCTTTGGTATCCAAAGAGTCTTAATGATGATAAATGTACAAGAGTTTCATCACCATCAAAGTCAAAGAAATTGGAGTGCCCGTCTCCTGCAGAACAAGTAAGTTGTGATATTTGACATTTGAGTGTCCCAGCTTCTGGGTTTCCTGCCCTTTTACAAACAAGACATTTATGTGGGGCATGGGAGAATTTATTCTAACATAATTTAAGTGCAGATATGATTCTTCTATAATTTATTTAAATTTTTTGGTTTTTAAGACATGGTCTTGTTATGTAGTCCAGGCTGGCCTCAAACTCGAAATCCTCTCGCCTCAGCCTCCTCTGAGTTCTGGGATTACAGGTGTGTACCACTACACCTGGTTTTCCATAATTTATTTTGATGTTGGTTAGTCTAAAATATTACCAGTGTTTGTAGAATGTTATTTTATAGCCATTTTCTGGCTGTTCTTTATTTTGGTACCGGGGAATTGAACTTGGGTCCTTGCGCTTGTGCAGCAGGCGGCGAAACCACTGAGCTAAATCCCCCCGGCTGTTCTTTTAAATCGGTTTTGAGGAAGTTTAGTTTTGTTGCATTTGTATTTGGTATCCTGCACTACTGTTGTATGGTGAATAGGCTTTACTACTGGATTTTTGAAAGGAAACTGAATTATATGTTAAGACATTTTAGGGTGCACCATTATGGTGCAGTTACCAGCACCATTAATGGTTACTTCATATTTATTTATTTATTTATTTATTTCATATACCTTTAAAAAATACCAACAAGCCTCCTGCCTCAGCCTCCTGAGTGATGAGATTACAGGTGTGTACCACCACGTCCAGCTTTATTTGCGTATTATTTTTAGTTACTGTGCTTTTTTTCATTCTGAGACCAGAAGGACCATTTAAACTTTAGTGCTATGCAAGGCAGGCAACTCAAGGCACATGTGATCAAAATTAGTGTCTCAACAAAATGTCCTATTGTCTTTTTCTACCTCTCATTTCTGAAGAAGCCAGCAGAACATGTGTCTTTGTCAAATCCAGCTCCCCTTGAAGTTTCTCCAGAGGTACATCTAACTCCTGCGGTGCCTTCTTTACCAGCCACTGTGCCAGCCTGGCCAAGTGAACCTACAACTTTTGGACCAACAGGTGAGACAGTTTAGAAACTCCTACCCACCGCCTACCTACCCATCCACCAACCAACTGACCAACCAGCAAATGTCTTTCAAGTCAGAATATTTTTTTTGTTTCTGGTGGGTTTTTTTGGTACTGGGGATCAAACTCAGGACCTTACGCCTAGCAAGGCAGGTATGGTGCCACTGAGCTAAATCCCCGGCCCTGTTTCTGTTTTTTTGAAAGAGTCTTGCTGTGTTGTTCAAGCTGGCCTTGAACTCACTATGTAACCCAGGATGGCCTTGAACTTGTGGCGATCCTTTTGCCTCAGCCTATTGAGTCCTGGGATTACAGGCTTGTGCCACCACATTTAGCTAGACTTCAAATTCTTGAGTGAGCCTGGTTAGGTGTGTGGAGCCTCACAGCTCTCTGTGATTCTCGACTTGCCTGTGCATCCAGTGTGGGGTGCCTCATTTATTTGCGTGGTGTTCGTAGAGGTGTGCTCTCAGTCCTACTGTTTGCTGTGGATGGTTCCACTACAGGCCAGCCCTTGATGGCTCCTGATTGGACACCTCTGTGGGCTCTGTGTCTTAAACGTTTGTGAGAGCTGCAGTTAGAAGACATTGATTCAGAGCTTGTTTCCTGGGCTTATTCTGTGTCTGTGAGGCCCTGGGGTACTACTACAATTACTTCTTTAGCTGTTTAGTTAACAGCCCATTTTAGTGGTTTTGTCAGTGTGCAGCATTGTAATGTAAACTTACATTTCTGGAGGAAAATTTATTTTCACCTTTTTTCTAGTTTTTTTTTTTTTTTTTTTTTTGGTACCGGGGATTGAACTCGGGTCCTTGTGCTTGTGCAGCAGGTGGCGAAACTGCTGAGCTAAATCCCCGGCCCAAACTGTGATATTTAAATTTTTTTTTTTTTTTTTTGGTACCAGGGATTGAACTCGGGACCTTGTGCTTGTGAGGCAGGCGGCAAAACCACTGAGCTAAATTTTTTCTAGTTTTTGATTCCCTTTACCTCTCTTTTGTAGGTGTCCCTGCTCAAATTCCAGTTTTGTCAGTGACACAGACTCTGACCACTGGACCTGATTCTGCTGTGTCCCAAGCTCATTTGACATCCTCTCCAGTTCCTGTGTCAATACAGGCAGTTAACCAGCCCTTAATGCCTTTGCCTCAGACATTGAGCCTTTACCAAGACCCACTCTATCCCGGGTTTCCTTATAACGAAAAAGGAGATCGAGCCATTGCACCACCTTATTCACTGTGTCAGACTGGGGAGGACCTGCCTAAAGGTGAGACCTTTCTAATTGATTTTAGGTATCAAGGTACAAACAGGTTGAAGACATTCACGGTGGGGCTGTGTGCATGCATGACTTTCCCTTTGGGTGGCTTGTACCAGCCTATGGGACTGTCCCGAGCTGCTCAATAGTACAGTCACATGTGGCTCAAGCTGATGACAACATGTTGATCAGAAATGAAGACATTAAATAGCAGTTAGAGATCTGGTTTCTTAGTAAGCCAGAGGAAAGACTTTGGGAAATAAACCAAAGGTTTGGCTATTGCTCATTCACTTCTATCTCAGCTTGGTTTTATTAGCAAAACTTTTTTGTGTTTAGTGTTTAGTGTGTGTGTCTCTCCCATGTAATTTTTAAATAGCCATGAAACCATTTTGAAGTAAGAGGTTAATAATTTCA
Organism: Heterocephalus glaber; assembly: GCF_053883595.1. Lineage (NCBI taxonomy): Eukaryota > Metazoa > Chordata > Mammalia > Rodentia > Bathyergidae > Heterocephalus > Heterocephalus glaber. Next base: position 4,024,637 of record NW_028258365.1, on the reverse strand, counting down.
TTAACCAGTTACCTGAATATTACAAAGTTTTCTTAACAGGGTTCTGGTTTAGAGAACTACTTATGTTACTTTATTCATTAAAAAATTATGGAGGCGTCTCGGGGTATAGCTCATAGGTAGAGCATTTGCCTAGCATGCACAGTACTCTGGGTTCAAACTTTGTCACCGCAAGAAAAAGGAAAAAATTTTGGAGAGGACTGAATACATGTGTAATAGCTTTTATTAGGGTATTGAAACATATTTGTATGGTTTTTATTTAAATGCTTTTAAAATTTGCTGGCCCCTTTTATTTTTAAGGAATTAGCACTCTGAACCCCCATTTTGTAGTTTGCAAAATTTCTTGTCACACTGTAAGAGATAATGCAACAGCTTCCTGTATACTGTTTGCCTGGTTTTGTATGGATAATTTGTTTTATTCAGTGGTTTGATGTTTGATTCCATGGGTAACTGGCTAATGGTAAATGGATACCTGGACAGTATTATCCTACTAATCATGTTACCAATGAGTGAGGTTTATGGAAAAATGTTACCATTTTCACCAATATCTTTATTTCATAATTTTTAAAACCCCACAGAAAAGTTGAAAAAGAAATACAGTGAGCATTTGAGTGTCTTTCAAACAGATTCATCATTTAATCATAAAAATCTCAAACCATTTTGGGGTTTAGATGTTAATATAGAAAGAAGCATATAGAGTCTGGAATTACCCTATAACAACAGCCTAGGTTTTGGTTATATTGCAGTTTGAATGTTTTACATCACAGGTTAAAGAACATAGTTTTAGCAGGTAGAATTATCTTTAGAACTGTATTGATTAGAATGATAAAACCTTTGTTGGAGTATAGTTTTGTAGAGTAATTATTCTCTTTCAGATAAGAACATTCTTCGATTCTTCTTCAATCTTGGTGTGAAGGTATTTACATTGTATCTTTTCTTAATACTATTTTAAATGATTACTGTTTACATCATGTTAACTATTCTATCAGTACTCCAAGGGTCACTAAATTTCACCATTTTTAAACCAGCATTTTCAGAACAGAACAGTATGTTTTGAGGGGTAGTAGAAGCTCCAGTTTTTGCTTGCTTTTCTCTTGGTATTGGTTTAACCTTGGAGGAGCATGTTCAAGAACTAACCATGTCCCTGGGCAACCTTACGGAAATGCTCTCAGTGGGGAATTAGGTGAAATATCTGGGTTTGACATTCTGCTTCAATGTTTTCAACTGTTTTAGTCTTGGGCAAACCATTCAGTATCTCTGAATTTAGCTTTATTTATTTATGGAATGGGATCAGAGTTCTTTCACCTGCCTCAGTTGTTGAAAGGACTAAAGTAACAGGTAAGAGTATGTATTACTGTATAAGATGGGAGGGTTATTCTTTAATACGCAGAGTGGTCCTGTGGGAAGTGATCAACCTAAAAGAAGCCATCTCTGTCAGTGCTAGGCTGACTTTTGTCTTGAATTAATCTCTTTAGGTTCTAGATACTTCGAAAAGAAATGGAGTACCTTCCTGGTCTAGTGTCCAGTTTCATGAGGCGTGTGATGCATTCATTGCCTAGTTTTGTATTTATCTAGTTAATGTTGGCTTTATCTAATTGCTTATTTAACCAATTGGCTGGTTGTATTTTCTTTGTGTTTTGGGTTCTAGCTGAAACCCTGCCGAGGAAGGATTTGGAGTATTTCATGTTTTGCATTACCATTCTTTGATTAGAATTCTAAATTTAATCTTTGCAGTTAGTTAAAGGAGGCTCTGAGGGGTCCTAGAATTGTTGAGTCCTGTCATTGGAGATCATTTTCTTGGTACAGTAGGCCCTGGCAAGTTAATTGGCTGGGAGGGTCACACAGTGAGTGAGTGAGTCAGTGAGTGATTAGAAGAGCTAGAATGTGAGTACAGGTCTAGTCAAACTGCCAGTGATTGAGATTATGCTTCCTGTGAGCCTCTGCTTTAGGATTTTGGATAGGTTTCAGGACAGGAGCAAGGAACATAATCTTAAATTAGCAGCTTGATTTTCTAATTGCTTTTCTTGTTGGGTATAACAGTGATCTAGTATTTGGATAATAAATTATATTTTCTTTACAAGCACGAGAATCTTGAGCCGCCTAGTACTAATTATGGATAAATACACCAAAGTTATTATTTTTTCTTTTTGTTTATTTTACTGTTGTGTGTCTCTTTCAGGCATATAGTTGTCCGATGTGGGCTCCTCATTCTTACCTGTACCCTTTGCACCAGGCCTACCTGGCAGCCTGCAGGATGTACCCAAAGGTCCCTGTCCCCGTGTATCCTCATAATCCTTGGTTCCAAGAAGCTGCTTCTGCTCACAATGAAAGTGACTGTACCTGTACTGATGCACACTTTCCTATGCAGACTGAGACCAGCGTCAATGGTCAAATGTCACAGGCAGAGATCGGGCCGCCAACATTTTCTTCACCTCTGGTTATCCCTCCATCTCAGGTGTCTGAAAGTCATGGACAGTTGTCTTACCAGGCTGATCTTGAATCTGAAAACCCTGGGCAGCTTCTTCATGCTGAATATGATGAGTCACTAAGCGGCAAGAACATGTATCCGCAGCCATCCTTTGGACCTAACCCATTCTTAGGCCCAGTTCCCATTGCGCCCACCTTTTTTCCTCACGTTTGGTATGGGTATCCTTTTCAGGGATTTATAGAAAATCCTGTAATGAGGCAGAATATAGTCTTGCCCTCTGAAGAGAAAGGTGAATTGGAGCTGCCCTTGGAAAATCTAGATCTGTCTAAAGAATGTGGTTCGGTCACAGCAGTAGAGGAGTTTTCAGAATCCAGGAGTGACGATACACATTCTGTTCCTGAAGCAAGTGTAAGCAGCAAAACTGAAGGCCGAGCGGAGCAGTCATCACAAACACGAAAGGCAGATCTGGCACTGGCTTCTGCCCCTATTGGAGCAGAAGGAAAAGTTCATCTTCCCACTCAGGTTCTAAACAGAGAAAGAGAAACTGTGCCTGTTGAACTTGAGCCTAGGAGGACCATTCAGAGTCTGAAAGAAAAACCAGAGAAAGCAAAAGAGCCTAAGACTGCTGCTGATGTGGTCAGCCCTGGGGCCAACTCTGTGGATAGCAGAATGCAAAGACCAAAAGAAGAGAGTTCAGAAGATGAAAACGAAGTTTCTAATATTCTGAGAAGTGGCAGATCCAAGCAGTTCTATAATCAAACTTACGGAGGCAGGAAGTACAAAAGTGACTGGGGATATGCTGGTCGGGGTGGCTATCAACACGTGAGAGGAGAGGAGTCCTGGAAAGGGCAGCCAAGCCGAAGCCGAGAGGAAGGGTATCAATACCACCGAAATGTCAGAGGACGGCCGTATAGAGGAGATAGGAGGAGATCAGGCATGGGAGATGGCCACAGGGGACAACACACTTGATGCTTGTTGCTTGGGTATTTTAAAGCAGAAGCCCTTTTAAAGGCTTTAAAAAAATACCTTAAAATAAAAACCCCAATTGGAACTATCTCCTTCCCTCCCCTTTAACCTCATTCCCGTTCTGGATGGGATTTTGGACATGAGTCTAAGGGGCAAGTGAATTTCTGGTATTGCCATTTCTCTTCGTTCAAAATCTGTTTGCTTTCTGTGGGGTGACTGCCCCCATAAAAAGTAGAAAATAAGTTTGTTAAAGTATTTTTTTATAAACAGCTTAATATAAACCATTATAGATTTAGTGTTTGGGTTTTTCCTCGTATAAGTTTGATTTTCAAATGTTGGAAATGTGTGCTTTATAGTGTTTACTAAAGTGACAAGAAAATATACCATTTGACACAGTATAGATTCCAAAACATAACATTGCACCAAATAGAAATGTATATTTTATTATGCAATGCCTTAGTCATAAACTGGGCTCAAACAATTCTCAGCCTAAAACACTGTTGTCTTTTAAAATGCTTCCAACCCAAAGGCCTTTCATCTCAATATCTGTCAAACTTGAATAATGTCTTCTCTTTAATATTACACGTAAGGCAGCCTATTAACTTGTGTCTTAGAAATATTGTATATAGTTCTTTTAATATTCATAGGGTATATTTTTGAATTTTGGTGAGTATTTGTTGACTTTAAGATTGCATACAAGAATAGATGTTTAAGAAATAGTAGGAAATCCAGTGAAATGGCTGTTTCCACCCAGGATTGTTAGCACTGGTGTAAATATCATGGTGCCTACTCGAAAGAAATATAGATGCTATGCATTTTGGAAATACTCTGCATCTGTTAAAACTGCAGAAGTTTTGTAATGCCACTTTAACACTAATGCACTGACAGATTCTAAATATTTTGTGAGAAGAAATGTTAAAACTTTTTAGCTTGACAGGTTTCTATAGAGTTAACTGTTTTTTCTTGCACCGTTGGATATGTGTATCACTTTACATTTGCATGTTCAAGTTGTCATGGCTGGAATTGTGCAGAAACAAGATGATTGTGACTTCTAGTTCATTTCTAGAGGATGCTGCTAGAAAATGGTTTTGCTTTGCAGTTTGTAGCTTTGTTACTCTTAGGATTGAATGTCTGATCTTGTTTCTTGTCTTTGCAGTATTCACTAGAGGTTCCCTTTGCATGTTGCACTCTGTTCTTATTTGGAGATTGGACTCTGAATTTTAACACAGTATTCGTGTACCTGTGTTACTTTGTAAAAAAAATAACTGTAGCTTCTTATTTGTACATACCAATGTGAAAATCTATTCTTTATGTTGAGATTACTTTCTAATCAGGAAGTTTGAGTGCTATGCAAATAATGTAGTGATTTTGCTTTGCATGCCATGTGTAATATATGTAGCCAAAAATAGATGAGGTGGCTTGGCTTTTTTTTTTTTTTTTAAGCAGATTACTTTAAAGCAAATATAATTCACTTGAATTTGAGACTGAAGCAGATGAGTTTTCTGGGTTTTCTGATAACCTGTAGGAATGTTTGGATGTCAGCTAGGCTCAGTGAATCCCCAGTGTACTGTAATAATGGTTATTTACCTCTGTGCTGTTTTAATTACCTAATGTCTGTGTAACTGCTGATTTGAGTAGTGATTATTAGCATTTGGATATTTTATAACATAGGATTTTAGAGAGCACTTTGAAAGAACATTTTATTATGATGGTGCTAGCTAGGAAAAAATTGTAAAGATTGGGATGGTTATGTGGAAAAGAGAATTCTTGGGAGAACCTGCTGGAAGGAATTTGTCATCACCTAAGGTAGGACAGTTGTTGAAGGAACTGTTTATGCCAGTTTTTTTCTTAGCGTCTGGCTGAATTATTGAATGAGAAGTTTAGAGGGTCCTTTATTTTCAGCCCATGCTTTTTTTTCTTTTAAAATGTAGGATTAGCTTACCTGATAATTTTATTATGAAAATCACATTTTTATGTAAATACCAGATTCAATATAAGTTTGATCTCAGGAGTCCAAAAGAAATTGTGGTTTCCAGTGTCCTTCATTTTATTGACTGGGGTTTGATCTGTTTCTAGCAGTGTTTGAAAATTGGATAGGAAAGGATACTGTTATTCACTGTCATTCTCTTACCTCAGTTAAGCAACACAATACTCTATAGCTTTTGAGGGAAACACTGATTTGCTTCTTTCCCCTGTCTCATCTCCAGGGCATGATGGAAACAGTGCTGAAAGAGAAATTTAGCAGATGGTACTTTTCTTAGTAACCTCTGGAATAAAAGAACTCTGATAGTTTTTAAATTGTCAGTCTTTGTGGGAGGTGAGTTTTTTTTCCTTTAGGTTTGTTTTTAACTGTATTAGTCTAGGGGATTTTTGCCTTATGCTGAGGTCAAAACTAGGGCCAAGTACGCTTTTGTCCTTTATATTAACCGTATGTCATATTGTATGTTGTTATGAGATGAATTTCTATATAAGAAAAGAAACAAAAAGAATTGAGAATCATTTGTATTTTGATTTGGAAATTATGAAACATCACTATAGTATGATCAGACAGATTTTCAAGAACAAATGCTTAGACTGACCAAAGCTCACCTGTTTTTGAGTTAGGTGCTTTTGCTGAGCTTGAATCCAGCCCCTATTCCTTTTAGTACTGTGTATGTCTGTTCTTCAAGTTTGTTTCCTGTCAAATACATCTTCAGTTCTTGCCCATGTGCTCCTTGGCAGCTGGGATACCAACAGCTGTGTAGTCCTCATGTTGTTTCCTGGTAACCCACAAGTCCACTTTCAAGGCAGACCTAAGCTCAGACCCTGTCTTCATCTGACAGGAGTTGGTTTTCCCAAACCACAGTGCTGAGATGCGTATTTGATGCAGCTCTTATTCTTGCAGTGTGTTGTTTCTTTGTGACTCAAGGGTGAACTAAAATGCCTGTGAACTGCAAACTTATGATTGACTTGGTGCAATAAAGTTCCTTTCTAACCATTTCTGGTTTAGAAAATACTCAGCCATCCTAGAAACTAGCAATATTTATTTTTGCCTCATTTATTTTACCTTCAGTTTTAGATACTTTTTGTCTGTTCATTTATGGGTACTAATCAAAGTCCATTCTTGTGTAGCTGAAGAGAATACATATTTGGCTACACTGTTCACTGTATTTTGCTCCCTATTTTGTCTAAATGCTATTGTTTTTCTTTTACAATGGTAAAAATGATTCACTTCCAGTGTGTTACCATCAAAGAACTAAGGCTTTGCTACTAGTGTCAGCCATTTACTCTCCCATTAATAGGGATTTTTAAAAAGAGGTTTTTCCCCCCTGAGATACAAGTTTTAGAAAATCTTATAAGAGGGGTGGGTGCATGTCTTAATGCTGGGAAGCAGCAACTTTGGGGTTGAATTTACTTGAATGGGTTAAAATTGCATTGTTAACAGAGCTAGAAAAATTTACATATGAAAAATGATAATAGCCTTACACTGAGTACAAATAATACTTAAGCATGTGAAGATGTGATCATTTGTGATGTTACTTGTAAAAAAAGTATATATACATATCTTTTGAAGTGTTGAAAGGAAAATAGTACTTTATATTCTTTATCATATCACTTTTTAAAGTGTTGAATATATTCCTGTTTATTTTTCTATGTTCTGTTTTGTAGCCTTAAGAAGTGTTTCAAACATATCTGAATGTATAAAATAAGAGTAAATGCCCTACATGGTGTGATGCTGCATTATATAAAAACCGTGTGCATATATTAAATTTTGTCTCTTGATTCTGCTTGTGGTTCTTTGGTTGTGGGGTAACCTAATAATAAGTGTTTATATTTTTGGTACTGGGGATCAAACTCGGGACTTTCTGCTTGAGAGGCAGGTGGTGGAACCACTGAGCTAAATCCCTGACCCCTCTTGTTAGATTCTTTAACAGTTTCCATGATATATTTCCAGCCAGAAGATAATTCTAGTATGTATAACTAAAAAACATATGCGATTTATAGCTTACAGGGTAGATAACTATTGTTTTCTAGTTATATGGCCAGAGGTGTGTTACCATATTTTCAGCATTCACTAAAGGGAGACTGTGCAGAATACCTAAGAATTTATAGATTAACGGTCTTTTAATTTTTTTCCCAATCTAATCTAAAGTGTCGGAAGCAAAGGTATCAGGTATATTAAATATTTGAAAATGAATATTTTCCTCTTTTTTTTGTGGTGCTAAAGTGAGCCTAGGGCCTCATAAATGCTTGCCAAACTCTCATCACTGAGGTACACTCCTAGTCCCCAAGTTTCTTAAATCTGTTATTCCTCTTTATGGAGGAGTTTGTAGACAAAAGTCCCAGGCTGGCCTTGAACTTGTGATCCTCTGCCTCAGCCTTCTGAATGATGGGATTACAGGAGTCCTCCCTGTGGCCAGCTCTTCAGTCTGTATTGCTTCCTTAAATATGGTCACCTAAGAATTTTGCCAATACTTGTTTAACATACTTACAACATGAACTATCTGAAGACAGTCTGGCTTCCTGAAGAAGCAGCGCCTGGAACAAAACTTATTTAGTGCTGAAATGGATAAGTCAGTGTACAGATAAAAAAAAAAGCTGTATTTTGAGACAGATTTGGAGGGAAAACCTTGGAAGGGAAGGAGAGAAAGGGATAGACATTTATCTTTTAGCTAAGTCAGCACTGAAGCCAGATGGGAAGCAAGATGTCTATCTCCTTGGATCTTTTGCAGTTGGTTGCTCCAAAAGTGGATGGGATAAAAGGTGAGATATCAAGAATAGTCATTGGTCCTCAAAACATGTCTAGTAGGGGGTTTCTCTGAAATTCTAAGTAGAAGGGCCTGCCTTTCACTTAGAACTGTTTTAAGATTTCATTAAACTTTGTGTGTAAATAACTGAAAAAGAAGTAAATAGCTTTCCTTCACAGACACCCTCCTAAAATTATAAGCATTTCTAAGTGTCATGGATGCCTCAGAATAGTTTTATTTAGTAAAGTGTTCCAAGGGTAGCTACAGGCATTGTATAAGCATGTTAGAGCTTTTTAGATAGTTTATTAGAAAACCAGAGACTTTGGTCAACCCCTTTTAAATATATATTAGTCCTCTGGTAACACCTTTCACATTTAGGGAAAAAAAATGCCAGAGTGATTCTTAACCTTCCTATCCCTTTGAATAGTCTACTTAAATGGGCTGGCAGGCAATTAACTGATTTTAACAACACTTTTTTTTTTGGTGAGACCTTAGGCTTTGGACTACCTTCAGATGAAGTAGGAAACTGTTTACTAGGGACTTAATTACTTGCATCTAAATTAGAAGTTGATAAAAGCATTTAGGTCTTACGATTTTAAAAAGCACTTTAATAAATAAGACCCGAAGAACAGACATGCACTTAGGCTGTGTGGTCCATGAGAAGAAATGGACGATTGTCAGTATCACTCCCCAAGAACTGTGGACAGGGGAGATGAGTAGAAAGAAGTAGGCACGTACAAGGTTGGGAGCTGAAACAGCATGTTTGCATAAACCAGGATCACCCCTGTGAAAAAAACTAATAGTAAAAATTTCTATAGACAAGTCTTTTATTTGGTCCAGGATCAAGATTTTGTTGTTTTTATGGTGCTAGGGACTAAACCTTGGGCCTTGCACATGCCAGGCAAGGGTAACATTCAGCTACACCCTCATCCCAGGTTCCAGGTTCTTAAAGGAAAACACCAAACCCAGAATGTTCCATTGTTCAGGTTTGAGGTCTAAGAATCTGCAAATTTAAAAAGGAAAAGTACTTTTTTTTTTTTTTTGGCATCGGGGATCAAAATTAGGACCTTGCACTTGCAAGGCAGGCGTCAGAACCACTGAGCTAAATCCTGTGGCCCCCGGAAAAGTACTTATAAGCTAGTAATACATTTGAGTCACCTGGAAGAAGGAAAGTAAGCCTTCACACAGACAGCTCTCAGCCAGAGTTAAGATTACGTAGTGGTAAGCAACAGGAAACTAGTTGGACAAACATGTATTTTCCTTGTATGAGAACTGTAGAGGGGAGAGGCTGTGGGCAGTTTGGTGTCAATACCAAAAGTAGCATCCTTGCAGTGTTCTTAGCACTTTGCTTATACATGGTACTCTGCAACCACAAAATTCTTGCCTGATAAATCCACAAGAAGCAGTACTAGATACACATCTTTCAGTAAGTTTCCCACAAATATCCCAAGACTTGCTTTCAACCTGTCGGCCAGAACTGGGTCACATGGCTCTAACTGCAAGAAATGAAAGTTGGAGGACTGTCAATGATTGTTTTATGACTGATGACCTGGATACACACTGTCTACCCTAACTGATGAGAAAGAAGGTCATGAAGTATGTGGTTGGAAATAACTATCGGCCACAATACATCTTGCAATTTTTAGATAACAGCCTCACTGATCAGTTCACAAACCAAAAAAATTGAGAGCAATAGTTGGGAGATGATACACAGCAAGTTTAGATTGATGAGAATGAACAGACTAAATGTTTCAAGATGAAAAAGGAGTAAGATAAGCTCCTGAAAAATTACTAATCTTAATAATTCTAGTTGCTTCTTTTAACTGGTCTTGCTTTGTCTCAATTCCTACCTCTAAAGCCTATAAAAACTTAAATCCTGAAGTCACAGAAAAGCTCCTCACAATCTGCCTGTATTTATCTTTTCACTTGCCTTAAAATGCCTATGCTCATTTCTGCCAACCTGACATGTATTCTGCTTTACACGGATTATGTTATGTATATTATAACTCAGTGAGATAGGTGCTATCAGTTTCCCTGGAGCTATTCATGTAGTTCTGACTCCAGCTCAGAATGATTACTTTCTTTTGAACTACTACATGCTGACAGTAAGACAAGACACTTAACCTAAACCTGGGTGATGAACACCAATGAAGTTACATAAACATAGTTTTTATAGGATTCCTATTTTCTGTGTGGCATGTAGGTTTATTCCTTCACCATAGCAGGCCCACTACAAGCCAGATACAATGTTATATACCTAGGAGACAGAGGTCTGGTCTTCAAGATGTCTATGCCATAAAATTTAGGTTAAAATGGAAATAGTTTAGCATCAATACACTGCTTTTGTTAGGACTGTTCTGTATTAGGTAAACAAATATGGATTATCTCTTCAGGGATAATGATTTTTAAAGTCCATACATGTAAAATACAAACTTCAAGACACATACTCTCCCCTCTTTAACCAAGTTGACTTCCTGTTATGGTTTTGTGTTTAGATGTTTTTTTCAAAAAGCTTTCTGTGGTCAAAGGTGGGACTTTTTCACAGGTGCTTGGATCTAGTGTGTGATGCTAAAAATGATTCATGGTGCAACGCTAAGGTCAAGGGTGCTGGGATTAAGGGCGTGAGTGCTACCTGTCCTACGTAGCCTGGGTAAGATATAAGGGATAAAAAGAACTGTGGTTGTCCTTTGTTACCTTCTCCCCGCCACAAACTGTTTCTCAGTGATGCTTGTCTGCCATGCCACCCTGCCTTGGAGACAGCTGATTACACACTGAAACCTCTACCAACTATGGGCTACATCAAACTTTTCCCTTTAACTTTAGGTGTTGGGTATTTTGTCTCTGCAGTGAGAGAAAAGTAAGATACTTCCCTAAAAACCTTAAGCTTCATGATGATCCACCTTCATATATTTTAACATTTTGCATATTCTCAAAACATGTAGCAGTGTATTATATAAACTGTGTTGCACCTTGCTTTTTTTAGTGTTTTAGAGGCCTTTTCCAATGAGGATCTATTGAGCAATCTCATTGCTTTTTTTTTTTTTTTTGGTACTGGGGATTGAACTGAGGACCTTGTGCTTTTGAGGCAAATGGCAGAACCACTGAGCTAAATCCCCGGGCCCAAACTCATTGCTTTTAATACCCAACATTTGCATTGATGGTGTATTTAATTGACAATGGTAATAACTGGTTTTATAGCCAGACTCATGTTAACAACTGCAGGCCTCTCTACTGCTATGTAAAATTCCAACATCTTAATCCAAAGTTTTAAATTTCACTTGCATAAAAATATACACATCCTGTCATGAGCAATAAATTTAAAAAATGGTGCTTTTATTGTTTTATGCATTTTTATGACAGAATAGGGAATAAATAAAAATAGCGTCTGTCTTGTTTTATTAAACATACTTGAAATAATCACACACTTAGGCTATCCTTAAAAACAAACTACTTACTTTAGTGCAATCCCATATATATACAAAACAAACCCTTTACCTATTCACACTCAGGTTAACCGCACAAAAAAAAAGCATTAAAGAATAAACTCAAACACTGGTAACCCCTGGGAGGGTAATGAAGGGAAATTATTTTTTTATTCCATATATTTCTGTGTATTTGAATTTTTTACAACAGAAATGTACTTACGGATTCTGCACATAAATTTATTTTTAGAAGGCCTAATGGGGTCCACTTAAACCAAACTTTCTATCCATTGTTTGCAACTAATCAAGGCTTCTATCATTTCAATAAACTCTAATAAAAGTCTTGACTAATTTCTAATTTTCCTGCTTCACATGCACCAACAGTTTATAATAAACCCACTTTCTCACTCATAAGTTAATTCCAGTGCATTAATAAGGTTTAGATAGTCTTTTGCATCCAAACTTAGAAATGAATATATTTGGTACCAAGTGATACTTTCTATTGCTATCTCTTACATTTATGAAGCCACTGGGGAAGTGGTTTATAATCATTGGCTGCCCACAGAAAAATCTAGTTTTAAAAATACACAGATTTCAGGCACTAAATCTAAAGATTTTGAGTCTGCAGTTACAAGGGAAGTAAACATTCTCTAGCAATGCTTTTTCTTAAATCTTGATAAGTGATTATATAAATGTATGTTTACAAAATGACATTACTTTGAGAATTATAGAACAGACTCTCATAGAATGCAAAAACTGAAAATCCAGAGTAAGGTTTATGTTTCCTTGAGGGGGCACTGAAATGATTCTTGATGTTGTTCAAAAGCACCAAAAACATTAAAAACAATGTGTAAGCTGGTAATAAACACCCATTTTCCAACAGTGGTGTTTTGTGGTAGACAATCTTCCCTGGAAACCATACACTGAAAATTTCAGTGCAACGACTGAAAACAAGTAACAAATGTAATCCTGATGTTTATTTATCAAATCTTATCAGCGTAGTCTTCGACTACTGTAGTTTTTAAAATAGGGCAGTTTCATTATACTGGCGTACTTGGCAAACCAGGTAAGTACAGGAATCTTTTTCAAGATTTTAAAAATGGGGCAACAGTGGTCAGCATTTGATAACATGAATATAATACACTTACTGAGAAACTTCCCATATGTCATGAAAACTTGGAGGTAATTGGTTTAGTATGAAATGTCATTATGCACAAAAAGGGGTCTTTTTAAGAACAAAAAAGTGCAATTTTCTGTGTCCAAACTACAATTTTACAACACAACTGGCTTTTGATGTACTTTAAGTAAATCATCCTTCAAGCTCCAGAGTATATGGGGCCATAAAACCTGATTAGTTTTATATGACAAAAGTCCCAATAAATGTTTCTTTTCATTAAATGGCTTATCAATAATTCTCAGGTTCAGTCTAATCATCCAAGAAAAAGTAGTTTCCACTCTTCTTTTGTTCTACATCCTAAAAAAAAAAAAAAAAAAAGCAACAAAAATCAGCAACACCATTCTACATGTAGAGGCAGAATTTCATTTAAGGTATTACTCAGCAGTGTTTAAAATAGTGCCTGTAAAACTTCCTGTGTATCTACCACCTACTTCTGGATATTCCTGGGTCCAGTACTCATCCCTAGAGCAAAGTCACTCTATAGAAGATGCTTTATGCACAAAATTTGTCATGTATAGAAATAGTATTTTTGGGAAAACAAATTTCATTTTTTGTCATATCAAGTTTAAGCTTTGGGACCAAGAGATACTGTTAGTCTGAGAATTAGCTATCACACAAAATATATACAGAAAGTTTTTTCTGGAACTGTTTTATAGAGTGGCCAGTAATGACCCATTATCTACCTGCATAGCTGCTTCCTAGGACTGAGTTATCACTGTCTAAGATGTCATACAGTAAGTCCTTAACTAACGAACAAGTTCTGTTTCATGAGAATGTTTGTTAAGTTGGATTCATTTGTAAGTCTGTCTGAGTGAGTCGTATACTCCCTTGACAGAAATATACAATGTACCATTGCTTTGCGCTTCCTAGCGGTCCTGTCCTCATCACCACTGCTCTTCCTCTTGCTTCCAGACGTCCTGGGCTCTGATTGAGCACTGTACTGCTGTACACTGTCACACTGTACAGGGAGCACACAGCAGCATGGCTGTGACAGTGTCCACCAGACATGTGAGTTACTCCAGGGATTTGTTTGCATCCATGAATGCTCGTTAGTCAGGGACTTACTGCTCAGAAATGATTAACAGGTGCACTTGGGGGCCAAACTATGAGTCTACAGCACACAATGACAATACGAAGAATTCATTATACTTCAGAAGATACTCTTGCCCTCTTTCCTGCTAAAAAACACCTTTCAAAATTGAGCAAACTCTTCCCTTTTATGGCAGGACTTGTCATGTTTTTATCCTGGCTGGGAAGGAATGTCAATTAGGTGCTCAAGAACAGAATTATATGTAAGATGACTACTTATGTAGTCAAGTTAGGACTACTTTGTGAAAGCAAACACTACTGGAGAGTATGCACGTGTTTCTAATCTGTTTTCTCCACTGTTTATAGAATTTTATGGTCACCAAAGGAGCTTGTTTTAGACTTTTAAATATGCACGTTAGAGCCGGGTGTGGTGGCACATGCCTGTAATCCCAGCATGTGCAAGCCCCTGGATGCAATCCCCACAGTGCATTTATTAAAAAAACAAAGAACACAGACACTTTAAAGGTAGGATATCTTAGGGAAGCTGGTGTGCAGAGCCTGATAATGTAGTTTATCTGACAGTGTAAAGGTATATAAAAAGCACCACCTCCGAGAGTCAAGAATTGGTTACATCCACCTGAGTATGGTGGTGCATATCTGTAACCCCAGCACTCGGGAGGCTGAGGCAGGAGGATTGTCATGAGTTTGAGGCCAGCCTGGGCTACACAGGGAGACCCCGTCTCAAAAAAACAAAGATTTAAAAAAAAAAAAATAAAAAAAATTTGCATTTCAATCATGTGTTTAGTATATACATGTAACTGCTCCCCAAGATGATTGTAAACTGCATGAACTGCAAACATGTACTAATAAAAAAATTTTAAAAAAAACTCATGTATTGAAAAACAAGAGAATTTGGTTAAAATATTCTTAAACACTTCATTTCAGTGGTGCATCAGTATAATCCTGTTCAGGACATTTCAAATGGCAATTGATTTAGGTAGAACAAAAGTGAGTGCAGTACAAGAGACAACAATAGCTCTGCCTGTGTCCATGCAGCAATGGCAGGTGCGTCACAACTGCCCTCTAAGACTAAATTATGCCATTGGGTAATAAAAGTAAATAACACATGTGTCTTAGAATCAATGAAATGTGCTGATTTTTTAAAGAAACAACCTTTAAATTGTTCGTGTCAGTACAAGTTATCCATAACTTAAGATTGTTTTTCCACATACCTTAATTGAGTTCAGTTTATTTATTCGTGGTCTATAGTTGTTTGGATCTCTTCTGAATGTAATTTCCAGCTGAGACAAAAATTTGTTCATGCCAGCCAAAAGGGTTTGAGGACTAGGATGAAAGAAAAAAATTGATTAAAAAAATTTTTTTTGGAGATGGGTTCTCGGTATGTAGTTCTGGCTAGCTTTGTACTTATTATATGGTCCAGGCAGGCCTCAAACTTGTGGTGATACTTCTGCCTCAGCTTCCCAAATGCTTGGATTACCTGGCAATTTGATTAAATTTTACCCCGTAACTGTAATAACTTTTTAGGATGAAAGATTAATAATCACTTCTAATTCTCCAATCATATGCACAATGGTATTATCACAACATATTATACATCTTATGTTTCAAAATGGCTTTAGATTATACAGTTGGCTAATATTTTTGTTCAAAATAAGCATAGTTAAACCTGAATTTGTGTAAAACTGAACATTTAAGACAGAAGTATTTATTTATTTACTGGGGTATTGGGGCTTGGGCTCAGGGCCTTGTACATGCTAGGCAAGTGACCTAGCTTTGAGCTACACTTCTAACCCCAGAAGAATTACTTCAGAACAACAAAAGATCACCAATAAGAAGATTTACAGAATCTCAAATTAGCATTTTTAGGCAAAGAGAGAATTTAACAAAAGATTTGTATTAATGCTAGAAATCTGGCAGCACAGGGAATATGTACTTCATAGTGGTTTTCAGTAGTAACTTCTTTTATGCTTTATTCATCCTTTTCACTCAAACTAGTTCTTAAATTAGCTAGATCACAACATAGAGATGAATTATTTGAAGCATTTTATAAAAATAGATAATTACAAATAAATTTTATGTTCTAAGAAATTTACTAACTCTTCAAGAAAGATTTAATTCTCAACAATTGATATAAAAATTTAAAATGAAAACAAAGGAATTCTGCAAAGCATTATTCAAGTAGCAATCTCATTCCTCCACCTGTAATACCAGAAAAATTATGTTGGAATCACAGGTAATTGCTATTATATGGGTCAAAATGTTTGAATATTGGTAATTACTTATGGTTAATAGTTTTTTGATAAACTAATTTGCAAGTGAGGTTTCTCTATATTACAATCAAGCTAGTGAGCAAAAATGAGAGAAGAGTAAAATGATTCACTTTAACTTTGCTGTATATCAGTACCTATTTGTATCAAATATTTGGGATTTACTGTTTAGCTCAACCACTGTTGATGTAAGTTGGGGCAAATCATGTAACTTCTTTGGATCTTCTTTTTCTATCATATAAAAAAATCAATAGGGCCAGGGATTTAACCCAGTGCTTCCGTCACCTGCCTCACAGGCGCAAGGACCTGAGTTCGATCCCCGGTACCAAAAAAAAAAAAAAAAAAATCAATAGTTTCCATCAACTTATTTTTTTAAAAAAGTTTTGGAAATCCAAATAATGGAGGAAATAAAAGTTAAGCTGAAAGAAAAGGTGAGGGACCCACAGATCTTTATGTTTATGCCCTAAAACTATTGTACATGGTTCTATCTAGTATTCAAGAAAAAATCTTACGAGTCATAGAATAAGGTACAGAATTCCACTTCTAAAAACGTTGTATGTCTTTACAGTTCATACACTTATTAGGAATTAACAATAATTTTCTTTTTTTTTTGGTACTGGGGATCGAACTCGGGACCTTGAGCTTACAAGGCAAACAATAATTTTCTAATTACCCGAACTCATGGCTAACTTTTGAACATTTAAAAAAAGTAATTTAATTGGGCATGGTGGTACACACTTATACATAATCCCAGCACTTTGGGAGACTGAGGAAGGAGGATTTCAAATTTGAGCCCTGCTTGGGCAACTTAGAGACCCTATCTTAAAAAAAAAAAGGATGTAGTTTGGTGTGAAGGCCTTGGTAGGTTCAATTCCTGGAACCAAATAAGTAAATACATACATGTATATATAAAGTACTTGCTTTTACCTGTTTGCAACTGTGTTCTTAGATGGAATACCATCAAAAACGATGACCCGATCTGCTAGATAGGTGGCCATGATGAAGTCATGCTCCACAACAAAGGCTGTCTTCTTTGCATGGAGTATGAAACTAAAACAGGATTTGGAAATCTTTTATAGCTTTCTATAACCAAACATTCAAACATCATATTAAGCAACTAGCATGCCAGTATACATAATCAAAAGTAGTATGTTTAGGAGAAGGACTTTTACCGTTTGACAACCCGAGCTGCCATCAATCTTTGCTCAGAGTCCAAATATGCAGATGGTTCATCAATTAAATAGACATCAGCAGGTTTGCCCAAACAAAGAGCTAAAGCTACTCGCTGCAGTTCACCACCAGATAATGTCTGTACCTAATGGAAGAAGTTTAACAAACTGAAGATATCCAAAATCTAAAATGATTAAATTTAAAAAATCATGACAATGATTATGTTAAGAGTACCTCTTGATCAATGATGTTTTCAATTTGCAAAGGCTTCATTACATCAGTCACAAATTGTGGATGAGTGTAAGCATCTCGTATCTTTTCATGTAGTAATTGGCGAACACTTCCCTGGTTTCAATGGAAAACCATAGTTAAATGACAAAATGTCAGCACAGAACTTTCACTTATGAATCAAGACTCCAGAGCAAAGCTTTTCTCAATCTGTCACCAACACATACTTAAGTATATTTTTAGTGTTTATTCATCATCTGTGGCATTTTTGAGATTTTTAAAATTCAATGAGTATCATGCCCTATAAGTAAAAAGGCAATAATCCTAAAATTTAAAATTAGCAAATGATCAGTGTTTCAGGAAAGAAATCATTTGCGAATAGAAATGATTTTAAAGGTCAAAGTAAGTAGGAGGAACCTTAGAAAATCAGTAGGAGATAACATAAAAGTAACCATGCTGTTCTGTGGTTGAATCCCAAGATGCCTTTTGCTTGTTACTGCAAGGACAAGGATGGGTTTGAGAACATAAAAGCTAAGATTATAAGTTAAAGAATATGAAATAAGCATAACATTAAATGCTAAGGTGCTGAAATGCAGAAAAAATAGTTAAGTTCACTACAACACCTGTAGAAGTCAAAAGTTAACTTTAATATACATTTTCAATAGATGAGTGACATTTGGGTTATTCCCATTTTTTGGTCACTATAAAAGTTGCTGTAAATATCTGTGTCCAAGTTTTGGTGCCAAGATATGTAGAAACACTGCCACCCTCACCCCCCACTGGGGACTAAACCCTGGGCCTTGGCACTAAGCTATACCCTCACCCTTTAAAATTTTTTTGACAGGTTCTTTTTTTTTTTTGGGTACCAGGGATCGAACTTGGGACCTTGTGCTTGTGAGGCAGGCGCCGGAACCACTGAGCTAAATCCCCAGCCCCAGAGACAGGTTCTTGCTAAGGCTCCAATTTGTGATCTTCTTGCCTCAGGCTCCCAAAGTGCTGGGATTATAAGCATATGGCATAATGCCTGGCTTAAACTGTTGGGCTTTTTTTTTTTGGTACCGGAGACTGAACTCAAGACCTTGTGCTTGTGAGGCAGGCGCTGACACCACTAACTTAAATCCCTGGCTTAAGCTGTTCTCATAACTTTGTATGGGGGAACTGTCAGATTGTTCTTCAAACTCATTTTATATTCCCACTAGCAATGTATGAAGTTCTAATTTCTTCGTATCATAACCCACACCTTTGGCCATCTGTTGGATTTTAGTCATCCTAGTGGATACGAAATGGTTTTGATTTACACTTCCCTAGTGATTAGTGATACTGAGCATCTTTACATGTGTTTATTAGCTTCTTTGGAAAAAATTCCTGTGGGAGGAAAGCAGCTCATTTTAACATTGAGTTTCGAGCTCTTTATATATGTTTTGACACAGATCACTCATTAGATACATGATGTTCAAATGTTTTCTTCCATCTTGTGGGTGGGCAGCTGTTTCCCTTTCTTAACTGTATCATTTGAAGCACAAAATACATTAGAGTTTTGAAGGTTTATTTTGGAAAAAGACAACAAATTTTAAAACTATTTTCCTAGTAGTGAAAACGAATGCCCAAGGCACCCTAAGCACATGTTACTACTGAGCTGAAGTTTGGGAGGGTGGCATGGTACATGCCTGCTATAATCCAGTTGTTCAGGAGGCTAAAGCAAGATGACAGCAAGTTTGAAGGCAGCCTAGGCAATTTAGTAAGACCTGGTGTCAAAAGAAAAAATAAAAAGGGGTGGGGGGGTAGTTCAGTTGTAGTGCAACCTAGATCTCAAGCCTCAACACTACAAAACAGACAAACAAAAGCTATGGGCATATATAATTTTAATAACTAAATGAAAGAATAACAACTCACGGTTGATTTGGGACTGATTTTCTGTGGCTTGTAGCTGACATTTAGAACTGGCACTTCTCCTGCAAAATAATACAAGTATGTAAGGTACAAAAAACTGCCCAGATCTTTAAAGTTTATTAAGTGAACAGAATAAAAAGACTGACATTTACAGCCATACCTCCTTCATCAGGTTTAAGTCTCCCAGCAAGCATTCTGATAAAAGTTGTTTTACCTGTACCTGGCAAAGGAATATACAACACAACGATTTGAATAATGCTTCATATTTCAAGTAAAGCATAATGTCATGTTTTTAACTGAGAACTTTAAAAAAATATATACACTCATACTGCAGAAGTCTGAGGGGTAAATAGAAAACTGCTTATATCATTCATGGATTACCTCTTTGGTATCAATCTAAGCTTATTAGGAGAAATAAAGGCCCATCCAAGCTTACAATGAGCATTTTAATGAATGGTAGGTCTATGAAGTTAAAAGACTTAGTTAAATATGTAAGGCACATAGTATGTTAAAGCAATATAGGGTATTTTATGATAGCTACTATTATTTAAAGTTCATTCACTGAATGGCTAATGTTTGAACCCACTTGAAAATTTCTGCTGACCAGAGAGGTACGTTGCAACAATACTTACGTAAAAAATTTCTTCTGGTTTTATTAAGCCATAAGATTACAAAAGAATTGTTTATTTTTAAATGATAAAAGAAACACTATTTAGTAGTCAAATTCATCTATGGGTGTATTTATGATGACAAGTTAGTATTAAAAATGTTGGTGATATGACTATTTAGAAAGGTAGACAAAAGTACACTGAATTTAAAATAAGTTCTAAATAGCAGTACGTGAGAAAAAAACCTGATACTGGATTGTTTTCAAACAATCAATTTGGAATCTCATTTCTGGTTATTTTGCAAGATTAATAACTGACATTAAATTATACATAAAAAACCCCCACTGAATAAAAACAGCTTATTTTCAGTGGAGATAATAAAGAAAAAGAAAATACTAACTTGTCTGACAATATTATATATAAAATATGAAAATACACCATGAAATTTATGGATTTAAAACCCAGCTTTAAACCCATAATAGGGTCAAAATTCTCCATGAAATAATAAGTAAAACTAATTTACTGGAAAACAGATATGACTCCTGCACTGTCAAAAAATAAGAAAAACTTACCATTTTCCCCCAGCATTACCATGATTTCAGAATCGGTAAACTCTCCAGCTACAATTGCTAGCTCAAACTCTCCCATTTTTTTCTTCATTCCTGGATATTTATACATACACATCTTTTTAACCTCTTCTTCATTTGCTGTCTCAGCCACTTTAAAAACAAGTGACGCATCTCGGAATCTCAAGTTTTCTGTTGGAACATAGCCATCCAAAAAAATGTTTATGCCTGTTGGAAAGAAAATTGTCTACAGATTAGTACAGATAATTAAAAAGACTAAACTTTCCCCAAACCCTAGGATTCTTGGAAGGAAGCCATCTATCTTTACTTATTTATTTTAAATTTGTGTGGATTTCTGATATATGGAAGACTGCATATAATGAAGTGACTTTTTTTGTGTTTATGATTATTATTTTTTCAGTGCTGTGTATTGATCACAAGCCTTTTGTGCATGCTAGGCAACCACTCTACCACTAAGCTACATCCCCAAAATGATGTTTTTGTGTAAGTTTAAACATTTCATGCATATATATGTATTTGCCCACATACATACCCACACACATAAATGAAACACATCATTTCATTATGATTTAAGATTATTTAGGGCTTTTTTCCATCAGGTATTATGTAAAAGCATATGTCATTTTTGCTGTACCTTTAAATCAAAATTACAATTTTTCTCTAAAAATGACAAACAGTTAAGAATGGAGTGTTTTCAGGGACTGAGCTATAACTGATATGAAATAGTTTGGGGAATAATTTTTAAAAATAATCTAAGTTACAAGTATTCAGTTTCACGTGAGATGAACCATATACTTTTTTTGGGACTGAATTATTTTCCTTTGAAGCTACTCACTTAAGACATAACTATGAATTCAAGAGTCTCATGGGTGATGGCCTTACACTTAGGGGTTACTACATTTTATGAGCTTTTTTTTTCAAGACAGTTGAAATATAGACTAAATTTTAGAGTCTTCTAAGAAACTGAATAATGAGCTAACTTCATTTAATATTTTTATGGCTTCACTATATAAAGATAACCATCATTATCTAGGCAGAGTTTAATAAATGCAAGTAAACTAACATTGCACATAAAAATTCCTCCCTACTATAACTGTAAGATAAAGATGGGGGGAAAAAGTGGATTACTTGAGAAAGAATGAAAAGATGTCTAGCATTTCCTATGCATGTAAGTGAAATAAGAGAAAGACAGTACAGCAGCTCAAGTTTTAGAATGTCTGGTTTTCATCTGGAATTGAGACCACATCAGGGGGGCTGCATCCTCAGCCTAGAACATAGGTGTACACTAAAACTGCTGATAGCACGAACATATGAACATTTGCTTTGTCAAAATCAGCAGTCTTTGTAACAATCTATTTAAGTCCTTAGTGTAAAAAATTAAAACCAAAAACTACATCCGAATGAATGAAGAAACTTTTGTAGCGACTTAGCCCACAGGCCCAATCTGTCAGTTCAGGAAATGAAGGCTCAAAGAAGGAAGTGACTTGCTCAAGAACACAGCAAGTTAGTCTTTACATTTCTATTGCACTGTTTGTCTTGCTGATCTAAAAATGAGGCCAAACTATAATCACTTTTACAGTTCAGGGAGCTTTTTCACATACTCTATTAATTTTCCTTTCAATCTGAAAGGAAAGCAGAGAGTGAGTTTTTTTGTTTTAACAGATGAGGCACATCTATACTGTGTATGTGAGGTAAGGTACTCAACAAATATTTTGTTAACTGCAGAGGATAAGACTAATGGTTCAGACCATATCCCTTAAGAACACTGGCAAGAAGCTGGGAGGGGGCTTTAGGGGGAGGGATGGGATAAAATAAGATTTATTTTTAAAAAAAGATAGCTAGTGAGAAGAAATATAAAGTAAAAGAAATGTAAAGAAGCAGTGGAAGGAAGACAGACAAAAAAGCCAGGCAAGGCAGGGAACATACTGCTACTTGTTTCAGGAAGCATTTAGTGATTAGGAGTTTCTACTTTTGTTTAACTTGCACTGGCAAGGAAGAAACATGGAAGAAAGCAGGGGGAAAGTAGAGGAAATGAATGAAAGTTTTAACATTTATTAGATTTTTAGATAGCTTTAGTTCCATAGTTAGAATATAGAGTGCAGATAAATCTGAAACACAACAATAAGTTGAGCACTGAATGAAGTTTGAGAATTTCATTACTAGTATTGGCTTGTCAAAGATAACTGTTGTACATGGGAAATCATCAAACACCTTTTTTTGTGGTGCTGAGGACTGAACATGCCAGGGGCTCATACATGCTAGGAAAGTGGTAGAAGACTTTTAAAATAACAAAAATAGTGACAATGCATTTCCATTCCCAACAGAAAATTCTCCCCCCAAAAAGGACTTTTTTTGAACAACTGATACAATATATATAGCCTTTTATATATACATTCTCAATGATTAAATTCCAAGAACTCAACTTTGCATTATTAGGACAATTTAAAACCACTTAGTATCAATAATAATACATTTTCTAAGCATTAGGGTGGAAGGGAATACAGCGTACATGAAAACAGTTTTTCAAGTTACCTTCTCTTACACTAAAAGGCATAGTGACAACACCATAAGCACTCGGTACACCATATAGACAGCAGATGAAGTCAGAGAGATAGTCTAATACACTTAGATCATGCTCCACCACAATGATATATCTGAAAATCAAAACAAACTTTTATTTTAAAATTTAACATAACATATATAACTAAAGCTCTTTACATAACTACAGTATTTCTTTTTACTATAGTTGTAAATTTTAGGTAAATATATGTTTTAAACAACTTAAGTGCAAAGAATGTATTAAGCAAAACCCTAAAATATTTTCTTACGTAAGGCTTGTTATCCATGCCTATATTTAAGTTTTCATAAACTAAAAGAACATCAGCTAACATGAAAGTTTGTAAACACACAAAACACTTTGCTAAACAAACATTTAAAAATAAACTTTACAAAGTAAAAAATTACAGTAGACTTAATTCAGTAAGTTTAATATAGCAGCCTGAATTGTTTAAATAATGCCTGCAGACACCTACAAAAAATTTTCTCCATACTTGCATTAGTGGAATCATTCTCACAAAAAGATTCATTTTATTTTCACTGATAAATCCTTTAACTGTCAAGTCTGAATTTGTTCCCAACATCTGAGGTCTCAACTTCATTCTTTTCCTTCTCTTGCCTAAGTTTTAGTTAAAGCTCTTATTTTATTTCCTAAAATATTACAGTAGAATTTGGATAAATCTGTCTTCAGGTCCCCTGATGTGGCTCTCAATTCCACATAAAGGAGTATTATCTTTAGACTCTTTTAAGACCTCCCAAAACTTCTCTTACCTTTACACTTATTTACAGGAAAAGTGGAAAATTGATTTTTTCTTGAATAATTTTCTCTATTTTGTATGTTTAAAGGGTTATTGTTTTCCTAGTCTTCTAAACTTTACCTGTTGAATGTGAACCAGCAGGACAATGAGGTCACCATCTCTCACAATCTTGGGAATGCACACTCCCTGCTGAAGCTCCTCACCAGCATGGCCATCTCTGTGGTGTGCTTTTTCTTCCTGGTGCACTGACTTCCCAGTGCCCAGCATGCATGCTGCCCTGCAGCACCTGTGGTCCTCCTCCACAAAGGAAGCCATCTTATTTTTTCTTTTTTTTTTTTTTTTTATCTTATATACCTCCTCCAGCCATTAAGTAGAAGACTAACCATGTGTTATGTTTTTGAAATCAAATGGTATCTTTACGAGGAAGGTAAATTTTAGTGGTAGTATAGATCGTCATTTTGCAAAGAAAAAAAACCCATCAAGTTGTGCCAAATTATTTTCCTATGTTTGGCTGCTAATTGTTACCATCTCTCTCTCTTTCTCTCTTTCACTCTCTCTCATTCTCCTGGCCTCCCTCTCTTTCGCATTCCCTCTTTCTCTTGCTCTGCATGGATTTCTTCGAGAAAAAATAAATATTCAAATTAAAAATAAATAAGTAAATAAACTTTACCTATTGAAATCCTATTTAACTCTTAAGGTCCATTTCAAATCCTATCCACTGTAGGTATATCTTTCCTAATATGCAAACACATTTTTCCCTACTCTTAAACCCTCATTATTATAAGTATCTGAACAGATATTTGTCAAACCTCCTGTCTCTTTCCTTTCAAACAGAGGTTACAAATGGAAACCAAAAATATGATTTTGGTAGGCCACTGTGTTTTTCAAGGGTTTGGGAAGAAAAAGAAGTCTTATTACAGCACAGTAATAAGTCAGTTCTAGTAACATTTATATTTTGTAATTAATTTTGAGTTACCTGTTAAGTCTTTCATTTTAACTCTAAAAACCCATTTCTATCACTGACCCTTTTTCCTATCCACCTTTTCTGTGTTCCTTGCTGTTTCTCCAAGGATATGATATCTGAAATTTAACAGCGTTAAAAACTGAATATATTCTTTTGACACAGAATTTCATAATGGATATATACTTCTTGTAGCTTTTATGAGATACTGATTATTTTAAGTCTAAATCCATAAATAAGGCTGGGGATTTAGCTCAGTGGCGCGGCGCCTGCCTTGCAAGCACAAGGTCCTGAGTTCAATCCCTGGTACCAAAAAAAAAAAAAAAAAAAAATCCATAAGAGCAGCACATTTGTGAAAATGTCTTACTCATTTTTTTCTACTTGTCTGAACATGTTATCCCTCTTACAGTTAAGGTTACTGCCCTTTCTCCCAAGAGAGTCTTGCTTCTCACTATTACTTCACTATATTTTTCTGAGCTCCATCCAGACTTGCAGTTTATTTCCTCTGTTCTCATGAAGAAAACAGCTTCTCATCTTTTAATATTAAATTTACTCACCATAAATGAATGTAAGCACCTGATGTCTTGTTTTGTAGTGATCTGCCTAAACATTTCCATATTAAAATATATATATCAGGTGGTTGTGAATTACTTTCCTTGTAGCTCTTTTTAGTATGGTTAGGATATTATTTAATATTTTTAAAAGTCACTTATGAAGGTAGAGAATATTATTACTTTCATTTTAATAAAATAAAAAAAGGTATAAAAATCAGTTTGGATTGAGAACTACCAACTTGATTGCTTGTATATTCTTTCCAAAACACTGGAGCACCTGTATATTCCTATCCTTACCACACTGTAGTTCTTGAATACTAGGATTATGTGGTGACACTTGGACAGAGATCTCTAAAGACCCTATTATAATGCCCAACATGTGTAAGAAGTGAAAATTATGGACAAATAAGACTGTCTCTTTACCACTGACATTCTGAGTTTCACTTTTAAGTATGTAGGTGGATTATTTATATTACTTATCCTCTACAGGATCTGTGCTATTTTGAATTTAACGAGTTGAGGTTCCAACAATTTTGAAAAATTCTCAGCCATGATCCTTCTATAGTATTTTTTTTCAGATTCATAAGATACATGTAAATAGTCTTCACATTCCATTCTCTAGTTTTGAATTCCCATATTTCAATCTCATTTGCTCTCTGCTGTATTCTCATCTTCAGTAGATCAACTTTTAATGTTCTTTTCTGTGATTCCAAACTCATCTAACCTGTCTTGGGAATTTCAATGTTAGTATATTTTTAATTTCTAGATTTGTTTGAGTTATTGAAGATTTATAGCTTTCTTGTAGCACATAGTCTTAGGGTTTTGAATTCTTTTAAATATTATTATGTTAGAGCCTCTTTTAGAACATTACATAAAGTCCTAGTCCTGCTATCTTATTATGTCTGCTAACTGAACATGGTTTCCTTTCATAATTTATAACCCTAGATCTGAACTCATGTACACAAGTCTTTATCTCTAGGAATCCTGTGTAATCAATGTTTAGTGTATATCCCTCCAAAGTGATTATTTGCTTATGCTATGTACTACTGGACTAAAAATTCCAAGACCTTCTTTCTATGTTACTTTCTCACCTTGAAAGGGTTCAAAAACTGCTGTTATATAAATTCTATAATCACATGACTGCCTGGTCCATAAACAGAATTTAAAGGGAGCCACAGTCCATTCCTAATGTGCTTCCTTTACATTTCCATGTTGACAGGTAATTTCTTGTTTCAAATTTGCCTTTCTGCTGAGAGCAATCCTTTGAGAGTCCTGACATATTATAAGTGATATTCCAACACAAGGCTTTGTTTCTTGTTCACAGGTGTTAAAACCCAAGACCTATTTAGGGACTAGCAACAACTGGAATGCCATGCCTTTATCTCTACTTTCTAATAGTTCTCACTTTGATTTTTTGATTCCTTGGGATTTCTTCTACTTTCTTACAAGATAAGCTGTATTCTAGCTATAGCTTTATCATATAGTAAATGAGTAACGTAAAACAAGTAACTAACTTTTTTAGCCTTAAAATTTCTTCAATGGGAATACCACCTATAGTTTCTTTTCCTTTTGTTTAAACCCGTAGTTTCTTAACAAGACTGTCATGAGGAACAAATGAGATAATAAAAATCTTGCAATAAGAACCCTTGGTCGGGCTGGGGATTTAGCTCAGTGGTTGTGCCATCAGCCTTGCAAGTGGAAGGATCTGAGTTTGATCCCCGGTACCAAAAAAAAAGAACTTTTGGTCTACATAGAGCAAAGTAAATTCTGGTGGGAATTTTTTTTTTTTTTGGTACCAAGGATCAAACTCTGGACCTTGTGCTTGCGAGGCAGGCGCTGGAACCACTGAGCTAAATCCCTGGCCTCTGGTGGGAACTTTAAACAACCACAATGAAACACACACACACACACACACAATTTAATCTTTACAAACCTGTCTGAACTTCCCAAACAAACCAATAGAGGAATATTCCAGATCTGTACTTACCTATCTGGATTTATCAGAGATCGAATAGTAATAGCAGCCTTTAACCGCTGTTTGACATCTAGGTAACTAGAAGGCTCATCAAACATGAAACTATGAAAAGAAAAAAAAGCAAATATAATTTTGAAAGATAAATATGATATAACTTACAAAGCACTATAATACTGACAACATCTAACTTAACAATAAAAATGCCATATACTAACAAAGACAGTTTATCTATAATGGTAAAATTTTCTGTATTTTGTTTAGGAATAGAAGAAAACAGCATGAAAAGTAGACCTGTATGCCAAGTTTGGGGAGTTTCTTAGATTAGGCTAACCTACAAATTGGTATTTCATCATAAGAAGTATTCTGATATTCAGTCTGAAGTAGTTCAGAGACCTATTCTCTTAACTAGCTAAATGATAACAGTATTAAAAGCAAATGGTTTCTTTGGAGAGCACTGCACAGAATTTACAGAATACTTTGAGAAGAGCTAGCCTGTACTAGATGCAGAATACAAACATGGAAAAAAAATGGGAGCAACAAATATTTTGGGAGAAGAGAGGAAGCAGAAGGCAGGAAGGAATTTGCCTTTCTCACTTTCCTTTTCTCCCTCACATGGTATGCTACCCTAACCTAGAGTGGTCTAATAAATCTTGTTTTTACTTGAGGTACTTAAAAAGCTTGCTGGTCTGGTTGGAGAGCTTAAGTCTTCATTTATTCTTTTGTTTTTTGAGACAGGGTCTTACTACGGCTAGCTCTGAACTCACTATGTAGCCCAGGCTAGCCTTGAACTGTGGTAATCCTCCTGCTTCAGCTTTCCCAAGTGCTAGGATTACAGGCCTGTGCTACCACACCCCGAACAGTGAGCTTAATTCTTAAAACTTGGAATATAGAAGTCATGAGCTACTTATCAAAATAAATGATAGCTTGTTCCCCCTGCAAGAATGACAGGTAAATAAATGGGTACTGGATGTACAATTGCTGTAACATCTCACCTCAAGGTAAGAGACTTAGATATGGGTTCTATTAATTCTGTCCAAAGCCCCTGCTTTACTAGGACCATTACAAATAAAAATGGGAAAATAAGGTTTAAGATATATAAAAATTATAAAGTAACCTACATATCAGCTTTCTGTATGCAAACGACAGCACAAGCAAA
Organism: Heterocephalus glaber; assembly: GCF_053883595.1. Taxonomy (NCBI): domain Eukaryota; kingdom Metazoa; phylum Chordata; class Mammalia; order Rodentia; family Bathyergidae; genus Heterocephalus; species Heterocephalus glaber. The sequence continues at coordinate 3,996,160 of NW_028258365.1, read as the reverse complement.
TCTCTGCAACTCTCCTCCTGAAAGATCTTCAACATTTCGTTCTTTTAGGTGGGTTAAATCTACAAAGAACATAGTGGCATTGTGTTCAATGTCATTTGACTTTACCTCTTCTGGGCAAAACTGCATGTCATCATTCTGGGTTTGAATGACATTTCAGCTGGAAACTGTGTAACATAAATTAACAATGACTAGAGATTTCCCTGCTAATTTCAATAATCCACATAAAGATGTACACCTTCATGACTTTAACTTTAGGGTCTATTAAAACACTTATATAAAATAGACACTCACCAAGCTGTTGACATACAATTGCCTGTGTCTTTGTTTCATCCTTTCGATCCAAAATAGACCCCACTGTCCCCTGTCATAATATACCAGAAACAGTTACAACTATTTGCCTTTAATAAGAGAATCACAAAGTAAAATAAGTTTACTTTGATATAACTTTTATACCATGCCAAAAGCCAAAATATATAAACTCTAACTAAAAAGCAACTGACCTTTGCAGCCTTGGGAATCTGATCCACATACTGAGGTTTGATAATGGCTTTTAGATCATCTTCCAGAATTTTAGTAAAGTAATTTTGTAATTCAGACCCACGGAAATAAGTCAGAATCTCCTGCCAGTCAGGGGGATCCTAGAAATACACATATCATTACCTGAATATAAGCTAGTAATACAATTTCAAAGAAGATGAATGCTAATACAAAGTAGGACATATATCCAAATATAATACTTCTGGCTTCTTTTAAAGTTGAAGGTGAATTAATTTCAAATCAAAGCATACCAATTCACAACAGTTTAAGGAAATTAAGAATTTTCAGTTAGGTAGTGCTAATATAGTTTTTCAGCATTAAAGCCAGAAATAAACTGGAAAATAAGGACATGAAAAAAAATCACATGCATATGCCTCCCTTCAAAATCTCATAAAAACATCCAAAGATACTAATTTTTGGAAGGTAATACATACATCGTACTTTCCAAGGTTTGGCTTTTGCTTTCCTGCTAAAATTTTTAATGCTGTTGATTTTCCAATACCATTAGTTCCAACTAATCCCAACACTTCACCTGGACGAGGGATAGGCAACCTGTTATAATATACAAAAAGAAGAAAACAAAAACATGTTAAGTAACTAAGACTTAGGTAGAAAAAGCTATGTAACATCAGAAGAGTATTTTAATGCACTTGCACTTCACACACATCCATTAATAAGCTAAGAAATATATGCCAGATATTATTGGCTATTAGGGGAAAAAAACCAGCCAACACTATCTTAAACTGTTAATTGTTAGAAATGCACCCTTGAATAATTACTTCAAATTTTATTTATTCAATTCAAAGTCCACTCTAAAGTAACATTTTTTTCTTTACATCTAAGGCTCAGTTTTAATATATAATAATATGTTTTGGTTACAAAATTACACAGCAGGTGCAACCTCACACCATCATTTCTTTTTCTCTTGGCCTGCCATTTACTTACAAGGAGAGAAGTGCCACATCAACCAGAAATATTCCACTTCATTCTCCCTGCTGCAGTTGGCCCCTTAAAGCTGGCAGGTTGAGAAATACCTTTTTATTAGTAAAATCTAAAGACCCAGATTAAAAATATTAATGTTCAGCAAATAAAAACCTCAAAGAAGAAAGGACCTTGTGATTTAATATGTCCAAGTTCAGAGTGATATTCTTTGTAGGTAAGATTAATGGATAAACAAAATCAAAGACAAGTTTCCTCAAAAATTATTTTGGGGCCGGGGATTTAGCTCAGTGGTGCTGTTGCCTGCCTCGCAAACACAAGGTCCTGAGTTCAATCCCCGGTTCCAAAAAAAAAAAATTATTTTGGGGATAAGGGTCCTATGAACAACAGTGATTCCCATTCCCACTTACGTATTAGAATCAATTGGGGCTTTTTGTGGTTCAGGTCCTAAACCAGAGATTATGATGTAATTCGAGTGGGCTAAAACCTGGGCATTAGCAGTTATTTTAAAAGTCTTCCAGGACTTAATTCTAATATTAACTAGAATGAACCACTGACATTTACAATATGATTCTACCTTATGTTATAGTATTTTATTTCCCCTTGGTGAGCAGCTGGTAACATTTATTAATTTTTGCACTTCTCTGAAAATTCTCAGTGTATTTACACTGAACTTGACTATAAAGTAAAGAATGTTGATTTGAAAATATACCTGTGAAGTTTGAAGGCATTGGCACAATATCGATGTGTTGTTTCTTTTTCCAAGTTGCTTGGTAAATTGACAATTGATAAGGCGCCAAAGGGGCATTTCTGTTATTCAAAGTAAAAAATCAATTTTGTATTAATTTGTTAAAATATATGTATATATGACTAAAATGAGTTAAAAATATTTTCATAATCCTCCACACAGGGAAGTTACACAAAGATGTGAAATATTGTTTCATTTGTTTCTTATTTAATTAAAAATAGTTTCTTGAAGGCCAAAATTGTACTGACTAATCTACTATGTTCCTTTGTGATTGATGTAATCTTTTTTTTTTTTTTTTCTTTTGTACCAGGGATCGAACTCGGGGCCTTGGGCTTGTGAGGCAGGTGCTGGAACCACTGAGCTAAATCTCCCCTGCCCTTGTTTCATGTAATCTTAAGACAGTTAATGTGTTTGTAATACTTTCCATATTTTGTCTGTAACAGATGAGTTCCCCTTACTTCCTTTAATTATTCCTATCCTTGCATACTTCCTTTTCTGCTTTAAAGTCCTTTAAGGTTGTGGATTGTATCTTGTTTGTTTTTTGTAGTACTGGTGATCAAACTCAGGACCTTGTGCTTGCAAGGGAGGCACAGTGTCACTGAGCTAAATCCTGGTCTGACTGTATCTTTTTTTGGGGAGTGGTTGGTATTTCCATCCCACCAACAGCTACCATAAAAGAATTAATGCCCTTCTGTTGTGACTTTTATCTATCCCGCATAAAAGATCCTTCAATTCTAAGAAAATTAATATTTAAAAATAGAGAACATTCATAGAAAAACTTAGAAATGATAGAGGCACATCCAAAAATGCTGCAAGGCTTCTCTTCTCAGTCTGAATAAAAGCCAAAATCCCTAGGGTATGCCAGATGTTGTCTTTAAAAATACTCAGAATTTTCAGATTTTATGTTTGGGTTATAAATCTGATCAAATAAATAAAATATTATCACCTACCTTAATACAAATACCACAACCAATACACAGAGTTTCAGAAATCCATGCTATTTTGCTCTGGGGTGTAACTTCTATACATAATTTTCCTGGTAAAGAAAGATACACTTGAGTCATTTTTTCTGATCTAGAATTTTCTGAACATTGTTATTTAGGGAATGCTGGTTCTAAATTTCCACACAGAAACATTAAAAAACAAAGGCCATACAAACAAATACATCTGAGATAAAAGTCCTATATCACTGCTTTGTGGGGGTAAATTTCTGAATTAAATTTCAGTTTATAAGAATATCAACACTCTTGTCAGGCAATAAGGAAATGACCCAAATATATTTTAACTTACTAATGGGGAAGAAAATATGCTAGTAAAAACATAGTAGATCTTGAAATACTTTCATTTTAAGTTGACTCTTGAATTTTAAAAAATAGAGCCGGGGATTTAGCTCCGTGGTTCTGCTGCCTGCCTTGCAAGTGCAAGGACCGGAGTTCGATCCCTGGTAGAAAAAAAAAAGAAAAAAAATATTTAAAAATATTTTTTGCTGGGATTAAATTTAGGGTTTGCCATGTGCCAACTGAATCTTTAATTTATAATGCAAAAAAAGTTAACTAGATCAGTAAAAGTAAAAAGGTACACAGTCATTTAACAGGTAAAATTAAACACGGTACAATAGTAGGGACATTAATGATAGAATTTCTGAAAAGCTTGGAAGAAAACAACAGAGGACATCTAAAATTTCTTTTAAGGTTCAGTTAAATCTATACTTCATTAGTAGAAGCCATCAATCATATAAGCCTTTAACGACTACCAACAATTTGTCAGCTATGAATTGTTAGGAATTTATTTCATCTTGAAAATATAGTAAAACCTCACGAATAAACATTTCTATTAAGTTCCATATTCTTGCTTTTCTTAATGAGCACTATCTGTATATTTACTAACTAGAATACACATATTTTTAAAATTTTTATTAGCATATATTTGCAGTATTGCACATATTTGCAGTACATAATATTTATATTCCATGTGTGGAGCTGGTACATGCATGTCTTAATTCCTTTTTCCATCTCCTCCCCTCGCTTCATCTCTTGATCCCCTTCATAGCTGAGAAAAAACTATCTTCCTACTTCCTACCATCTATTTTTTATTTTGCTCTTTATTTATAATCCATGTTTCTAAGAAAAACCATGGGTTATTTAAACTTGTGAGTCTGATTTATTTCCTTTAACCATGCAGTCTCAAGCTGTATTTTACTTGCCTACAAATGACTCAAATTTATCTTTTTATATGGCACAGTAACTCCACTGTGTATAAATACTATATTTTTTTTTAAAAAGATGAGAATATTGTTAAATATAAAATCTTTGGCAATTGGTCCCCAATGACTTAAAAGAACAGATTCTGCAGAACAGCAAGAATTGCAGTGATCTCTGGTTTGATTTCACATTTAGAGAACTTCTAATGTTCATACTCTACAATTTGTTCTTTTTTAAAAACAGGATCATTTAGTCACAAAGCAATAAAAGGAGTTAAGAGCAAGCTCTGAATTTCTCTTATAATTTAAAGAAACCAATGAGGATAATGAAAAACATGTTAAAGCACACATGAAAATATCAAACAAGTTTATTTTCTTTCAAAATTTATTGTTATTAAATAATCCACAGAATAACTCACCCATTCGAACCACAGGACAACTTTTTTTGCACTCCTGTCGACATTTCTTAGGTTTACATTTGTCATGGTTGACAATGGCAATTCTTGTCAATTTGTCTGCCATAACTGCAAAAAAAGTAAGAATATCCAGCTCTTCTATTAAAGAAAGTTCACAAAATTATAGCAAATTCAAAGTGATTAGTTAAGAGAAAAATTCATGAGCATATAGGAGACCACAAATAATACAATTATCTGGAAAACAATAGAGAATTAAATAAAATAGTACAAACAATAAAATAGTAAGGTTCTCAAAACAAAATTGTACACATATATTTTTAATCAGAAGATTTATATAAGAAAAAATGCCACTTACAATAGTAACAAGAAAACATCTGGGAATATACCTAATATATATGCATGGAAAAACTTTCAAAACCACTATATAACATAAAAGACCTAAGGAATACAATGAAATTCTATCTCAGCTTTTACAATAAAAAGTCAATACCAGAGATTTTAATCTTTCCTAAATTAATACAATTTTTCCAATCCTATGAGAAAAAAATAATAAACCAAACAAATCAAACTTACAAAAAAAGAATAGCCAGGAAAACTGATAAAGAGCAAGGATGGGGGGGATAGATTAATCTTATTAAAAAAAATTATATAAGACTTCAGTAATTAAGACTGACATCAATATGAATGTGGGCCATTAAGATAGAAAGACCTGACATAGTAACTAATATATATGATAGAGATGTTTGGTCTTCCCTATACTATTACACCATATCTTATCCAACTGACTATAATAGATATTGCTAATGAAAATGGCAAATAAAACCGGGTGTGGTGGTAAGTGCCTGTAATCCCAGCACACGGGAGGCTGAGGCAGGCCAGCTTGGGTTACATAGTGAGTTCAAGGCCAGCCTGAACTGCATAGTGAGACCTTATCTCCAAAAAAAAAGACAAATAATTATTAAGGCTGTGACCATCATACTGATCAAATAGTAAAAACTAAAAACTGCAATTTCCTGGGAACTTATGATATGGCCAGATAGACTTTATGCCAATAGCAATGAAATTGAAGCGAGATCAAGTAACTATTTAGGCTGTGCTATCTTCTCAAACTTTAAGAAGTGTTATGTATGACAGCTATATAGCATTATGGTCCAAATGAAGTTAAAAATCTTTTACAATATTAGGTTTAGAGGACAGTAAGGTCAAAATCCCAAGAAGTACCTTATACTCTATTCTAATATATAACAAAGGAACCTGAGACCAAAAGACTATCCATTTACAAAAATATTTTGTTGGATTTTTCTGTGATCCTCGACGCTGATGATTTTTGGGAAGACTGCTTCCCCTTGTAGACCTCTCAAGTCTTTTTCACAACCATCAATATGATTAGGCTTGGAGGAGGACAAGAGATCTTGCTCTTCAGTGCTGTCCTAGAGTATTCTCTCTCCTTCCTTCCTGAAGAACACTTTCTTTCATTCTTTGAAGATTTCAGTACTTGGCTAATTTTCATCTTTTTCTTTTTTACAACTCTTGACATAGTTCTTTGTTATTTCAATATGCTCACAGATGATCATTCTATTAACAGCTTGTCCACCTAGTTTCTTAAAACTTTTCTTCCAATAACTTATCTCCTACTTTATCACAGCCACTTCTTTGGTCAAACTCTAGACCTTCTATTACCAATAATTGCAATCCTTTCACAAACTCAATTTTGAATATCCTAGCTTCTGACTACTTCTTCTATCTTTTCAGCTCAGCCTCCTAGAACATAGGAATCCATGAACTCTCTTACCTTATTATTCTACATTCTGTCCCTTAGCCCTTGGTATTTTCATTTCCCTAGTTATACAGCTAAAATTCCACTTTTAATCATCTGTACCCTCAACTACAACCTTGATTAAATCAAATTTATTCACTTGCACAAGTGCAGATGAAAATGGATAGAAATAACCAGTATCCCATGTCAACTAGTATCTGCGGGGGAAGGCTTTCAAGACCCTCGTGACCCCTGTTGACACCAAATTCTGAGAACATTCAAGTACCTTATACAAGTGAGCACACTATTTGTATATAACCTATGTATACCCTTCTGTATATTTTAAGTCATATATAGATTGTGCACAATAATACAATATAAACAGTTTTTATACTGTATTGCAGGGATAATGACAAGAAAACAATCTGGATATGTTCTCAAAGATACAAATGTTTTCCAAATGTTTTCGATCAATAGTTGGTTGAATCTGCAAATGTGGAATCTGTGGATACAGAACCCTCAGATGTGGAGGGCCATATGTGTGTATTTCCCTAGCTAAGGCCATTTGTACACTACAATACAGTTCCTAAAAACGTTCCCAAAATTCTCTCTCGTCTTTTGCATCATCAATCATTCTACTGGTTCACTCCTACCAGCAGTCAAGCATTCTATATTATCTGACCCTATCATTTTCCAGTATTTTACCATTAAAGAACTGCCTACATTCAGCATCTTAATTTCACTCCACATATTCTTTCTGGCTACAAAACACTTCCTCTTGTAGGTCTAGTAGGCATCTCTCCAAATCAGCCCTTATACCTCACCAAAATCCTTTTCTTCAGCAGCCTTCCATGCTGTTAAATGGCAAGCCAGCCTCCACTTACTCAGGCTAAAATTATTGAAGTCATCTCCCCCTCCCCACCAACAGTAAATCCTACTGAATTTACCTTCAAAGTACCCTCAGAATCTGACCATTTCTCATGACTCTGGTATGAGCGACGTACACTATCTCTTAGCTGCATTGCTCTAATAGCTTTCTGGCAGATTTCTTTTTACCCTTATCTCCTCTACTCCAACCTTCAACAGAACTCTTAGTAACTAGAGTATGTCATCCTTTTAGAGAGTATGTCAAATCCTATCGTTCTACTTAAAAAGGTTATAATGGCTTCCCTTCTCAGCCTGAGTAAAAGCCAAAGTCCTTAAAGTTATCAACTAGGTACTGCTCAGCCTCTGTTAACTTTCTGATCTGGTCTCCAACTATTCTAGCTCTTATTCTATTGGCTACAGCCAGACTGGCTCCCTACTGTCCCTAGCATATACCAGATATGTTCTTACTCCAGGATCTTGGCAGTTTTTTTCCTATTGCCTATAACATTCTTCCCCCTAGAGAATAACATAGGTTAGTCCTTCAAGGCTTTACTGTGTCTTAGGGAGTCTTCTCTAGTTATTCTATCAAAAAATACACCCAACTGCCTTTTTATTCTTCTTTCTTGCTTTATTTTTCTCCTTACCTCTATGATATGACATACTATGTATTTCACATATATATGCAATATATACACACAAATTTATCGTACATATCTATATATGTGTTCTCTCTATATACGTTTTTTCCCTCCTCCAAATAGAATGTACTTCATCATCACAAGGAAAGAAGATTTCGAATTTTGTCCATTTCAGTGGCTACACCAGTGCCTAGCATATAATAGGAGCAAAAACATTTGTTAAATGAATAAGAAAATGAATTTAAATACTATATAATTTTCTTCCAGGTTATAACAACTTCCAAAGTTTTGCATGTTACCAATATTTTATGGTGACATAAAAACCAGTATTTTAGTTTTCCACTAAACTATATACGGGAATGAAAAAATCACCTGGAGGAAATTATAGTTTTATAATAAACAGAACTATGTTAACACATGGGTTCACTTTACTTTTTTTTTTAAAAAAAATTTATTATTATTATTATTTTTTTTCGCTTTACTTTTTAAAATACTGGTCCAGGTCTTGTAAGGAAGGCCGGGACTAAATTTCTTGTCTTAGAAGAAGAAATTAATTGGCTTGAATTACTACAAAAAAGGTATCATCCTAAACAATGACAACTTCCTAACAACTAATAAAACTGGACACTATGCATTCTAATTTAAATGCTGAATGCCTTTCTATAAATTACCTTGTGGTGAATTTTAGCAGGGAATGCATCTTTTATAATGAAAAATAAAGCTTCCATAAATTTACTAAAACATTTCATTTAAAACATTTCACTTTTCAAACTATTCTAAAAATAAAGAGATTTATAAAAAGATGTTCATGGAGGAATAAAAACATACCAAAGGTGGCTAAAAAGACATAAAAAAGGTGGGATTTCAAAAACAGTGAAAAATTACAATGCATTTAAGAAAAATGAATATAGATTCTTTGTACAACTATTAATCATGCAAACATTATTAGTTCAATTTCTACATTATTTTCAAGGATTAGGAAAAAAGAGTTCTTTTCTACCAGGAAATCTTTAGAAGAGTGAAGCCCAGTGGGAAGATTACATGAACACATTCCTAGGAATAAAAAGGGATTTTTAAGATATTTTAGATCTGAGGATAAGCTGTACAAAATGTGCCTCACTGTCATCTCTCAGCTGAGAGAAAAAAGAAAGTGAGGCATAAACACAGAAAGCATTTACAGTTTAACATCAGAATCATCACAATGTTGAATAAAAGCATTTAGAGACTGCTGTTACCTAATAATGCTTGATATCACAAGAAGTATTCTAACCTATGCTTACTGCTGATTATGAGTCTTATAAAGCACAGTAAGTTGGGAAAGGTGCACAGCTTTGATTGCAATGGGTTCCCTCCCTCTGGCAACTGTTAAATGCTCTTCTTAAAAAAAAAAATTAAATAAAGTTTTAAGTTAAAAATAAAATCCAAAACACTTAATTGACTTAAATACAGATAAGAGCCTTACAATGAAAACATTGTCGCCAAGTGCCTGGTATAGAATGAATCTTAGCATACAGGACTAATGACTGCAACATAGATGCCACAATCATAACTGCCTGGTTAGCGGTAGAAATGAAGGTAAAAATAAAACAAAGTTGTTTTGACAGTTACTCCTTAGTCATTGATTTTACTGTCAAAAAAAGTAAATTACTGGGCCGGGGATTTAGCTCAGTGGTTCCGTCGCTTGCCTTGCAAGCGCAAGGACCCGAGTTCGATCCCTGGTACCAAAAAAAAAAAAAAGTAAATTACTTTTGTAGTGCATGGGATGTGGGGATTCGGCTTTTCCCATCATTCACTCACAACAAATACTATGTACCTAGACTGTACAAAGCTCTGAATTTAAATCCAAAGATATTTTGAATAAAGCCACTAACCTTGATCTCATGAAGTTTAAGATAGTATAAAGGGAAAAATGATTAAGTCACCAAGGGAAAATGTGCAGAGTGCCATTAAAGTGACCTCCAAAATAAGGTTTAAGAATTAAACCGGGAAGCTACTTGGGATAACTTCAATCACAGCCAAGTACATGTTGCTCTATGAGAAACTCAGAGCGACGTTTGCCCATCATTTCTATAAATCCTGGGAGTGGACCAGGAGGATTCGACTTCATGGCGGCAAGATGCCATGACTCATTCCACCATCACCAAAGAAGAAAAGCCACAACTTCCCACGATCAAATACACATATGCGTATTCCATTTTTCTGGAAGAGGAACCCAGGAGTCTGGAGGATGCTCTAAGTTCTGAAAGTGCTTTCCTCTCCAGTGGATTAGCTCCAGGGTGGCAGCAGGGGAGAGAAGTACAGGGGTACACATTCGTTCTCGGAGGCGATGACACCTAGGAGCATTCTCGAAGCGCAGGCTGGGGATAGACAGCAGCAGCGAGCGCCTGGGACTGGGAAAGGAAGCGCGAGAAGCCAGCGAGTTCTGGGCGCCGCCCGCGCTCTGGCGGTTCCAGCTGTCCCGCCGGCGCCGGCTGCCACGCGCCGCTGCAGTCTGCCACCGCCACCCAAGGCCTAACCACAGGCTCTTGGAGAACATCACTGCAGTCTTCCCAAAGTGGCAGGCAGCGACTAAAGGCCAAACCCCTCTCACCTATTCACGTACCTGGAGAAAACTATCCCCTTGCGTTGGGGAGCACAGAGCCCACAAGAAATCTTGCCTTCAAGTCTTGAACACACAGCGTGTTACTACGGCCACCGGCCAAAATGGCGGTGCGCAGCCGCCGCCTCGCGCAAGCCATAGAACGTAGAGCGCGTGCGCGATAGCGCGCGAGGCGGAGCCCTAAAAGTAGAGGCAGCATGTGACGTCATTGTGTTGCGACCCTCAATTACGTCATGGGGAAGCCGGGCGTTTCTAGGAAGATGAGTGGGAGTGGCGCGGATCTGCAGAAGCTCCTGAGAGCCTGAGTCGGGGTAAGCAAGACTGGAAGCTGTAAGTACGATTTGCCTCAGTGTAGAGAGGCCCCATCGTAAGTAGATGCTTTCTCCCCAGTTTCAGTCTCTCTACACTCGCGGTCGCCTCAAGGCTGGTGGGCCACGTGTGGAGCCTGAGTTATTCTAGTACACCCGTGGTGTCAAGCTGGACCAACAGAGCATATCCTGACTGTGCTCGCGGTGGCGCTTTGTCTTCGGCCTCAGCTCTCTGTATTGTGTGGTCAGTTTTTCGAGGCCAGGAATCCAGTCTTCTCTGAGCTGCCTGTTTTGTCCACTTGGTGGCGGGTAGTCCCAAGTCCGACAGTTGAATTCTGCTCCAATATAGAGATGGTTTGTTTGTTAGTTTGTTTTTTGGTATCGGGGATCGAACTCGGGTCCTTGCGCTTGCGAGGCAGGCGGCGGAAACGCTGAGCTAAATCCCTGGCCCGAGATGGTTTATTTTATTTTATTTTATTTTTAGATATTAGGCCGTTTGGCTTGTAATGATGGCTACAGGCTTCGTTTATGATTGGACCTGTTTATCCATTTATTCATTCAATAAATTACTTATTCAGCATTAAAGTCACGGGCCTATCCGAAGTTTACAGTACATTGTCTGCTTTTACTTAATGAGAAGTGTTTGCGTGGCAGCGTGGAAGCAATTTAGGATCTAATGGAAAGTATCAAGGAGATGGTATGTAGAACTTTTGGAATTGTTTTGCATTTGTGATAATGTTCTGTAAAAGTAACTGCTTCACCAAAGCAGACTGACCTACCCTTCATTGTCCAACAAGTATTTTTTCACATTTGCATAGATTTAGTAAGATTAACCAAAGTTAGGAAACATGCCACAGATGACCGATCCATTTTGCTATTAATTTCTTTTACCTTTTACAGAAAAATACTCAGATCTCAGCATAATGTACATATTCTTTCTTTCTATGTAGAATATTTTCAAAATGACCACACCAAACAAGACACCTCCTGGTGCTGATCCTAAGCAGTTGGAAAGAACTGGAACAGTAAGGGAAATTGGGTCACAAGCTGTTTGGTCACTCTCATCTTGCAAACCAGGTAAAGCAAAACAAAGCCAAAAAACTGTTGATAATAGTTACTCACAGTATCCTTATACACTGGGCTAACTTTAATATTCTTGTCGTGTAGATGCTTCATTTTAATTCTGATGATCTGGATTTTCATTCATTATATATCTCTTAATTGCTGTATTTAAATCTAGTTAAATTTAACTTCATCTCATAAGGTCTGCTCTTTATCCCCCCATATCTCTGTCATAATTCAGTTGTTATTTAATAAGGATTTTTTTTTTTTGATGGCTATTTCCCTAAATAGGATAAGGGAGTGGTACATTTTTTGAGTGACTGTACAGTGGTACCTCGGTTCACAAACTTAATTCCTTCCATGATTCTGGTTGCAAACCAAATTAGACAAGAACCAAATCAAATTTCCCCATAAGATCAACATTGACCCTAACCATTGAATTTGATTCAGTTCTTGTCCAATTTGGTTTGTGACCAGAATCATGGAAAGAATAAAGTTTGTGAGCCAAGGTATCACAAATCCCCAAAGAATTTTTTTTAAAACATTTGACTATTATTTCATTATCCTCTTGTTCCATACTGAGGGTAGGAAAGGGCCATACCTCTTTCTTTTTTTTTCTAAGTAACTTGTTTTTTCTGGGCGCATCTAAGATTTTTCTCTTTATCCTTGGAGTTCAAGTTTCCTGGTAGCATGTACCAGAGAAAGATATGTTTATCTTTTCTGATCTACCTAACCTATAATTCAATCAGTTATTTTCAGCCTGTAGACTCAAATTCAGCTGAATCTCTTTAGCTTGAGGAACTTAAATTACATATTAGTTTCATAGTCATCTTTCTCAGAAACTTCTCTATTAGTTATACATTAAGATTTCAGTAACCATCTCATCATCCAAACCTCTTTCCCTTCAAGATTCCCTTCTTTTTATGAGTATTTATTGAGGTATAATTTACGTAGAATAAAACTCATCCTTTTTAGGTGTACATTTCTATGAATTTTAGTAAAAAAAAACCCAACCATATAAATATCATTACAATCAAATATAGAACTTTTCCATCTTGCCCAAAAGTTTCTGCCCCATTCTGAGCCCCTAATAACTTCTGATCTGTTTTGAGTCCATTTGGTTTTGTCTTTTGCAGCATGTCATTATAAATATAATTATACAGACTTGTCCAACTTCTTTCACTTAGAGTAACTTCATTTGTGAGTTTTACTCTTGCATGTATCAGTAGTGTGTTCCTTTTTCATTACTGCTTATTGTTGTACTGCATGAATGTGACCACAGTTTACCTGTTAATCAGTTAATGAACACTTAGGTTTGCAGTAGCCAGCTTCCAAAATGCTCACTAGTGATGCCTTCCAATATTCATACCCTTTTATAGATCTCTCCCACATTGTAACTACAGAGTATGGCAAAAGTAACAGTATGCAATTTCTGAGACTAGGTCTTAAAAGACATTATAGCTCTGCTTCCTCTTCATTGGGTCACTCGGGTTAATCAACTGCCATTTTTTGAGGAAACAAGTAGTCCAATGGAAAGGTTTGATGAGGACCATGGTCTCCTATCAATAACCAATGAGGAGCTAAGTCCTCTTTTTTTTTTTTTTAAATTAAATTTATTGGTACATTTAGGTATACAATATGATGACATTCATCATTGGAAATTTGCACCTTTACATAATCTCTTGTAGTTCTTATTTTTTCCCCATTCCCCTGTCCTCCCTTCAACCCCTCCATCCCTCCCTATTTACAAAGACTTTGTTTCCATTTTTCATTTTCTCTTATTAATTCCATTCCCTTCTTTCCTTTCCCCTGCCCCTCCCACTTCCCCTTTGCATCTTTTCTTCCTATTTCACATTATCTATTATACCTTTTAGTCTGTATTTACACTTTCAGTTTCTCACACTAGAGAAACTATCTGGTATTTACACGTGTGATCCTATTTATTTCACTTACGAGTATTGCCTCAGTGTGCATCCATTTAGCTATAAAACTCATTTCTCATTTTTTATGGCTGAGTAGTACTCCATTTTATTAAAAACACCACATTTTCTTTATCCAGTCTCCAGTTGATAGCCAGTTGAGCTGCTTCCAGGTTTTAGCTATTACAAATTTTACTGCTATGAACATGGGTGCACATATATCACTGTGGTATGATTCTTTTAATTCTTTGGGGAAGATACCCAGCAGTGGAATAGCTGGGTCAAATGGGACTTCCAGTCCTAGTTCTTTGAGGTATCTCCATACTGATTTCACAGTGGTTGCAGTCTACACTCCCACCAGCAGTGGAGCAGGGTTCCTCTTTCCCCACAGCCCTGCCAGCATTTGTTATTAGTTGATTTCATGATAGCAGGCATTCTTTCTGCTGTGAGGTGGAATCTCAGTGTTGTTTTCATTTGCACCTCTCGAATGATCAGTGATGTTGAACATTTTTTCATATGTTTATTTGCTATTTCTACTTCTTTGAGAAATGTCTGTTCATTTCAGATGTCCATTTTTGTATTGGATCTTTAAATTTGGGAGGTCTGATTTTTTAAAGTTCTTTATAGATTCTAGATAGTAGACTTTGTCTGAGGAACAGCTGGTGAAAATTTTTTGTCTCTTCACACTGTTGGTGGTTCCTCTTGCTATGCAGAAGCTTTTTAGTAAGAAGAGATCCCACTTGTTGATTGTTTGTGCTAGTTCACGGGCAACTGAGGTTTTGTTCATAAAATCTTTTCCTATACCAATGACTTCAAGAGTTCTACCTAACCTTTATTCCAGCCAGTTCACCGTTTCTGTTTTAGTATTTATATCTTTGATCCATTTTGATTTTAGTTTAGTGCATGGTCAGAGATACAGGTCTAGCTTTAATCTTTGGCAAATTGAAACCCAGTTTTTCCAGCACCATTTAATAAAGAGGCTGTCTTTCCTCCAGTGAGGGTGTTTGGCTCATTTGTTGAAGATGAGGTGGCTGAGTGTGTCTGGAGTTGTTTCTGCATCATCTGATCTGTTCCACTGGGCCTCAGGTCTGTTTCTTTGCCAGTACCATGCTGTTTTGATCACAGTAGCTTTGCAGTATAGTTTCAAGTTGGGGGTTGTGATACCCCCAGCCTTGTTTCTGTTGCCTAGAATTGCTTTTGCTATTCTAGGTCTCTTCTTCTTCCAAATGAATTTTTGGATTGTTTTCTCCAGGTCTATGAAGTATGCTGCTGGAATTTCAATTGGAATTGCATTAAATCTATATAGCAGTTTTGGAAGTATGGCCATTTTCACTGTGTTGATTCTTCCTACCCAGGAGCAGGGGATGTCTGTCCATTTTCTGATATCATCTTCAATCTCTCTTTTTCAGAGTGCTGTAGTTTTCAGAGTAGAGGTCTGTGATTTCTTTCATTAGGTTGATTCCTAGGTATTTCAGTTTTTGGATGCTATTGTGAAAGGAATTGTTTGCCCTATTTCTCTCTTAGTGAGTCTGTTGTTTGTGTAGAGGAAAGCTATTGATTTTTGTGTGTTGACCTTGTATCCAGCTACTTGACTGAATTTGGTTATTAAGTCTAGAAGACTTTTGGTGGAGTTCTTGGGGTCTTCTATATAGAGTATCATGTCATCTGCAAATAATGACAGTTTGACTTCTTGATTTCCTATCTTTATTCCTTTTATTTCTTTCTCTTGTCCAATCGCTGTGGCTAATGTTTCCAAGACTATATTGAACAGGAGTGGTGATAGTGGATATCCTTGTCTTGTTCCTGATTTTAGTGTGAAGGATTTCAGTTTTTGACCATTTAGTATGATATTGGCTGTTGGTTTTTCATAGATGGCTTTTATCAGATTGAGGTAGAGACTGTCCCAATTTTTTGTAGGGTTTTTATCATAAATGCATGTTGGATTATGTCAAATGCCTTTTCTACATCTATTGAGATGATCCTATGGTTTTTGTCCTTGGCTCTATTGATATAGTGTATTACATTCATTGATTTGCATATGTTGAACCATCCCTGCATCCCTGGGATGAATCCCACTTGGTCAGAGTGTATGATCTTCTTGGTGATCTTCTGCATTCTATTTGCCAGTACGTTATTAAGGATTTTTGCATCTATGTTCATTAGTGAGATTGGCCTATAGTTCTCTTTTTCAGTTGGGTCTTTCTCTGCTTTGGGGATCAAGGTGATGCTTGCTTTCAGGAATTAATTTGGGAGTATTGCTTCCCTTTCCATTTCATTGAAGAGTTTAAACAGTAGTGTCAGTAGTTCCTCTCTAAATGTCTTGTAGAATTCAGCAGTGAAGCCATCAGGACTTGGGCTTTTCTTACTTGGAAAGTTTTTAGTTGTGTTTTCAATTTCATTGATTGACATTGGGTTGTTTAAAATTTTTAGGTCTTCTTCGTTCAACTTTGGTAATTCATACATATCTAGGAATCTGTCCATTTCTTCTGTGTTTTCCATCTTATTGGCATATAGGTTCTGGAAGTAGGTATTGATGATCCTCTGGATTTCTGCCAGGTCTGTTGTAATTTCATTCTTTTAATTCCTAATTGCGTGGAAGTGGGCCTTTTTTTTTCCTTTTCCTGATAAGGTTGGCTAAGGGTTTGTCAATTTTGTTCATTCTTTTGAAGAACCATCTCTTGGCTTCATTGATTTTTTTGTATTATTCTCTTAGTCTGCATTGCTTTGATTTCTGCCCTGATCTTTATAATTTCTTTCCTTGTATGAGCTTTGGGTTTGTCCTGCTCTTCTTTTTCTAGAAGTTTTAGGTTCAGCATCAGGTTGTTTAATTGGGCTCGCTCTGTTTTCCTAATATGAGTATTCACTGCTATAAATTTCCCTCCTAAGACTGCTTTCATAATGTCTCATAGATTCTGATAGTTTGTATTGTCATTGTCATTTAATTGAAGGAACTGTCTGATTTCTTCTTTAATTTCCTCTGTGCCCCATTGGTTATTCAGAAGTGTGTTGTTCAGTTTCCACGTGTTTATGAAATTTTTTGAGTTTCTTTTGCTATGGATCTCCAATTTCATCGCAGTATGATCTGATAATATACAGGGGATAACTTCACTTCCTTTGCACTTACTTAAACATGTTTTATGAGTGAGTATGTGGTCTCTTTTGGAGAATGACCCATGTACAGCTGAAAAGAATGTGTATTCTGATTTTGTGGGGTGGAACACTCTGTAAATATCTGTTAAGTTCATTTGTTCAAGTATTTGAGTTCTACTATTTTGTTGCTTATTTTTTGTCTGGTTGATCTATTTGTGACAGTGGGGTATTGAGGTCCCCCACTACTATTGTATTAGTGTTTATTTGATTTTTCAAGTCCTTTAGTATTTGTTTTATATAGTTGGGCACACTAGTGTTTGGTGCATATATATTAATGATTGTCATCTCTTCCTCTTGGTTTGTTCCCTTTACAAGGATATAGTGTCCTTCTTTGTCTCTCTTAATCAGTGTTGGTTTCAGATCCACTTGATCTTCAAAGAGGATAGCTACTCCTGCTTTTTTTTGGGCTCCTGTCACATGGAGTATTGTTTTCTACCCTTTAACTTTCAGTCTATGAGTTTCATTTTGAATTAAGTATGTTTCTTTTATGCAGCACATTGTTGGATCTTGCTTCTTGACCCATTCTGCCAGTCTATTTCTTTTGATTGGTGAATTGAGACCATTAACATTGATGCTTATAACTGATATATACTGACCTATCGTTGTCATGATGTTTTCTTTTTGTTGGATTCTCCCCCTTTGCGTTTAATTTCTTGTCATGTCGATGGATTCATTCTGCTGGGCATCCTGGAGTTGTGATCCTTGTTGCCTTTTCCTAGGATATTGTGTAAAATTCTTTGGAGTGCTGGTTTGGTATTCATGAAGTTCCTGAGGTGCTCTTTGTCATGAAAGTATCTTATTTCTCCATCAATTTTGAAAGATAGTTTTGCAGGGTACATCAGTCTGGGTTGAAGGCTGTTTTCCTTTTGGGCTGGGAATACATCATTCCAACCTCTTCTTGCCTTGAGGGTTTGCGTTGAGAAGTTTGCTGTGATTCTGATGGGCTTTCCTTTGTATGTGATTTGTTTCTCTTCTCTAACTGCTTGTAGAATTTTGTTATTTTGTTGAGTTTCTGGAATCTTAACAATTATACACTTATGTGTAGATCCTTTTTTTGATTGAGGCTAGTTGGAGTCCTATATGCCTCCCTTATCTGTATGTCAAGTTCTTTTCTCCTATTTGGGAAGTTTTCTGCCATCACTTCTTTTTTTTGTTGTTCTTATAAACATTTATTTTTCCTCCAAATTTATTGTGCTTTTCTGTAATGATGTGAAAAGTCTTCATTTCCCTTTTCCCAAGTGTTGAAGTTCAAAAAGTCAGGTCTTAACCATAGAGTAATTTTCATCTCTTCAATATCTTGTATGTTGATTTAGTTTCATGTGTATTTATATTAGTTTTCCTCAGAGATTTATACATCAATATATATATTCCTACACAGATATATACAAGCTTTTTATCCTCATCTTACCACTTGAGAATACAACTTTAAATATGTTTTACACAGCTGTTCCTTGGTCAAGGTCATTTGCACAGCAAGTCAGTTTCTGAAGAAATCTCATTCTGCAGGTGAAGGATCCATTGAGGGATTCTCATTAGTGTCTTCCATGTATTCTGATCCACTGGACCTGGAAATGGGAAAGCTTTGATGTCACCACCAGCCCCAAGGATCACAGAAATCTTCACCAGTTGCCTTCCCATTTTTCTTTTTAAAGAGCTTGTGGAAGGAGCTGCGAAAGCCCCCTTTCTGGTTTTGCCTGGGATTTTGATTGCTGAAAGATGTTTGTTCACTTTCTCTTTCTTCCTTTGGACAGAACCAGGTGGTGTCTTCTAAATATGTTTCTTCCAAATAGGTCTGCTTTTCGCTTTGGGACCTCAGTTGGGGGAAGAAGGTCCATGGAGCGCCGCCAGCGGAGAGGGTGGCGGTGGCCGGGCCGTCTGCCATCATTTCTGTGAACAGTTTTTTTATGTCATCTGCACTCTCTCCTCTTTGTTCATTGACTCCAGTCAGTCTTATGTTATTCTTCTTTGCATGGTCTAGCAGCTGCTGGATTGATTTCTCGTGTTCCCTTACAATTTTAAAGCAATTTTTCTTTTTCTGGTCACTAATTGCAATCTTTTCTTCTGTATCTGAAATTCTATCCTCACATTGGTTCATTCTGCTGCGTAGACTTTCAATGGAGTTTTTAATC
The DNA here is from genome assembly GCF_053883595.1 of Heterocephalus glaber. Taxonomy (NCBI): domain Eukaryota; kingdom Metazoa; phylum Chordata; class Mammalia; order Rodentia; family Bathyergidae; genus Heterocephalus; species Heterocephalus glaber. The sequence continues at coordinate 3,976,892 of NW_028258365.1, read as the reverse complement.
TCCTGGAAATCTGTTTACATCTGTTTTATGGATTCCATTTGTTTACTGTGTTGGAATTCCGTCATGTTCCTCAGCTCCTCTATTTTTTTATCTGTGTCCTCTAGATTTATTAATCATGCCTTGCACTATGGGAACAATCTCTGCTGATATGTGAGAAGTTATTTCTTCTTTTTTATTTAAAATAACTTTATTGTCAAACACACATACAAAAATTAAAACCATTCAAAGAAGAACAGTGCAAGGAAATAAAACTACAATAATATTCAAATACAGTAGAACTCAACAAAAACAAAAATGAAAAGCTCTTAAACATTTTTCCATATAGCTTAAAAAAACATTTCAAGCACCAAAAAGACACCAGAGGATGTGATTTGTTTCAGAAAGATCCCCCAAACCAACATTGAACAAACAGTGGTCTGGAAAAAAAATTCCAGTTAGCTAGCAGACTCCACATAAGCCAAACTTCTCCCTAATTAAATTTCTATACAGTCATATGACATGCGATGGAAACACAATTGGAGAAATATGTTATTGGGCCATTTCATCCATGCGTATCCTTAATTACAGTTTCAGTTTCTCACACTAGAGAAACTATTTGGTATTTACACATGTGTGTCCTGTTTATTTAACTTAAGAGGATGGCCTCAATATGCATCCATTTAGCTATAAATGTCTCTAGTTTCTGGTTCTTTTTTTTCTTTTTTTTTTTTCCTGCCGGGGATCAAACCTCGGGTCCTTGTGCTTGCGCAATAGGCGGCAAAACCACTGAGCTAAATCCCCAGCCCTCTACTTTCTGGTTCTTTATGGCTGAGTAGTACTCCATTTTATAAAAAAAACCACATCTTCTTTATCCAGTCTCCAGTTGATGGGCACTTGGGTTGTTTCCAAGCTTTAGCTGTTACAAACTGTGCTGCTATAAAAATGGGTGCACATGTATCACTGTGGTATAATTCTTTTAATTCTTTGGGGAAGATACCCGGCAGGGGAATAGCTGGGTCAAATGGGACCTCTAGTCGTAGTTCTTTGAGGAATCTCCATACTGATTTCCACAGTGGTTGCACCAGTCTGTACTCCCACCAACAATGGAGAAGCGCTCCTTTCTCCCCACACCCCCGCCAAATTTGTTATTGGTTGATTTCTTGATAGCAGCCATTCTTTCTGGGGTGAGGTGGAATCTCAATGTTGTTTTCATCTGCATCTCAAATAACCAGTGATGTTGAACATTTTTTCATGCGTTTATTTGCTGCTTTTACTTCTTTGTTTGAGAAATGTCTGTTCAATTCAGATGCCCATTTTTGAATTGGGTCTTTGAATTTGGAGTGTCTGGTTTTTTTCAGTTCTTTATATATTCTAGATAGTACTCCTTTGTCTAAGGTACAGTTGCTGAAAATTTTTTCCCACATTGTAGGTTGTCTATTAGCTCTGTTGGTGGTTTCTCTTGCAGTGCAGAAGCTTTTTAATAAGATGAGATCCCAGTTGTTGACTCTTTGTGCAAGTTCCCATGCCACTGAGGTTTTGTTCTTAAAGTCTTTTCCTATACCAGTGTCTTCATGAGTTCTACCTAACTTATCTTCCAGCAAATTTAGTGTTTTTGTCTTGATATTTAAATCTTTAATCCATTTTGATTTTATGTGTGGTGATAGGTATGGGTCTAGTTTTAATCTTTGGCGGGTTGAAATCTAGTTTTTCCAACACCATTTATTAAATAGGCTATCTTTCCTCCAATGAGGATGGTTGGCTCCTTTGTCAAAGATGAGGTAGCTGAGCATATCTGTAGTTGTTCTTGCATCTTCTAATCTATTCCACTGATCCTTGGGTCTGTTTCTTTGCCAGTACCATGCTGTTTTTATCACAGTAGCTTTTAGTATAGTTTTAAGTTGGAGATTGTAATACCCCTAGCCATATCTCTGTTGCCTAAAATTTCTTTTGCTATTCTATATGTCTTCTAGTTCCAAATGAACTTTTGGATTGTTTTCTCTAGTTCTGTGAAATATATTGTTGGAATTTCAATCGGCATTGCATTAAACGTATATAATAGTTTTGGAAGTGTGGCTATTTTCACTATATTGATTCTTCCTATCCAGGAACAAGGGATGTCTTTCCATGTTATTATATCCTGCTCAATCTCATTTTTTAGAGTGCTATAGTTTTCAGTGCAGAGGTCTTTTGCTTCCTTTGTTAGATTGACTCCTAGATATTTCAGTTTTTTGGATGCTGTTGTAAAAGGAATCGTTTCCTAATTTCTCTCTCAGTGAGTCTATTATTTGTATATAAAAAGGATATTGTTTTTTGAGTGCTGACCCTGTATCCAGCTGCTCTACTGAATCTGTCAGTTAGGTCTAGAAGTCTTTTGGCAGAGTATTTTGGGTCTTCTATGTAAAGTATCATATCATCAACAAATAATGACAGTTTAACTTCTTCCTTTCCCATTTTTATTCTTTTTATTTCTTTCTCTTTTCTCATTGCTGTGGCTAATGTTTCAAGAACAATATGAAACAGGAGTGATGATAGTGGGCCTCCTTGTCTTGTTCCTGATTTTAGTGTGAAAGTTTTCAGTTTTTGACCATTTAGGATGATGTTGGCTGTTTGTTTTTCATAGATAGCCTTAATCAGGTTAAGATAAAGACCTTCTATTCCAATTTTCTGAAGGGTTTTTATCATGAATGGGTGCTGGATTTTGTCGAATGCTTTTTCTGCATCTATTGAGATGATCATATGGTTTTTGTCCTTGACTCTGTTAATATGGTGTATTACATTTATTGATTTACTAATGTTGAACCATCCTTGCTTCCCTGGGATAAATCTAACTTGCTCAGGGTGTATGATCTTCTTGATGACCCTCTGTATTCTGTTAGCCAGTATCTTGTTGAGGATTTTTGCATCTATGTTCATTAGGTAGATTGGCCTGTAGTTCTCTTTTTGGGCAGTGTCTTTCCCTGGTTTTGGAATCAAAGTAATACTTGCTTCCAGGAATGAATTTGGAAGCTTTGCTTCCCTTTCAATTTCCTTGATGCATTTAAACAGTAATGGCAATAGTTCTTTAAATGTCTTGTAGAATTCAGCAGTGAAGCCATCAGGACCTGGGCTTTTCTCCTTCCCTCTTTCCCTTTCATCCATCCATCCATCCATCCATCTATCCATCTTTCCTCCCTGATTGAACATGGGGCCTTCCCAGTGAGCTACATCCTCAGTACTTTTGTGTTTTTAATTTTGAGACAGGGTCTCAATAAGTTGCCCACGCTGGGCTCAAACTTGCAGTCCTCCTGTCTCAGCCTCCCAGAGGACTCGGTTTACAAATGTGCACCATGCCTAATGTTTTTTTTTTCATTCTAACATTTCAAGTATTTCACTCTTTTACTGCTTTCTGAAGAGAAGTCTGATGTAATTCTTATCCTTGTTTTTGTATGTAAGGAGGTTTTTTTTGTAAAATTTTCTCTCTTTTTTTGATATATGGTCTTGCTACATAGTTAAGTTCAGGCTGACCTTGAACTTACTATGTAGCTCAGCCTGGGCTCAAACTCGTGATGATCCTCCTGCCTCAGCCTCCCAAGTGCTGGGATTACAGGCTTGCGCCACCACGTCTGGCTTCTCTTTGTTTTGATTTTTGATAGTTTAATATGATAGAGCTAAGTGTAGATATTTTGGTATTTGTCATGTTGATGTGCTCTGAGCTTCTTAGATCTATGGTTTAGTGTCTTGTCATTAATTTTAGAAAATTTCAAGCCATTCTTCAAATGTTTTTAGTTCCTTTCTTTCATTCTTTTCATATATGCAGTCTTTTCATATATGTATGTATGTATCTATTTATTTGTTTTGTGGTACTGAGGATTAAATCTAGGGCCTTTGCACCAAGATACATCTCTACACCTTTTTTATTTTTATTTTGAGACAGAGTCTCATGAAGTTTCTAAGTTGCCCAGGCTGGGCCGACTTGAGATACTCCTGTGTCAGCCTCCAGAGTGCCCTTTCCTTCTGATATTTAATTACTCGTTCTTGACATTTTTTATAATTCCTGTACCTGAGGTGTTAGAGACTAAAATTTCTCCAATGTGTTTGTTCTTGTTTCCTCTTTTGTCTTTGGGTTTTCCTAGAATTGTCTTCTTAAATGGAATCTGATCTATAGTTCTTTCATTTTTAATCTCCTGATACTGTTTAGGAGCCTGTTGATGTGTAGTAATTTGATGGGGGAGCAGAAGTGCACTATGAGTATACACTTAGGCTCAGATTTTTGGGGGGCCCACGCTGACCTTCAGAAGTGTTTGTCAACTTTTCTCCCCATTAGGTGAGACAAGGAGGCTAGAGGAAGGTAGAGTTGAATATTTCTCTTTAGTTAGGTTCTGCTAAAATAGTTTTCCTTGAAGCCTGGGTTTTAACAGCAGAATGCTCTGGGTGTATTTTTACATTATTACTTTCCTAATTTTTTTGCAGAAAATGTGGGGGCTTTTCTTTGAATCTTTATCCAGAAATTTGGTAGAATTTCTTTTTTTTATTATGCATTTTTTTACTAGTGTATGTTTGCAGTACATCCTGATTACATTTATTGTGGGGAATTTGTACATGTACATAATGTATCTTAATTCATTTCTGTTCCGTTCCCCTCCTAATCCCCTCTGCTCCCTCAAACTCTTGATCCCCTTTTCATTTGAAAAAGCTCTATTTCCATTTTTTTCTCTGATTCTTTTTTTAAATACTTTTTCCCTTTTTTCCCTCCCCCCCATATCTCTTCCCCTTCCCATTTGAAAAAACTCTCCCTGCTTCCTATTATCTGTCCTTTCTTTTGCTCTTTTTTTGCAGAACCAGGGATTGGATTTAGGACCTTGCACTTGCCAGGTAGGCATGGCGTCACTGAGCTACATCCTGGCCCTCTTTCATTCTTTATTTGTATCATGAGCTTCCATATTACTTATGTTCCATATTGAAATATATTCCATGTAATTGGAACATGTTCCATATAATAAACTTGTGTGTCTGATTTTTTCACTTGACATTATAGTCTTGAGGTGCATCCATTTATCTACAGATGATTTAAGTTTATGCTTCTTTACGGCAGAGGAGTACTATTGTATATTATAAATACTACATTTTCTTTGTCCATTAATCTGTTGATGGACCTATAAGCTGCTTCCAAGATTTAAGTATTACAAATTGTGCTGCTATAAACATGGGTATACATGTATCACTATAATATGATGACTTTTAAATTACTGCTTCTGAGATGTGTCTGTTCACTTTTGATGCCCATTTTTTTATTGGGTTTTTAATTTGGGGGGCGGTCTTAATTTTTTTGAGTTCTTTATATATTCTAGATGTTAATGATGTGTCTGAGGACTAGCTGGCAAATTTTTTTTTTCCATTCTGTAAGTTGTTTCTTTACTCTGTTGGTTTCTTTTGATTTGCAGAAGCTTTTCAATTTGACAAGATCCTATTTGTTGTTTCTCAGTATTATTTCTTATGCCATTGGAGTTCTGTTCAGAAAGTCCTTTTCTACAGGTATAGCTTCAAGAGTATTATATTTTATATTCTACCAGATTAAGTGTTTCTATTTTAACATTTAGATCTTTGATCCATTTATATTTTAGGTTAGTACATGGTGAGATATGTGAGTCTAGACTCAGTCTTCTTTATGTGGATATGCAATTTTCCAAGCACTATTTATAAAGAAGCTGTCTTTCCTCCAGTGTACATTTTTGGCCCCTTTGCTGAAGATCAAATAGTTGAATGTGCCTGAGATTGTATCTGCTTTATTCTGTTTCATTCATCCACATTTCTGTTTTTGTGCCAGTTACATGCTATTTTTATTACCATAACTTGGTAATATAACTTCAAATCTAGGATTGTAGTACCTTCAGCTTTATAATTGTTACTCAGAATTGCTTTTGCTATTCTGGGTCTCTTCTGGAGCCACATTAAATTTTAGATAGTTTTCTCTAGATCTGTGAAGAATGCTGTTGGTACTTTGATTGAGGTTGCCTTAAATCTGTATATCAGTTTCAGAAAAAGCCATTTTGACTATATTGGTTCTGCCTATCCAGGACATTTTCTGATGTCCTCTTCAATCTCCTTTTTCAGAGTGATGTAATTTTTGTTGGGGAGGTTTTTCACTACCTTAGTTAGGTTAATTCCTTAAGTATTTCGTTTTTCTTGATGCTACTGTGATGAGTATTGTTTCCCTAATTTATTTCTCAGTGTGTTTATTATTAGTATATAGGACTGCTATTGATTTTTGAGTGTTGATTCTGTATCCTGCTACATCACCAAATTTGGTTACTGATTTTAGGACTCTTTTAGTGGAATTATTAGGGTCTACTAAGTAGAGGATCATGTAATCTGCAGGTAATGATACTTTGACTTCTTCTTTTTTATCATATCCCTTTCATTTCTCTTTCCTGATTGCTCTGGATAATGCTTTGAGGCCTTTTTAAATGTGAGTGGTGATAGTAGACATCCTTGTTTTCTTCTAGGTATTAGAAGGAAAGCTTTCAGTTTTTCCTTATTTAATATGATGTTGGCAGAAGGTTTGTCATAAATGATTTTTATTTAAAAAATGGCTTTTATCAGATTGAGATAAGGTCCTTCTATACAGTAAGTCCCCAACTTAAGAATCAGTTTTCCTGGGAATGTAGCTCCATGATACCAGGGGGATAAAAAAAGGGATGAGTTTCATTCTGTGAGAACTTTCTTAAGTAGGATTTGTTCCTAGGTTTGATTCATTCGTAAGTCTGACAAAGTGAGTCTTACACTGTATTTTCACTTTTGTTTACGTGGTTAGTCCTTTGGGCTTCATAACAGTCCCCTCCGCATCACCACTGCTTTTCCCCACTTTGGGACATCCTGGGCTGATTGAGCACTGTACACTATAGCACTTTATAGTAAACACACAGCAGCACAACTGTGACAATGTTTGGGACACATGTGAGCTACTTTGTTCACATCTACGAATGTTCGTAGTGCAAGGTCCGTTTGTATCTGTGAAAGTTTGCAACTTTTTTTTTTTTGGTACCCGGGAGTTCAGGACCTTGTGCTTGTGAGGCAGGTGTGGTGCCAGTGAGCTAAATCCCCAGCTCAGTTTGCAACTTGAGTGTTTCTAAGTCTGTGACTCACTGAACCTATTTTCTTCAGGGTTTTAATCTTGAATGGATGTTGCATTTTGTCAAAGTTCTTTTCTGCATCTATTGAGATGATCATGTGACTTTTGCCCTTGCTTCTGTTTATGTGATAAATTATATTTATTGATTTGCGTATGTTGAACCATTATTGCATCTCTGGGATTAAGCCTTCTTGTTCAAGGTGTATGATCTTTTTGATGATTTGTTACATTCTATTTGCTTGTATCTTGCTGAGGATTTTTGCATTTATGTTCACTAGAGAGATTTGCCTTATCTGGTTTTGGAATCAGTAATACTAGCTTCCAGGAATGATTTTGGGAGTACTCCTTCCCTTTTAGTGTCATTAAAGATTTTAAGGAATATTGGCATTCAGTCTTCCCTGTAGTTCTGGTAAAATTACTCAGTGAATCCATCAGATTCTTGGCTTTTCTTACTTTTTTATTACTGCTTCAATTTAATTGCCTATTATTGGATTATTCAGTAGTTTTAAATCTTCTTGGTTCAGTTTTGGTAATTCATATGTATTTAGGAATCTATTTCTTCTAAGTTCTCCAATTTATTGGTGTACAAATTTGTGAAGTAGTTAATAATATTGTGGATTTTGGCAGTGACTGTTTTGATTTCACCGTCTTCATTTCTAATTGCATTGATTTGTGTCTTTCCTTTTTTATATATAAGAATGGCTAGGGATTTGTCTATTTTGCTTATTCTTTTAAAGAACAAGCTCTTTGATGCATTGATCCTTTTTAAAAATTTTTATTTTTTGAGACAGGATCTTGCTATGTAGTCCAGTCTGGCCTTGAACTTACAGCAATCCTCCTGCCTCAGCCTCCCCAGTGCTGTGATTACAGATGTGTGCCACCATACCCAGATGATTCATTGATTTTTTTTGGTATTGTTTTTTAATCTATTTAATTGATGTCTACTGTGGTCTTTTTAATATCCTTCCTAGTACTGGCTGTGGCTTTGGATTGTTCTTGTTTCTTTAGGACCTTGAGGTGCATCATTAGGTTATTTATTTGGTCTTGCTCTAATTTTCTTTTCTTTTTGTTTTTTTTGTACCGGGGATCAAACTCAGGACAGTGCAGTTGTGAGACAGGTGGTAGAACCACTGAGTTAAATCCCTTGCCCTTGCTCTGTTTTTCATATGTGGGCATTCATAGCTATAAACTTAGCTCTTAGGACTGCTTTCATTGTGTCCCATAAGTTCTGGTATGTCGTACTGGCATTATCATTTAATTTTAGAAGGTGTCTTCTTAATTTCTTTTGTGACCCATTGATTATTCAAGATTCTGTTGCTTAATTTCCACATGTTTGCATAATTTGTATGGTTTCTTTAGCCATTGACTTCTAGTTTCATTGCACTATCATCTGGTAATATGCATGGTAAAATTTCAATTCCTTTGCATGTACTTAAGCATGCTTTATTTGCTAATATGTCATCTATTTGGGAAGAAAGTTCCATGTGCTACTGAGAATGTGTATTCTGCTGTTGTTGGTTGGAACACTGACTTTGTTTGAAGGTTTGGTTCAATTTTGGTATTTCTTTGTTGATGTTTTGTTTACTTGGCTAGTGTATTTGAGTTAGTGATATGAGGTCCCCATTCTAATTGTGGTGATATTTACCTGCTCTTTTATTTACAATAGTGTTTGTTGTATGAAGTTGGGTGCACTGTTGTTTGGTGCATATATGTTTACAATTGTTATCTCTTCCTGTTGAATGGTTCTCTTAACCAATATATAGAGTTCTTCTTGCCTCTTCTGATCAGTTTTGGCAATTTTGAACTAGTATGTCTGAAAATAGGATAGCTGCTCCTGCTTCTTTTCAGATTCCTTTTGCATGAAATATTGTTTTCCATCCTTTGACTTTTAGTCTGTGAATTTCTTTTTAGGTTAAATGTGTTTCTTATATATACCATATTGTTGGGTCTTGTTTCTTGATCCATTTGTTAATCTGTGTCTTGATTTTGAATTGAGCACATGGAACTTTCTTCCCAAATTGATGACTTATTAGCAAGAGAGAAACAAGAACAACTCAAATCTACAGCCAGTGGAAAGAAAATACCTTCCAACCCAGGTTGTTATATCTTGCAAAATTGATGGAGAAATACAATATTTCTATGATAACAACCACAAAATCCCCTCAGAACTCATTAAAGAAATAAAATTGGGTAAAAAGAAGAAAGAAAAAAATTTTCTGTGTATTTCCAGATGTGTGGTTTACTTTCAGGACCTGCGGTCTTTGGAATCCAGAAAGTCACAGTCTTCTGTGCCCCACTTTATAGCCTGTGAGTTTGTGAAATGACTCTTCTGCTGAAGATGTTTTCCTATCTATAAAACCTAGTCTGTAGCAGCTGTACAAGCTGAGATTCATCCCCACTCACATTGGTACATGGGGAAGCCATCAGACCAGTTGTTTCCTCTGGGTGCAGTCAGTGGGGTGGGTGCTTAAGCAGACTGCTGGATTCAGTGCCATCACTTTCAAAACTAACCACCTCTAAAGCCAGATCTTGACTCCCACCACAGAATGTAGGCCTAGTGACATTCCTGGCCTGAACTTGAACTTTTCAGGGGATCTAGGGGGATTTGGCTACCTTCACCTTCTTCCATTCGGTCTCTTTGGCTGTGTGTCACCCAGTCACTCTGGTAGGGTAATACTTCAGTCCTGGAGTGAAGCTGTTGAATAGATGTTTCATCACTGAGTCCTATATCATCAGTCCCTTCCCAAAATGGCGCCTGATAAAATTTTCTCTGGCAATATGATGGGCTCTGAAATGGATTTTTTTTTCAATGCTATCCCACTGTGAAAAAGCCACTATCAAAAAAAAAAAAAAAAGCCACTGTCAATGTAAAGCCTCCACATTGGTTTTTTTATTTCGTTTAACCAGCTGTGGACTTTTCTTGGGGTTAGTGTTATTGACCCATCTGTTGTTTTTCTCTGAAGCAGCCAACTCTTCCAGGAAGGCTTACCTTTTCTCTGGGGTACCAACCTCTTCCTTGACCAGGTCAGTTGTTTGATAGCCACCTGTATGGTCCTGCGCTGAGGGGAACAAAGGTGTACAGCCTGCTAGGAGTTGGAAGTCTGAAGGCCGTGGCAGGTGGGGTCCTTTCTTGCACTGCACACATTAAGTTCCTCGAATGTAGAAGAGTTTCCAGAGGTACAGGTCCTGAAAGTGTGGCACCTTCCGTTAGTCTGGGTTTTTGAGAGTTTTTTTCTCTCAATACTCTCTCTGTAATTAATTACTTTTAAGGTTTTTTTAGCAGTTACTGATTCCAGTGATGATTTCTACACTTTATAAGCAGTGATTTTATTTTTCCTTCTTTCCATTTTTTTGGCTGATTGTTTTCCCTGTGACTTCATTTCTCTGTGGAACCTAAGAATTGTTAATTCTCAGTTTGTTTAGCTTTTTTTCTTGTTGTCAGGATGGGAGAGGGACAACTTTTAAGCTCTTTTCATGTCAGATTGGAAATAGGAAATGCTTCCTTTTACTTTCATTTGAAGTGTATTTCTTATGGACAGCATATTCTTTAGTCTTGCTATTTTTGTTTATTTTTTAACTAGGAGTATTTATACTATACTGGACTTGCTTTACTTATTGATGCATTTAGATTTAAACCTACCTTCATTTTTTTGTTGTTCTTGTTTTTTTGAGACAGAATCTCAGTATGCAGTTCAGGCTGGCCTTGAACCCACTCTGTAGCCCCAGCTGGCCTTGAACTTGCAGTGATTCTCCTGGCTCAGCCTCCCAAGTGCAGAGATTACAGGCACCATGCCTGGCTAAATCTATGTCTTATAGTTTGTTTTCTCTTTATTGTCTTAATGGAAATGTTCATTCTACATGATGGAATGAGGGTAAGATTTCACTAAATACGTAATGGCAAGGGGAACAGAATAGTAAATACAAAGAAAGCTGTACAGCTTAGACAAAACATGGCTCATTCAAATAATTACAAGTTCTAATAACACCAGAATCTAGGGAAATGGCCTTGATAAAGCTAGATAATCAGGTAGAACCTTGATTATAGAGGGCTTTCTTAAACAGTTCATACTTTATTGGATAAGTCATATGAGCCATTCAAAAAATCTGAGTAGTGGAGTGAAACAGAGTTTGTCCATATTTAAGAAAAGTATAGAGGATAGATTGAAGTAGGCAATATTAGAAGTAAAGAAAATCAGGAGAAATTTAATAATATCAGGTAAGAAGTGATATGAGGGAGGATTCTAATACATTTTCCAAATGTTAATGTCAGTCTTTGAGTGTTAACAGATTTACTTGGCTCATACAAGATGATAGCTAGCACATGGCTTTGCAAAATGTTTCTTTAGAAATTCTGGTTCAATCTTTAACTCAGATTGAAGTTGGAATGTATTTAGTAGAGTCAGCCTAATTGAACACACATCACAAAACAATCCCGCAATTCAAATTCAGCACATTTGTCAGTCTCTGCCCAAGAGCCTCGAAAAATTAAAGGTCAAATTTGGTGACTACTGGCAGTATAGTAGGATCTTTTAATAATATAATTTTATTTCATAAGCAGCAAATTTATACCATGTTGAAAAGCAAAATTAGGGGAAAAATAGAAACATCTTCTCTGTTTAACTCTACATTTGATACCAAATAAGGGATTCCATATGGCTGTATTTTGTGAACATGTATTCTATTTTATCTATATCTTTTATGAAGAAGTTGCTTTTATGAGTAAATTTTGATGACCTGAGGTTTTGCCTTTTTGTTAAATAAAAACTTAACTAAATTTTTATTTAAATTTATGCTATAACTGGCAGAGATGGTCATTGAATGAAAGACTTTGATTTGATGGTGTGTATGATTTGGAGGAAATAAAACAGCAAAATAATAGACTAGAATGTAAATTTGAATAGGAAGCTACTTTAGATTTTGTGATTAAGGAAGGTCTCTTTTAGAAGTAAAATTTGCATCAAGATGTGGTTATTTAGAATAATCAATAGTGCAAAGATCTTAGAGAAGAAACTTCTGACACTGGGAACTGCTAATTCAAAGGCTCTAAGCTAACTAGATTAGCATGTTTGAAGTTCAGGAAGAAGGTTCATGGGTTGAAAGGCAGTAAGGAGGAAAAATGATAGAAGATGAGATTGGAGATACAATAAATATGGACCAGATAACAGGGAGCTCTTGTAGGCCAAGAAAAGGAATTTGATTTTAAGGACAAAGAGAAACTACTGGAGGTATTAAGCAAGGGAGCAGGAAGATCTTATACAGAATTTTTTAAAGGATCACTCTTATTCTTTGGTTGGTAGTGGACACAGTGGAGAACAGTGGAGGAAAGGCTTTTTGTGAACTGTATTAGAGATGATGTTGATTTGGACTAAGCTAGTAGCTGTAGAAATGGCTTTGGGATATATTTTTGGAGGTGTTATAATTATGATTTACTGAAGGAAGAGGAAGATTCAAGAACAATTTCCTAGAGTGTAGTAGAACAACCAATACTACTTTCTGGTTGAGAAAGAATGAAGGGAAAAAGGAATAAATAGATTTTGGGTTCAAAGATAAATAATGGGATCTGGATGAATTACTTTTGAAATGCCTAATCAGTATTCTAATGGCAGTCTTTAGTGGTCAAGTGAAGCTTGCAGTTCTGATGAAAGCTGTGGGTTGTGGATATAAAATTGAGGGTCAACAATATGTTGATGATATTCTGAGTCAGGGAGCAGTGCTTACTCACCTAGGGAGAGAAGTAGTAGAGAAGAGAATGAAATTTTCAGGTACTTCAATTTGTAGAGATCTAGCAGCAGAAGTTACTAAAGAGAAAGTAGCCAGTGAGTTAGGAGAGAAACCAGGAATCTGGGAGATCATGGAGAGAAGCTGTAATGGTCCATTTTCTGTTGCTATACTAAATTAGCTGAGGCTGAATACCTTCTGAAGTAAAGAGGTTTATTTAGTTCATGATTTTGGAGATGAAAAGTATAAGATCAGGGCCAGGGATTTCTCTCAGTGGTGCCGTGCCTGTCTCACAAGTGCAAGGTCCTGAGTTCGATCCCTGGTATCAAAAAAAAAAAAAAAAGCAAGAAAGAAAAGTACAAATCAGTTGGTTCCTTCTGTCCATCTCTGGTGAGGGCACTCTGGCTATGTCATTACATAGTTGAGAAGCTGTAAAGGAGATAGGTGCATGCAGAAGAGTCAAGTACTGTATAGGGAGTGGTCTTGCTTTATAACCACTCTGTAATAGCTAATTCACTTTCAGAGACCAGCATGAATCCCTTTTGAGTGATTAACCACCTCATACTAGGCCCTACCTCTTAACCTTTTACTGCCTTACCACCATCATATTAGAGACCAAGTCTTCAGCACATCGAACTGTGGTAGAAAAACCACATATCGGTAGCAGAAGCTGAGAGAAGACAGGGTTTCATAAGTTAGTTAATTCTTCTCTTTGTTTTAGCTACTGTATTGGACAGTTTAGATTTAAGTTATAGAGTCAATAATTTAAAATCATAATTTTTACATTTTATGAAGTTTTTCTTAGATGAAATAGAAAACTATTTTTTGAACATTATCCTGTGACTACTTTTATTCAGAGCATTTCTACTACCAACATGTATTAACCTAATGGCTGTCCTTTTCCTTGGTGGTAAAGAACTTAACTAAAGATCCTGATCTTATAATTTCTTGATCCTGTGACTTACATACTAAAAATCTGTAGTAGCTTTGAATATTTTTCAAGATAATTTATAATGCTTAACTTAATGCAGAAGAGTCTATATGACCTAGTTTTTTTTCATGTTTCTGCTCATTTCCTCTTCTGTACTTAATTCCCAAAAGGACCTACTATTGTTTGCCATACATGTCATTTATCTTTTTTTTTTTTGTTTTTGGTACAGGGATTGAACTCAGGACCTTGTGCTTGTGAGGCAGGGGGTGGAACCACTGACCTAAATCCCCAGTCCCTATTTATCTTGAAATAATTATATTTCATGCTATTACAAGTTTTTCTCTCTGCTGAGCGCCCTTCACATTACCCTTCTACCTCTTATCTAGATAACAAGTGCTTCAGAGTCAATATAAAATTCATTCTCTCTGAGAAAACCTCTTATCCACTAGTATGTTTAATATAGATAAGAAGTGCAAATTCAATCAGGATTCACATTTCAGACATATTTTTTACATAGAACAAAAAGAGGATTAATATCTATGATAGAAAAAGTTAAAAGTCAATTAAAAGTCAAAGCCCATTAAAAATGTAAGAGAGTAAGAATAGGTATTTTATATAAGAAGAAATATAAATGATTAAAAAACATGAAATGCAATATTCACTTTTCAGGTTAGTAAATATTTAAAAGATTGATTGCACTTTAGCATGAGCACATAGTGCTGTTCAGTAGAAATATGCAAGCCACATAAATAATTAAGAATTATTTAATAACCACAGTAAAAAGTAAAAGTAACAGGTAGAATTATTTTGTTTCAAAATGCTGAAAATATCACTTCAACATTGTATTAGGGTTCACTAAAGGAACAATAATAACAATAATAAAAGGAACAATAATAATAATATAAAACAAAAGATGTACTAGGTAGGCCTACAATATTAGAAGAAGAGTCCAGTGGCTGTTTGCACAAGGGAGAGCCACAGGATCCAGTAGCAGTTGAGAGTCGAAGGCCAGGAAGCTCACTGCGGTCACTGGTGTGAGTTTGAGTTGGAAAGCCGGAAGAGTCTGCCCTGGAATCGTGAAGGAAATGGAAACCAGTGTCCAAAGGCAATGGTGAAGACTGGAGCTCCTCTAACACTTCTTTCCACTTTTACTCTGTCCAGGCTAAAAGCCTGTTGGTTGATGCCACCCACATACGAAGTGAGTCTTCCCTCCGCAGTTTGGGTCCTGCAAGTCAGTCATCCAGAGACACACTTCGAGCTTTGCTAATCTGCTGGGCCATTCTTACTCAGGTCAAGTCAACATACTACAGTTAATGATCACAAACATGTAATCAGTATGAAAACTTTTTAAATAGATATTTAGATTTTTTTCATACTAAGTCTTCAAAATCTAGTATATAAATTTCAGAGCATTTAAATTTCACTAGCTGTGGAGAGTAGATGTTCTTGTACATTATTGTACCAGCATTTTGGAGGAGAATTTGGCAGTGTTTATCAAGTTAAAAATTCAAATGACCTGGATTCTATTCTTAGTAGTTCATTCTCAAGATTGTAACATGCATAAAGATTATAGATAGAAATCTATTTTTAGTGTTGTTTATAATGCTAAAACATTGAAAACTAAATGTCCTATAGGGGTTTGCTTAAATATATTTCTAGACCAGTGGTATATTATATAAGCTTCAAAAATGTGCAAGCTGTTTTTGTTGAGATATTGTATGTTAGTAAATATTAAATGATTTTATATATATAAAATAATTAGAGTGTGTCTGGCTCATATTAAATACACTATCACTGTTTATCATAATTATTATAATTGTTAATTTATTGGTATGGAATAATCTTCTAGCTATGTTCAATACTAATTTTTTTTTTTTTTTGGTACCAGGGATCAAACTTGGGTCCTTGTGCTTGCGAGGCAGGCAGCGGAACCACTGAGCTAAATCCCCAGACCCTTCTCCTAGCTATGTTAACTGGAGAAAGAACACTAAGGGCAAAATTATGTAGTATGCCACCATTTGTATTGAGAGAGGGGGAGAAAAGAAAATACATGTCCTTGCTTGTATACATGCAGTATTTGTAAAAGAACAGGCAAGAAACTGATAACACTGATTATATTTGAAGAGGAGAACAAGGTAGTAGGGAGATAGTAACTTTTTTTCTTTGGGTTTTTGAGACAGGGTCTTGCTATGTAGTCCAGGCTGTCCTTGAACTCACAGCTCTCCTCCTGCCTTAGCCTCCTGAATGCTGGGATTACAGGCATGTGCCGCCATGCCCAGTGGGAGATAGTAACTTTTTACTAGGTTCTTTTTTGTACTTTTTCAATTTGACCCATAATAAGTATATTACTCAAATACATTAAATCCATTTTCTTAACTTTTTTGGGGAAAAATCTACTTGTTACCGTGAAATCAGTCCCATTTCTAGAGGTAGTATGAATTACTGTGGTTTTATTCAGGAAAAAACATGATAGTTCATTTCAGTTACCTAGAATGGCAAGAGAATCTAGGAATCTGGGTAAATTTAATTTTAATTAACCAGAAGCACCAGGTTTCAAAATGTTTATGTCTTTTGAAAATATTTCTCAGTCATCCATTTTCTTGTTGTAGGAAGTATGGCATATTAAACTTATAGAATCTTCATTTTCAAAGATTTTACAGAATGTAGGGATCATTCGTATAATCAACTTGTAAAAGGTTTGAGAAATTATTTGAATATATACAGACTTTAGCATATATATCCCAGAAGATGTTTTTTTACAAAGCTGACAGTCACAAGAAGTTAGTTGTAGTAAAGTTTTGTGTGCTACTGGTATTTCTTAAGAATTGAGATCTGGATTTTTAAAAAGTGGAAGAATTCTGGTTGTTTCACATTTCTGACAATCTTGTTAATCAAAATTTCTGGACAAATATATACGATAATTTTATGTTTTGATTATGTATCTTTTATAATGGGAATTTATTGTCATTTTTGGTGTTTTCAGGATTTGGTGTGGATCAGTTACGAGATGACAATCTAGAAACTTACTGGCAATCAGATGGCTCCCAGCCTCATTTAGTGAATATTCAGTTCAGGTAATAAATTTTTTAAATTTTTAATTAATGACTGGACAGGGACATCTATTTTATTTATGTAAAATTTAAAGAAATAGAGGGATTAAATGAAATATATGTGCTTTTAGACTAGTTTTCTGCTCAACTAGATTGCAAACATTTTAAGTTTACTGAGTCGTAGGAACTTCTTGTGGTACCTTGCACAGTTCCTTCATGTAGTTGTTTCTCAAATATATTTTCCAATATGATTTATTTTTAGAAGATACTTTCAGAAAAATATATTTTGCTTATGACCTCTTACAGTGTCTTAATGTATTCAATTGAGGAAATGTGCAGTGATGATGTTAAGTTCTCTAGCTGTCGTGTATGGAGTTAGAATTTGATCCCAGCTGGTTTGTCTTCAAAGGCTGGGTTTGTAATTAGCACTCTGAGCTGCTTCTTGACAAAGGTGTAGCTGGTCTCATTAAAACAGTCAGGAACTCTAGGGCCTCCTTACTAACTCAGCCCTTGTCCCCAGCAAGGAAGCCTAAGGCTTTGATGAAGGTATTTTTAAACAAGGGGTTTAGAAAAGGGGAAATTTTTTAGGAATTTTGAAATAGCATCACAAAGAAGTGCAAGTATGGTACAACTTCTTTTTTTTCCTAAGTCATTTCAGAATAAGTTGCCTTATCTTTCATATCTATGGAATACTTTAGCCTGTCATTTCTATAACAATAATATTTTCTTCTGTATAACCAAAGATGTACCCTTAGGAAATTAAAAAAAAATTTTTCCTTTTTGAGACAGGGTCTCACTATGTAGTTCACACTGGCCTTGAACTCACTGGGTAGCCCAGGCTGGCCTCAAATTCAAGGCGATCCTCCTGCCTCAACCTGCCAAGTGCTAGGATCACAGATGTGTTCCAGTATGCCCAGCAAGACATTAAATTTTTTTTCTTTTTTTTTTTCTGTTACTGGGGATCGAACTCAAGACCTTGCACTTGCAAGGCAGGTGTGGTGCCACTGAGCTAAATCCCAGGCCCTGAGACATTAAATTTTGATACACTATTACCATTTACTTCTACAACTCTGTTCAGGTTATATCAGTTCCAATAAAGTTGAATCAGGTTGAATTTTGTAGTCACTTCTTTTTACTTCCTTTTGATCTAGAACAAACATATCTTCACTCTTGACTTTCGTGATCTTGCCACTTTTGAAGATTATAGGCCATTTATTTTAAGGAATGTCCCTCAATTTTAGTTTCTCCATTATTTCTTTTTTTTTTTGGTACCGGGGATCGAACTCAGGACCTTGTGCTTGCGAGGCACGTGGTGGCACCACTGAGCTAAATCCCCGGACCTCTCCATTATTTCTTGATGAGTAACTTTACGTTATACATCTGGGAAAGTAGCACAGAAGTAATGGTGTATCCTTTTCATTACATCCTGTCAGATGTGGTGGATGAATCTGATTTTCTCCCATTACTGGTGATGTTTACTTTTATCACATATTAAGATAGTGTCTGCAAAGCTTTTAGAACTGCCTTTAGAACAGTTACTCTTTTGCTTTTACAGTTAGTATTTTAAAGTACTTGGAGTATCCTATTCCTCATTTAACTTTTACTTTATTCAATTTAGAGTTTCTAATTTTACTCAATTGGGTTGTAATTATTGTTACTATTTTTGCTTCAGTGCTCAAATTGTTCCAGATTTGGCCACTGGGAGTCCCTCCAAGCTGGCTCTATAACTTTTTGAAATGTGCCCACGATTACTTGAATACTTTCTTATTTTCTAGGAAGATTTTCTGGCTTGGCCCTGGAATCAGCTTTTTCTCCAATGAGATCTGATGTGTTTTTGTGGAATATAGCACTTAGAGACAGACACATCTGGTGTTGGATGTCCTCCTTACTATTGTGATGTTGCTATTCCTGAGCATTCTCAGTAGACAGTTAGGGAATGTACGTAGGTAATATGCACATACAAAATGAATCCAGAAAACATAGTGTTTATTCTAGTCTTCTAAGCAACTTCTTCAGCGGTGAAAACTTGGTTTCCCCTACTGCCCCCCCCCCCCTCCCCGGCCCGGCCCGGCCCGGCTTTTTGATACAGAGTCTTGCTATGTAGTCCAGGCTAATGTTTGAACTCACTATGTAGTCCAGGTTGGCCTTGAACTCATGATCTTCCTGCCTCATTCTCCCAAGTGCTGGGATTCCAGGTGTGTGCCACCATGCCTGGCTCTCATATCCTTTCATTAGTCCCTCTGTACATGACCAGTCTTGCATTCTCATTGTTCCCTCTTCCACATACATGCCTCCTCATCTCACCTAGGGTCTGAGCCTCCCCTGTGCAATTATTGTTTCCTTCTCACCACTCCTTCCTACATGAAAATACCATCTTTCTCCAGACTAGTCTGACACCTTATATCAGTCACTCTGGTGTAGTTGTTGTTCTCCATCCAGTGGGCTCTGAAGCTCCTTTCAGGTCATATTTCTTACTGAGCTTTGCTCCAGAACCTCATACTATAGTATGGACCCCTCTTTAGCCTTCTGGACTCTGACATTCCATAACAGGCTATCTTATAGTGTGGATACTTCTTATCTGGCTTAGCTTATTTCATACAGTATCTGATCCTCTTCATTAGGCTGCTCCCTCTTTATGCAGGAACACACTCCTCAACCTGACAGTTCAAATAGTCCAGTTTTGTGCAGATGCCTATCTTATTTGGTCCTTTCTAATGGCTTCAGGACTAAATTGTTTAAGAGAAGCACTGAGGTTTTTTTAAATAAAATTTTTATTTCTTAAAATGATTTCTAAAATTAAAATGATACTAGAGCCCAGTCTCTTTATTAGGAGATAATAAGCCACTATACTTCAAATAGGTAAAATATAATATTTTAATCTACATGATCCCACCTGCCTTCCAAAAAAGGTATAAACTCAAGCTGAGAAATGAGAACAAGGCAGAAGTGTGAAAGATAATTAGAGGTTTTAATTGGCAGTAAGTTTAACTTCAGTTAATAGTGTGATGTGGCTGTTTCAAGATCAATTGTGATCTTAGAATGCAGTGAAGGAATCATAGTACCTATCTACAAAGACCTTATCTTAGTTACCTTTTCATTGCTGAGACAAAATACTCAACACACAAAGTTAAAGGAGGAAAGGTTTATTTGGCTCACAGTTTGTAGAGGTTTCAATTCATAGTTGGCTGGCTCCAAAGCAGGGTGGCATGGCAGAGGAGCACTGCAGCGAAGAAACAATCCATGGCAGGCAGAAGGCAGTAAAGCAGCAAAGTAGTAAAGAAGCAGCAAGCAGCAACAACAGCTCTCTTTCTGTCCCTCTTATTCTATCCAGGCTACCCGCCCTTAGGGTTAGTAGCACTCACACCTAGGTTAGGGCACCCTTATTCCTAGCATCACACCATGAATCAATCTCAGCATCACATCCTTAATCCCAGCATTACACATTCTAGATCCAGCTCCCTCTGAAAAGCCACACCTATGACTTCATGAGGCTTTATGGGGACATCTAGATACAAACCATAACAGATGACCTGTTGTAAATCAAACCATTGTAAATCAGGGACCATCTGTAGTTGTGTTTTACTGAGTGGATATAATTTAACCAGTTCCTTTTAGTAATGAGTATTTATATTGTTTATAATTTTTTAGTAATTTAATAATATTTTTCTACATACATTTTTTAAGTACTTGTGTTACTGTTTTTTAAATGCATTTCTTAGAGGTTGAATTAGTGGGTCAACTGCCTCTGAAAGTACCCTTTTCTAATGAAATCTGTGTATTACTCATTTAAATATTTTCCAATATGATAATAATACCAATATGTGTGTATTTTAATTTCTTTCTTTGGTTCTTAGAAGTTGAACATCTTTTCATACTTTTGGCCTGTTGCTATTTTTCTAAGGTTAATTTTCTGTTTTCTTGTTTCTTTCCCTATAGTATGTATATTTTGAAAGCAAGAGCAGAAATTTATTTCTTGGATTAAATAATGGGTTATGCTTTTCATTTTTTAAAAAACACTTGAGTCCTTTCTAGACTCATTTTCTCACTTAGCAGGTTATTTTCAAGTATTAATATAAAGAAAACCAAGCTTGTTAGAATTCTTTCCTTGTCAAATGTACAACTGAAGAGATTGGAAATCTTTAATACTTATTTGCACACAAAGGTACTGTACCTGATTTGGCTTAGCTGTTTCTTCTTTGCTGACATTTAGTTCTTGATCATGATGTCTATGTAAGTAAAATGTTATATCTTTCCCTATATTTTTGTATATTCTTCCTTTTTATTACTATTAAAATTTAAAGAAAATGGAAATTATTGATTCAAACATTCATTTTAGTAAACTATGATTTTTTTTACATCAGAAGAAAAGATGCTTTGGAAATACTCTTTCTGTATGACAAAGTGCGTGCTGTTTTTTTCTTTATTGCTTTTAGAAGAAAAACAACAGTGAAGACATTATGTATTTATGCAGACTACAAGTCTGATGAAAGCTACACACCAAGCAAGATTTCAGTCAGAGTAGGAAATAATTTTCATAATCTTCAAGAAATTCGGGTATGTCTTTCAAATTTTAAAAAATGTCATTCTTTAACTCTGCTTTTTAGAAAATAGTTCCAGTTGCCATTTGATTATACAGATTAAAATGTTAGCATATTAAAGCAAAATTTTTAATATAGAAGAAAACAGATGTGTATATAATATTTTTTATTTTCTTTTGAATTGTTTATCATTTATGTTTTTCTCAATATTTTATTATGGAAATTTTTGTACACAGGAAATTGAAAGAATTGCACAGTGAATCTCAATCTACTCATCTTCTGGATTTTTCAGTTGTCAGTGTTTTGCTATGTTTGCTTTTAAATCTGTTAATCTCATATTTTATGGAAAGTTGCAGGTATCTATATATTTCATCCCAAATACTTCAACAGAGTACATTAGTACAGCTATGAATATTTTAAAGGTAATATTTATGTACAGTTTTACACAAATCTTATTTAGATTAATTGGTGAGTTTTGACAGATGAATGCATCTGTGTAACCCCAACTCCTTTAGGATATAGAGCTATTTCCACTGCCCTAGAAAATTCTCTCATATCTCTTTTAATCAGTCTATACTTCCACCGTATTATCTGAGGTCAATATTATGGTTTCATTTGTTTGTTATCATATAGCAGTTTTTCCATACAGAATATAAATTTTATGTAAGGGTTCCTTCATTCAGCCTAAGTTTGGGGGGATTCATCCGTGTTGTGGCATGTATTAGCACTTCATTCTTTTTATTCTTGAGTTGTATTCCCTTGTTTTAATATACCACCATTTATTTTACCTATAACTTTTTGAAGCTATTAGGACAGTGTTTTTGTGACCTGAATTTTACCATTCCCCCAATAGTGGCATTTCAGAAATACTGTCAGTGAGTTTGGTTCTTACATTTTTTTGCCAGAAAAATTGTTGAACCTAAGTAATCATTAAAATCTGGTGGCTCTGAGAGATCTTGAAAGATCTGAGTGATTTTTGGAAGACATCTAGTTAATTTGTGGCCTGGACTCTTAGTTGACCTAGTGCTTATATTAAGATCATGTTTCTACATTTATATTTCTCATTTGAGTTAGTAGTAAAGTAATTAACGAAAATCACAAGTACTTGCATTCTTTTTCATTAAATACGTTATTCTTTTATTTGCTTATTGACAAATAAGCAATATTTGTATTGACAAATAACAATAGATAAGGACATTGTCTATAGGTATTTTTGTTGTTTACGCCTTTGAAATGTCCATCACTTAAAGAATTTTTAAGATTTGACAAAAATTATGTGATGATTAATAATGTTGAATAGTTTTTTATATATCTATTGGCTATTTGTATATCTTCTTTTGAGAAATGCCTGTTCAGGTCCTTTGCTCATTTTAAAATCAACTTATTTGTTCTTTTGTCCTGTTGTTTAGTTTTTATATATTTTGCACATTAACCCCTTAGCAAGATACATGGTTTACATATTTTTGTGCCATTCCATAGGTTGTCTCTTTACTATGTTGATTATTTTCTTTGCTATTCAAAAACATTCCAATTTGGTATAATCCTATTGTCCTAGTTTCCTATGCTTTTGGGATCCTAATCAAAAAATAATTGCCAGGCTAATATCAAGAAATTTTTCCTTGTGTTTTCTTCTAGTAATTTACAGTTTGAGGTCTTTTGCTTAAGTTTCTAATCCATTTTGTCTTGATTTTTGTAACTAGTTATAGGTAAGGGGTCTAGTTTTGTTCTTCTGCACATAGATAACCAGCTACTCCAGCATAATTTATTGAAGTGACTCTCCTTTCACCATTGTGTGTTCTTAGCAACTTTGTTGAAAACCAATTGACTGTAAATAAGTAGGTTTTCTTCTAGAGTCTCTGTGTTTCATTGTTCTGTATTTCTGTTTTTATGCCAATACCATGCTGTTTTGATTACTATAGTAGTTTTGTGGTATATTCCAATGTCAGGTAATGCGATGCCTCCATCTTTATTCTTTTTGCTGCAAATTGCTTGGCTATTTGGGTTCTTTTGTGTTTTCATGAGTTTTAGGATTTTTCCATTTCTATGAAAAATTGGAATTTTGGTAAAGATTGCATAAAATCTATAGTTTGTAGAGTTGTAAAAACATTTTAACAATATTAATTTTTCCAATCCATGACCAGTGGATAGCTTTCCATTTATTTGTGTCTTCTGTTTTTTTTTTTTGGTAATGGGGATTGAACTCAGGACATTGTGCTTGCAGTGCCACTGAGCTAAATCCCTGGCCCTATTTGTGTCTTCTTGAATTTCTTTCATCAGTGTGATAGCATTTTCTGTATGTAGTGTTCAGCTAGCTCACCTATTTGGTTAAATTCATTTCTAAGTATTTTTATTGTTGTTGTTGATTTATAAATGGGATTATTTATCCTCATTACTTTTTTTGCTTTTTGGTAGCAGGGATCGAACTCAGGACCTTGTGCTTGCGAAGCAGGCACAGTGCTACTGAGCTAAATCCCCAGCCCTCCTCATTACGTTTTTAGATTGATGATTGGCACTGTTTACAAATGCTACTGATTTTTGTATGTTGAATGTGTAATCTGCAATTTTATTAAATTCTTTTATTCTAACAGTTTTTCAGTGGAATCTTTAACATTTTCTACATACGAGATTTTTGTCACCTGCCTACAGAGTCATTTCTTCCTTTCCAATTTGCACCCCCCCCCCCCCTTTGTGTAATTGCTCTGAATAGGACTTAGAATACTGTGTTGAATAGAAGTAGCAAGAATGGGATCCTTGTTTTGTTCCAGATCTTAAGAGGAAAAGCTTTCAACTTTTCACCATTGAGTATGATGTTAACCATGGATTTTTCATATATGGACTTTACCATGTTGAGACACATTCCTACTATATGTAATTTGTTGAGAGTTTTTGTCATGAAAAGATGTTGAGACACGGAGAACGGAGGGCAAAGTGAGGGACCTGAGGCCGCCAGGATGAGAGCAGGGGCGGCACGGAGGGACACGGAATGGAGCGGACACCAGGAGATGAGGTGGGAGCCGAGGCTTACATCTTAAAGAAGGAAAAGAAAAAATAAATCCAAATTAAAGAATCAGAAGAGTTGCGGAAAGACACCGAGTGAGAAGACTCGTAGTCTGCTGCCCTGGGGCCGGGGAGAGGGTGTGAGGCCACTCTGAAAGGTGTCCTGCCCCAGAAGGAAGGGGCAGGTGGAGAGAATA